>NC_058131.1:311912566-312079210 GCF_016433145.1 Gracilinanus agilis
GAAGGAAGGAAAGAAAGAAAGAAAGAAAGAAAGAAAGAAAGAAAGAAAGAAGGAAAGAAAGAAAGAAAGAAAGAAAGAAAGAAAGAAAGAACTAGGAGTGTGACCCTGGATAAGTCACTCACTTAACCTTTGTGTGCTTCAGTTTCTTCATCTAGAGAATTAAGGGGGTGAATTTGAGGACTTCCAGCTCTAAATCTATGGGCCTGAGGTTGATTTTTATGGCATACTATTGGAGGGTTCTTAACCAGATCTCTGAGTAGATTTTAAGGAGTCTGTAACTTCGTGTTTTAAAAATAATTTGATGACTACATTTTAACATAACTGACTTCCTTTGCATATTTATTTTATGCAATTCTTTGTTTTAGGCTTAAAAATATTATTTTGAGAAAGGGTTTATGGGCTTCACCAGAGAGTCCAAGAGGTCCATGACACAGAAAAGGTTAAGAACCTCTGAGCTATATCCAAAAGCAAATTGGCCTATGATAGTGGCACGCTGGAACTCGCTGGAACAGGCTTTCAAGAGCCCATTGTTAAATTTTCAATGTCAGTATCTATACCTTGGAAACCAGCAAATGTTAAAAATCAAGGCTTGATTTATTCTTTTGTTGATTGTCTAGACTTAAGAAAGTGATGGAGAACATGTTAATAATGCAGGTTAAACTTAAAAGTGTGTCATGGATACAAATTCACAAATAAGATGCATCCCAAAGGGCAAGAGCTCTGTTCTTCCTCTGTTTTCCCAACTTATCAAAGCCATGTTTTCAAAGTTTGAATTTCTCAAGGATTTCCTGATGGCTTCATGACTTTGTTTATTGTGCTTATCACCAGTGCTAGTAACTTAACCATTTGCATTCTTAATATAGTCTTTCAAAATATGTCAAACATTTTACAATCATTAAACAAATACTTATTATATATAAAGCGTGTGGGAAATGCTACTATGCAGTTCCTAGACTCATGGAATTTGCACTTTGGTAAGAGAGTTTGGTCATATACATGAAGAGATGCCATAGTGCAAATACAGTTAAAAAGTTACAAAATGGTAGATAGCTCAAAGGAGGGAGAAATCTTGAAGGAGATGACATTTAATGTAGATTGTTAAGGATGGGTGAGAATTTAGTGGTTAGGGTAGAATGCCATCCCAAGGGAATGGTATCATTGGTTTTTGTTGTTGGTCAGTTGTGTCCAACTCTTCTTGGCAAAGATACTGGAAAGGTTTGCCATTTCCTTCTCCAGCTCATTTTACAGATGAGGAAACTGAGGCAAAGAGGGTGATTTGTCCAGGGGCACACAGCAAGCAAGTGTCTGAGGCCAGATTCGAAAGATGTGCCTTCCTAACTCCAGGCCTATGACTTCATCCACTATACCACCTATCTGCCAAGTATCTTTGGACCAAATGATATATAGACTTAAGAAAGTAGGGAGAATATTCAAGGACTGGAAGGTAATAATAATTCAGGGGGAATATAAGCCATAGAAGTGTGAATTTTTGTCAGTAAGGCTGTTAATATTGATTGTACATAAATCATGGAAGGCCGAATACCAGGTGGATTTTGTATCTCTATTGGGTCTCTCTGAGTATCAAGTTTCTAGGGATATGGAAAGTTGAATGATAGAAGACTATGTTGGACTGATGCACAAAGGCTTCCCAAGGGAGAATTTAGGTTTCTACAGAGCACTCCAGATGATTAAGGACTGGAGGACTTAGATAATAACCATCCCTATTGTTAAAGAATCCGGGTTATACATTAAAGGTAGCTTGCAAGCCTGTAGATGAGTGTAATGATTTTAGGAAATGAGAACACCAAGGCAAGGAGACATGCTCAGTCTGACAGTCAGGCACCATTTTCAACAACACCAACCCACACAAGGAGAGTGGAAGAATATTTTTCTTCCAATTACTTTTACTATGCTTGAGGCCCAGGCCTAAAGGAGTCCATATGAATTGTTGAAGAACTGTCTTGGACTGTGGCTGAAAGGAGATCTTTGGGAGTCCCTTGGTTCCTCCAATAACTCCTTTTAATTGCAAACCCTAAGGGGAAGAACCAGATCATCTACATTTGGAGAGCTCCGAGGAAAAATAATAAATAACAATAATTGTAGGTTGGGATGCAATTGGAGAATAAGAGCAACTAGTTTAGTGAGAAATGTCTAATCCTCCTGGGAAAGTGCCAGGATAAGTTGATCATTCATCTTTCAGAGATAAGAGCCCGAAAATGCATTTTCCCCTAAGGAGTTACACAGCTTTTGCCTTCATGTTCCTTGGCTCTCTTCGGTCTGAAAAGGAATGAATTGGATACTACTTGGTACTGTCCGCAAGGATCATCAGCAAACCTAAAAGGAGAGCTCACCACCTTCGCTTAGTACAAGTAGTCATTATAGCTCTACCCTCTCCTTTCAGAGTCAGCACTGTGATGGGTGTTGAACATTCTGTCTTCATGATGGTAATCATGGGAACACCTGATCCAGAGTCATGCTCTTCCACATAAGGCACATGTCACTGCTGTCCTTTGGGTTGTAGCTTTAGCAGCTGTTTTTCGCTTCTGCCTCTTGGACTCAAAGCCAAATCCAAGTCCATTCAAGAAAAGTCCTCTCCTGGCAAGTAAGAGCAATCTTGTGACAGACACAAGAAGTCAACACAAGGAAATACATTTAGAGAGTGAGACTGGAGTCATTAGCTTAAAGCCAGTGCTTGCTCCTTTAATGAAAGCTAGATAAAGAGAATGAAGAGAATGTAGGCAGAGACTTCTGCTTCATTTTCTGTTTCTCATTGTTCAGAAACAAAGAGGAGGGAAGTAGCCACAAGCAGAGATGGGCATGGTACAATTAATTGAGACAGGTGGCACTAGAGTGGAAACACATTAAGACCATAACATCCTTTATGCTAGCAGCCACTTTATCACCCTTTCTGGTGCTTGAACGCAGAGTTTCATGGACTCCTTTTGGCAGTTTGCTAAAGACTAGGGTCTCCTCAAAATAATGTTTTTAAATGCATACGTTAAAATACACAAGATTGCTAAAAGAAATCAATTCTCTTGAAATACCATTATCAAGATATTAGAACAAACAAAGGAGTTCATGGAACCAGGCCAGGAACCTCTGTTTTAAAATCTCCAAGCATGGTCAAGTCCTTTTGATCAAGAGAATCCCTGAAGTAGGCAGGGCTCACCTATCTTCTCAGCTTCTCTTGTTTTGGCTGGAACTACAGAAGAAATAAGGGGGCAAAAGGATAAAAGGTTCAAAGGCGGACCAACCTGTGACAACATAGTACTTTCAACTTGAAGACATAATGACACAGAAATTAAACTTCCATCTGTTTGGGGAGGAAAGAAGAATTAAATGTTGAGTCACAAACACATTTGCATTCTTCTGATTCAGAAAACTGGAACATCCACAGAGGTATGATGTACTCACCCAAAGTGAGTGACTGTATTTTTATAAATGGTAAGAAATTCATAAGTATCTCTTATCTTTATTTCAGGTGAAAAACCTCTTTTCATTCTGGGATTTACAAAGAAATCCTTCCTGGCACAGCAGAAGACTTGAACACACACAAGCATTTGATCTGAATCCATTTAAAGCCATGCCCTGAGTAAGTAAGAGATATCAGAACAGAACAGATAGAAATATTCTTAACACTCTGCTTCTGGGTGTTAGGTCAGCTCTTCTTTGCAGTCACATAGGATCAACTACTATTGTCATCTCCAACTGAAGGAGAAGCCAAATTTGCTTTGGCTAATAATGGAAATGATTTCAATCACTAAATCTCTGTCAGAATATTTTGTGCTACAAGGATAAAATGAATACATACAGTATGTAAACCTGTTCTACCAGTGGAAAAGGAAGCTAGATTGTCACATGGAGCCATTCCTGACTTTCCTGTGATTTT
The DNA here is from genome assembly GCF_016433145.1 of Gracilinanus agilis. Lineage (NCBI taxonomy): Eukaryota > Metazoa > Chordata > Mammalia > Didelphimorphia > Didelphidae > Gracilinanus > Gracilinanus agilis. The sequence continues at coordinate 311,916,456 of NC_058131.1, forward strand.
CTCAGACAACTTGGAGATACACTTCTCCCAAAAAATGCGGAGTGCCTGTCTAGCTCTTCTCTGCCCAAGACTTCTCTAGTGTATGCGTGAAGAAGTTAGCCTGCTGGAGGAAAACACAAGAGTATTATCCAGGAAACCCATGCCCAACACTGATGCCTTGCTCATCAGTAGTACCAAGATGGTTGGGCAAAGAAAGTTGTCTTCCAGTTACTTCATTTTCTTTTCATTTCTTTTTTTGAAATTTTAGTTTTTAGAAAATTTTTCCATGGTTACATGATTCATGTTCTTACTCTCCCCTCCACACACCCCCAACCCTATCCTCCATAGCCAACGTGCATTTCCACTGGTTTTTACATGTGTCATTGATCAAGATCTATTTCCATATTACTGATAGTTGCACTGGGGTGGTTGTTTTAGAGTCTACATCCCAAATCATGTCCGCATCAACCCATGTGTTCAAGCAGTTGTTTTTCTTCTGTGTTTCTACTCCTGTAGTTCTTCCTCTGATTATGGATAGCATTCTTTTCTATAAGTCCCTCAGAATTATCCCGGATCATTGCATTGCTGCTAGTACAGAAGTATATTACATTCAATTTTACCACAGTGTATCAATCTCTGTGTACAATGTTCTGGTTCTACTCCTTTCACTCTGCATCAATTCCTGGCGGTCATTCCAGTTCACATGGAATTCCTCCAGTTCATTATTCCTTTGGGCACAGTAGTATTCCATCACCAGCATATACCACAATTTGTTCAGCCACTCCCCAATTGAAGGGCATACCCTCGTTTTCCAGTTTTTTGCCACCACAAAGAGCACAGCTATAAATATTTTTGTACCCAGTCACTTCATTTTCTGATGGCTCATAATCTCCTTTAAAAACTCCAGAAGGAACCTTGATCATCAATGACAAATATCCATTTGTGACTCAAAAAATATATTTACACTCTGGGAAATTTGGGAATCAAAGGAACACAAAGAAGAATAGGTTCTTGGATTTAGAGGAGACCCTAGAAACTATCTAGCTATCCATGCTTGACTTGGAATCCCCTTTATAATTTCCTGGAGAAGTTATTTTACTTTCCCTGAAGATTTCCAATTAGGGAAAACTCACTATCTTCGTACACAGTCCATTCCATTTTTAAAAAATAGTTCTAATTATCAGCAAAATTTTCTTTACATATATGGAAATCTGCCTCTCTGCAACTCCCACCTATTGTTCCCAGTTCTGCCCTCTGGGGCCATGAAGAACAAGTCTAATTCCTCTTCTACATGACAGCCCTTCAAATACTTGAAGACAGCTATCATGCCTCCTCTAAAACTTCCATTCTCCAGACTAATAATCCCCATTTCCTTCAAATGACATTTGCATGGTAGGTTTACCATCCTGGTTGTCCTATTGTAGATACTCTCCCAGTCCATTAACCCTTCCTTAAATTGCAGAACCAAACACAAATCATTGTCTGGCTTAGCCCTACACACTACAGTCTTTTTAATGCAGCCTAAATATTACATGGTTGTGGCAGACTGATCTTGCAGTCCATCAAAGGTAGCTGGTGATACAGTAGATAGAGAACTGGGTTTAGAGACAAGATCTGAGTCCAAATCCAGCCTTAGTTGCCAAATCCACTTACTTTCTAAGTCACTTAAACCACTGTTTATCTGTTTCCTCAAATGTAAAATGGGTTTAATAATACCTTCCTCCCAGCATTATTGTGAGGATTAAATTAGATAATATTTGTAAAAGTGCTTAGCACAGTTCCTGGCACATAGTAGGAGCTATATAAATGCTTATTCCCTTCCTCATGAGATCCTTTATCCACTAAGTGGATTAGAGAGGGAAGAGACTTGAAGCAGAGAGACCAATTAGTAGATGATAGTAATAATTCAAGCATGAGAGCCTGCACCAGGATGGTGGCAGTAACAAAGGAGAGAAGAGAGCATGTAGCAGAGGTTTCGTGATTAACATCAATAGGATTTGGCAACAAATGGGAAAGGAGTGGATGATGAAGGAGTGATAAGCTCATTCATCTCTGTCCTTAAAAAATCTTCTCTAGGGGGCAGCTGGGTGGCTCAGTGGATTGAGAACCAGACCCAGAGATGGGAGGTCCTGGGTTCAAATTTGGTCTCAGGCACTTCCGAGCTGTATGACTCTGGGCAAGTCACTTAATCCCCATTGCCTAGCCCTTACTGCTCTTCTGCCTTAGAACCAATACATAGTATTGATTCTAAGATGGAAGGTAAGGGTTTAAAAAAAAAATCTTCACTAGACCCTACCATTCTTTCAGGCTGTTATCCTAGATCTCTTCTTTCTTAGCTAATTCCTAGAAGAAGGGGAAAAAAAATCTACATTTGCCAGGTCCATTTCTTCTCCTCTCACTCACTCATATCTCAATCCTTTGTAGTCTTGCTTCTGAACTCATCACTTAATTGAAGCTAATCTCTCCAAAGTTACCCCCAAAATCTCTTAATCACCAAATCTGATGGCCTTTTAAAAAGTATCCTTTTAGACCAATTTCTTGAATTTAATGTTTAACTGTCCTCTCTTCCTGGAAACCCTCTTCTCTCTGGGTTTTCATAACACTAGTTTCCCCTGCTTCTGTTTCTACCTGCCTAGACACTCCTCAGGCTCCTTGCTGGTTCATCATTTATATCATACTCCCTCAATGTGGGTGTTCCCCAGGGCTTTCTCCTAGGTCCTACCTCTCCTTCCCCCTAAACTCTCCTGGCAACCTCATCAGCTCCCATGGATTTAATTATCATCTCTATGTGGATGATTCAGAGATCTATATAATCAGCCCCACAGGCTCTCTCCCTTGAGATTCAATCTTTAATTGCCTATTGGACATTTCAAAATGGATATCCTGTAGACATATCAAACTCAACGTTTAAAACAAAATTCATTATCTTTCCACCATATCTACGCTTCTTCCAAAATTATCTGTTTCTGCTAAAGGTACCAGTACTCTTCCAGTCTTATGGTTTATAATCTTAGCATTATCTTTGATTTTACTCTCTCTCTCTCTCTCTCTCTCTCTCTCTCTCTCTCTCTCTCTCTCTCTCTCTCTCTCTCTCTCTCTCTCCACATATTCAGTGGGTTGTCAAATCTTGCCATCTCTACCCCTACAGCATCATTTCTCATCTGGTTGCACTCTTCTAGTCTTCTTCAACGTTTTCCAAAATTTCATCACCCTGCAAGTTCATGTCAGCCCTGAAATTCAAACTTCTTGCTGCCTCTTACCCTGAAGCCCCTCCCTCCTTCTAACTGGAGGGGATAACAAGTGGACAGTGATAAGCCCTCCAGACCCTTTGTTTAAGTAAGGCTCCTAGGCCAACTTTTTCCACCATTTTCCACTCAGCTGTACTCCTCTGGATTTTATAATGTCCCTGAGCCAAGTACCAACCCTTCTCCCCTACCTTGGCCTCTTTCAGCTTCTTAGTAAGTGTAATCTTCCCCTATTAGATTGGGAGCTCCTTGAAGGCAGGGACTGTCTTGTCTTTCTTTGTATCCCAACACTTAGCACAATGCCTGGTTCACAGAAGAGACACTTAATAAAGGTTTATTGACTAGCTGATTGGCAATATCTCTCATATCTAACACAGCTACTACCTTAATTCATACTCTTATCACTTCTCACCTATATTATTGCAACAGCCTCCTAACAGGACACCCTAGCAGATGGGAAGTCCTGGGTTCCAATTTGACCTCAGATACTTCCTAGTTTTGTGACCCTGGGCAAGTCATTTATCCCCAACTGCCTAGCTTTTATCACTCTTCTGTTTTGGAACAGATCCTTAGATTCTAAGACAGAAGGTAAAGGCTTAAAAAAACCAAAACTATATGTGATTTTCCCCTATTAGAATGTAAGCTTCTTAAAAGCTGAGATCTTTCATGCTTTTTTGCATCCCCGATGCTCAGCACAGTGCCTAACAAAAGTACTTGATAAATGATTTTTCATTCATTCATTCATTCATTCATTCAAACACTCATTATTGAATATCCAGCTAAAATTATCATGAAAATGCTTAGGCTCTTCAGAGACATCATTAAGCCTCTTTTGGTTCCTTCTTCAGCTCAGAAGTGGCCAAAATTCCTCACACTGCCCCACCAGCCAAAACCAAATTCAAAACCAAACTTCTTTTAGAGTGGAGTGGTCAAGAGAAGAAGAAAGTGAACAGCTATGTTCAGTCTTTACCCAATCTGAGAAGCAAATCTGGGACTCAGATTGTTCAAAGTAGGTTCCAAAGAGAGGAAATACATGTGAAGAACATGGACAAGAGAAAATGGAAGGAAATCAGATACTTTGGTGGGGAAAAAAGGTATAAAAATACTGTGTTTGAAACATAGTGGAAGCCCAGGTTTATTGCTACATCATTTTCCTAACAAAAATTTCTGAATGGAGAGAAAGTATAAAATTTATTGTTTTAAACATACTGATTTCTCCAAAAACATCAGAATTTCATGCATTTTTTAATTTTTTGTCCTCCTAAGATCTCTTGCTACTGTGAGTCATTTTCCTATTTTCTAGATAATTTTCACCCCAAGGAAGTAAACAACTATGGGGTGTTCAGTGTTTGTAGCTAGAGAGGCAACAGTGATAGTCACAGAAAGAAAACTAGAAACAAAGTAGATGCCTATCAATGGCAGAACAGCTAAACAAATAGTAATACTCCAATGGAATGAAGTAATGTCAGCAAGATATGTGCAACAATGAATTTGAAGAATGCAAAGAAGAATGAGATGACTGGCATTAACCGATGCAGAGTGGATTAGCAGAATCAGGAAAACAATTCACACAATGACTATAACAATTTAAGTGGAAAGGTCAAACAAATTAAATTGCATGATGTGCTATTACACTGACTAAATTTGGCCGAAGAGAAGAGTTGAAAAATTTTCAAAACATTTTTGAAAGACATATTCACCACCCCCTAGGCTGTGGTTAAGAGTCCTTCACATTAGTTCCCCTCAAAGACTTTACTTTTCAGTCAAACTGATCTATTTGCTTTTTTCCCATATGACATTCAATCTCCCAACTCTAAAAGTTCACAAGCTTCTCTATATAACTTCATGTTCCCTCTTCACCATCACATTTTAGAATTCTTAAGTCCCTTCAAAAGCTCAGTTGAAGTGAAACTTCCTATAAGAAACCTATCCTGATTCCCATAGTGGTTAGTGCTTACCTCTCCAACTCCCACTGCAGTAGACTTAGCCCCATGAGGGCAGTTTAATTTTTGCCTTCATGTCATTTTGTGCCTTTATGTCATAGTGTCTGGTATACTTTTATTGTTATTGTTCAGTCTCATCCAACTCTTCATAACTCCATTTGAGGTTTTCTTGGCAAAGAAGAAATGAAGTGGTTTGCCATTTCCTTCTCTAGATCATTTTAGAGATAAAGAAACTGAGGCAAACAATGTTAAGTGACATGCCCAAAGTTGCATTGCTAGTAAGTAGCTGAGGCGGGATTTGAACTTAGATCTTCTTCACTTCAGACCCAGTGCTCTATTCATTTGCCACCTAGCTGCAACCTGGTTATACAGTAAGCACATAATAAATACTGGATGAATTTAATTTAAGACAATGGCCTCCTCACACTGATAGTAAATAGCTCTAGCTTTCCCTCAGTTCTCTTCTCTTCTAAAGTCTCTTCTAGTGTTAACAAACTAACCTTTAATACTAGATCCTTTCCTCTCAAATTCTTTCCATATGTTAGTGCTTACTGAAAGCTACCTTACCTCTCAAGACATCATATCTCTTGGTACTCTCTCCAAGGCTGGCTTCTTTCACAGCCCATGACCCACAGGGCCAGGAGGCAATAGCTTTCTCCTTAATTTCCCTGGCCACTTTTAGACCTTTCCCTTGGCACCGTTACTCATCAGCCAAGTTCACTCCATCCTATCCCCACCACTGTTGCTGCCATCTATGGGCCTCCAGAACACTCTCCTCCCCAAAAAGTTCTATACCTGTTTCATAATCTTCTTCTCTACCCTACCACCTGCTTCTTCAATAACCTTCTGGTTCTAGTCCACCTCAACCATATACATACCTTAGATACTATCTACCACTTTCTCCTGTCTCCACACCTCCTGCCATACTTGAACAAGTTTGCCCTCTAGGTGGAAGAAGTCTTGGCTATGACTCTGGTGGCTTCTCAATTATTAGATAAGTAACATAAGCTTTCATTTTATAGTTTTAGCTATTGCTATATTTTCTCCTAGTTTCTACGAAAGTTATTAAATGGAGAGGGAATAAGCCAGGAGATATTATTGCATAATGTTGAGAAACCATCAAGAAATACTCAGAAACTAAAACAATTTCCCACGTCTGACTTATGCAAAATACCAAGTTGATATTTTGAACGAATTTACTTCAGTATCTCAGCTGATGCTTCCTTGTTTATTTCAATTCTTGACTGCATTTCTAGGTCCCCAGCTCCCCCTGAGAACTTGAGTATGTCAGCTACTCGGAGCCTCAGTTCTCTCAACTTCAAGATGGAATTAATACTTCTGACTTCCTCAGAGGGTTATAGAGATAATAAACAGGAAATTGCTCTATAGACACAGAATGTTGCCTATGAGCGAAATGGATGATGAAATGTTTATTATATGTTTTTTAAGAATGAAAATTCAATTAATGTGTAGGTTAAGACTTTGGTTTTTCTGTGTTTATTTTCATATATATATATGTGTATATCTCTAGCTATATCTCTATAAATAAATATAGATAGATATATAGTTCCCAGTAAATGAGAAATTATAATTGAAGCTCCTGTTGGATATCCCAAACTCTAATCCTCAATGCCAGAAAGTAAAATAAAAGGGAAATGGCCGTCCTACCCAAAGAATCCTTCTACTTGGATGCCTGTAGAGGATGGTACATTTATTGATTAGTATCCCATTTACACTATTATTGCTAATGCTAATCTTCTGTTTGCTTGAACTAGGTTCTTTTCCTGCTTTCATTAGAGTCATTAATGACTTTGTCAATAAAGAAAAGAGATTAAAATTTCAGAGGAATGTTTAAATGTTACATCTTCTATAACTTAGCAGGGACTCTTTGCCAATCAATATTTTCATATCTAAATACTGAAGCCAGGCAGTCTTTCCTTAATCTTATTATATCAATCAGTAAATTGCTGAGTATAGGCAGAGTTTATTCACACTAGTAAAGAAGCAGGGGAGAAATTGAGGGAGTGGTATAAAACGGGGTGGCAGAGAGCCTCAGAATCCCAGTCGTGAAAGAGACCTCAGAGGTCAAGCAGTCTAACATATGCTTTAAGTAGGAGTTGTCTATAGTATCCATGATAAGTAAATCCAGCCTCTAGTAGCAGGACACAGTATCCTTTTAAGGAAGCCTATTATACTTTTTCAACTTTAAGTTCCAAGGAAATTTTTTGTTATATCAAGTTGAAATCTGCCTCTCTATAACTTCCACTTATCAGTGGCAGAAAAGTTTATTGAGCACCTGCTGTATACAGGGTACTAAGAGATACAATGGAGAAAGGAGAAATTCAAATACCCACACTGCGAAGGGTACTAGAAGGGATTGCAGAAGAGATAAAGAAAGGTAAGACTTGGCCCCATCCCTCAAGGAGTTTACAAGTTGTGGAGGGAGGTAACACATGTAAAGATAACACAAAATATACAGAAACATATGACAACAGCCAAATGAGTGGCATAAGCAGTAAATGCTATCGGAGTGAGTGCACAGGGGAGAGCCCCCACCTTGGTCTGGAATGCTCAGGGAAGGCTTCATGGTGTAGGTAAAATCTGAAAAGGGCTTTAAAGCTGAGTTTGAAGAGGTGTAGAGATGGAATTCTAAGGTGATCTGCATGCACGCACAAGTACAATGATTATTTTTTTTTGCATGACTGATCAAAGCAGCATAAATCTGGTTGTCTGATGTAAATGTATTCTGTTGTTTCAGTTGTATCCAATTCTTCATGATCCCCATTTGGGGTTTTCTTGGTAAAGATAATTGGAGGATCTGCCTTCCTTCTCTGGCTCATTTTACAAATGAGGAAACTGAGGCAAATGGGGTTGTGACTTCCCCAGGGTCACACAGCTAGTAAGTGGCTGATGAGGTACAGTTATTTAGTTGAAAAAAGAATTACTCAGCAATCAATCACTATTCATGCTAACCTTGTTTTCCCTTTCCTCTTTAAGATAAGGAAACTAAAAGGTTTGACTTGTGATCTTCATAATTGCCTACCTACTTCTGCTTACGTAAACTCGACTAGCAACATGGACTCATAGCATCACAGGGTTGTAAGTGGCCAGACAGATCATCTAGTCCAACCCTTCTGCCCCATGAAGGAAATTCTACAATGGCATTCAGGAGTGTGCTAGAACCACCTCAAGCTGTCCCTGAAAGCATATTGTTAAATGTTCATTGTGAGCATTTACACCTTGGAAATTGACCAAATAGAAATCAGGGCTTGATTTATTGGTTTTTTTAGGTTGTTATCCTACTTAAGAAAGTGATGGAGAAAACGACAGTAGTGAAGATTAGATTGTAAAGTGTGTCCTGTGTCCATTTTTGTGCGGAGAGCCAGTTTTTAAACAACAAGCAGAACCCTGCTGACAACATCCCTTCCAAGTGATGACTCAGACTCTGAACACTTCTGGTGACAAAGAGGGCTCATTATTTTCTCAAGCAGACCTTTTCTACTTTTGCAGAACTATAGTTAATTTTAACAATAGCTAGCATTTATAACGCTCCTACTATGTGCCAGGTATTGTGCTAGGAGCTTTACAATCTTATCTCATTTGGTCTCCACAGTATCTCTGGGAAGTAGATGCTATTTTGACCCCCTTTTTACAGTTGAGGAAACTGAAGTAGATAGAGGTTAAATGATTTGCCCACGGTCATAAAGCTAGGAAACGTCTTAGGAAAGATTTGAATTCAGATCTTCTTGACTTCAGATCTAGTTCTCTGGCTTCTGAGTCATGTTAAGTTCTCCCTTATGCTAAACCCAAATCTGCCTCTCTTCCTCTTCATCCACTCATTTCTATTTCAGTTCTCCGGGCTTCAGAACAAGATTAGTTCCCTGGCTATGTGGAAGTCCTTTAAATATTTGAAAATAGCTATCATGACCCTCTTAACTGTTTTCTAAGCCAGATATCCCCAGTTGTTCAGCCAGTGTTCTTATGGCATGGCAGGCTGTCAGTGGTGATCTCTAACTAATACAATATATCCATTTTTAACAAAAATGTTCAAAATATCTATATCATATCCCATGAAAATTAGGAAAGGGTGGGCTGGGCTGCCTGAACTGCTGGAGGCACCATGATGCAGGCATAGGTCCGCTTCTTCCAAACCCATCTGATTACCTTTTCTTCCTTTTCTAAGTCACATGCCAGGAACAGAAGTGCAAACATTGACCACTTGTTGCAAAGAATTTCAGACAAAAGAATAATAAAAGAAGAGAAAGAATCTAAAAAACCAGTCAGGGACAGAGAAATAAAGGGATGAGCTGTAGCATGCTGACCAAATACAGCTATCCCCTAAATTGGTAAATTCACATGTGCAAAACTGAAAGAAACAAAACAAACCCCAACTTTTCTCAGTTCACAAGCAATGTTGTATCCCCTTTTATACAAAAGGCATTTTCTTATGTAAATAAACTGGTAAACTAAATCATCTTACATGCATGAAGGCAACTCATTATTTAAAGGGAACCAGTACTGAGTTCTTTTATAAAGTAAAAGAAGCCTTCTAATCTCATAAAATAATCAGAAAATACTAAACCTGGACAGGACAGGAGTGGTCCAGTTCAACCATCAATCCGATACCAGAAAACACTATACAGAATCTCTTACAGAAAATCATTTGATCTCTTTCTGAACATCTCCAGGGACAGGAAGTTCACCATCAGATTATGAGGTGACCTATTTCTATTTGGTGGTGGAAGCGGCTAGGTGACTCAGTGGATAGAACCTGAAGTTAGGAAGATCTAAGTTCAAATATGACCTCAGACACTAGTTGTGTGACTCTGGACAAATCATTTAACTTCTGTACGCCTCAGTCTCCTCATCTCTAAAATAGGGATAGTAATAACATTTATTTCCCAGAGTTGCTGTAAGGACCATGGGAGATAATAAAATTGTAATGTGCCTGGCACATAGTAAGCACTATATAAATGTTGGTTATTATTCTTAGGATATTCCTTTTTTTAGAAAGTTCTTTCACAAAGGAACAGAACCAGGAGAACCTTATACACGGAGACACAAACAAATGTAATGGACTTCTCTACTAGCAGCAATGCAATGATCCAGGACAATTCTGAGGGACTTATGAGGAAGAACACTATTCACATCCAGAGAAAGAACTGTGGGAGCAGAAACAATGAAGAAAAACAACTGCTTGATCACATGGGTTGATGGGGACATGATTGGGAATGTAGACTCTAAGTGATCACCCTAATGCAAGTATTAATAATATGGAAATAGGTCTTGCTCAATGACATATGTAAAACCCAGTGGAATTGCTCATTGGCTAGAGGCAGGGTAGAGGGTTGGTGGGGAAGAGAGGAAGGAAAGAACATGAATCTTGTAACCCTGGAAAAATATTCTAAATTATTAATTAAATTTTTAAAAAAAAGTAAGTTCTTTGACATGGTAAACCAAAATCTCCTTCTCTATGATGTCTACCCAGTAGTCTTAGTTCTGTCTCTGGAGTCACAAATAACACGTCTAATCCTTTTTCTACCTTAAAACCTTCTTTAAATATGGTATCTTCTCCAGGGCATACATTCTCAGTTCCTTCAATCACTTCTTGTATGATATGACTTTGAGCCATGGGATCATAGATTTAGAGCTGGAAGTGACTTTAGAAAACATCTAGTCTAATCCCTCTCATTTTAAAAATAAGGAAATTTGGGCCCAGAGGGGTTAGGTGACTTGCCCAAGGTTACACAAGTAGTAAAGGGCAGAATTTGGACCAAAGTCCTCTGGTTTTAAAGCCAATCCAAAAAGCTTCTTCTTTTGGGAAAGCTTCATCTCGTCAAAAGAGCATTCCCTCTTAAAATGGGGTGCCTAGAAGTGAACTCACAAAGGTCCAACGAAGGAAGAGTAGAGGGAAACATTACTTCTTGTTGTTCAGTTGTTTTTCAGTAATTTCCAACTCTTCATGATCCTGTTTGGGGTTTTCTTGGCAAAGATATTGGAGTGGTTTGCCCTTTCCTACTTCAGCTCATTTTTACAGATAGCTAGTAAGCGTCTGAGACCAGATTTAAACTTGGGAAGATGAGTCTTCCTGACTCCAGGCCTGGCACTCTATCCACTGGGCCACCTAGTAACTTCTTGGGATCTGAACAATTAAGCAAGTAAACATGTATTAAGGGTCTTCTATACCCAAAACACAACAGACAGTTAACGTAATGAAAGATTAAATTAGCTTGAGGTAGGTGACATCACCCTGCTGGGGCTCCCAATGAGCACTGGGCCAATAAGATCTCCAGATAGCTTCTCATTAACTACTGTTATTATCTGTATCTCCTGACCTGTGTTGTTCAGTTGCTTTTTTAGACCCTAAATGTCATTTTCTTAAATCATTCCAGTCTGTTGAGCTATTCTGGGATCCTGATGATGCCACTCAATGGATTAGCACCCCCCTCCCAACTTTGAAAACCTGATAAGGATAGCTTTACCAAAATTATTAGTAAATATATTGAACTGGGGACAGCCCTGTGACTCTAGACTAGAAACTGTCTTCTTAGCTGATACAGAATCATCACTCTTGGTGTACTGCTGTTGAGCCAACAGCATTTACCTTTTCATGATGCCCAATTTTCAGACCTTGATTGTAGAAAAGCATCCTTAGAGATCTAACACTACCCGTCAGTTTGGTGAGGAGTACAACTTATATATAAGTACCAAACATTCGAATAAATCATAAAATTATACATTTTGTTACAATTGCGTTACAATGGAAAGTGAATTCTGAAAGCTCATTCACTCAGTCAACAAACACTGCCAGTCTTTTAGGGGCTAGGTATTTGGGGTCACTAAGAAGTAAAAGAAACAGTTCCGACCCTGGGGAAGCTGACATTTTCCCCTTCTCTCCACAGGTGTTCAGTACCTTTGGGCAGTCTTTGTAATCAGTACTTTTTTTTTCCCCACTCAAGCAAAGGTGCTACCACCACGTGTTAACCGCTGACTGTAAGTGCAAACTATACACTTTCAAAATGTGGACCATTATTTTAATCAGCATAATTACTAATACTTTATGTGCCAAGACAAAGGTGAAATTCAAGAGATAGGATTTGCCTGTGGTGGGATCAATTATCATAACTTACTGTGAGTGCCGTGCACTTCCTTCATTACCAGAAGCAATAAATCTTTGCACTAAAGGTTCTCACCTAAATCCTACTGTTATACATCATCTGCAAAACATGTCACTAATGTAAGCATCTCAAAAACACTTACATGTACACAAGTAAATAGCAGAAAATAAACCAAACACAAATTGGAGAACCCTGTGCTCTTTGGGAAGAGAACGAAAGCTAACTCTGCAAAATGCATTGGCATCTTTGACATCATTTCTGATCCCAAACATTCCAATCTCGAACTTCATCAGGGACTATCTGAGGATGGAACCGGGCTATAGTCAGACCATTCTCCTATAATCACTAGCTGGAAGGGTTCAGATCTCCTGCTGAGGCTAAAAGATGCATTTCAGAATCCATATGGACAGCATAAAAAGAGTCCATTCACTCTTGTTGGATGGACAAAGCAGTTGGAAATTAAACAAAGGGTTCAGGCACTCCAAAATGCAACCCAAGAAGGTTTTTAAGAAGATATTATTGTAATTTTTTTATTCCCTTTGTATTTGTGTGACAGAGTTTATATGGTTCCTTTAGCTCTGCTATATTGATAGGCACATATTTTCACACTACATAAACAAAGGGAGAAATTCAGGGAAAACCACTTAGCAATTATTGTAGTCTTCTTATTGGGTTTATTTCAATTGCTAAAATGAATCCAATTATAATGTGGAAAATGTGTGTGTTCCTCTGTGTGTATTTGTGTCTCTGTGTGTGTTCACATTATATGCATGTACTTGCTTACCTCTCCACTTAAAGAAAGAAAACCAGGTGGGCCTAACTTCCTTTTTTTTTTTTTTTTCGGGGTCCAATGGCCACTAACACCTTGAGGTTTGTATTCCTCTCAACAGTGCAAGTTCTTGTTGCTGCATCTGTGGCAAAGAGAGAAGGAATTTCATGTTCTGATTTCTTTTTCAAACTACCTTCTTTCCCACATTAAGAGTGAACAATTAATATACGATGAATTTAATTCCTGATAATCACTTTTGTCCCACATTTAGGGATTTTAACAACGATCCAACAAGTATTTATTAAATACTAGGTACAAAGAACTACGCTAGGTATCAAGATACAAAGACAGAAAATTGAGAGCTAGGCCTAAATATGGGAGGTCCTGGGTTCAAATCTGGATTTAGACACTTCCTAGCTGTGTGACCCTGGGCAAGTCACTTAATCTCCATTGCCTAGTCTTTACCATCCTTCTGCCTTGGAACCAATACACAGTATTGAGTCTAAGATAGAAGGTAAGAGTTTAAAAAAAAAAAAAAAGATTCTTTGTCCTCCAGTAGAGGACTTACTGGTATGATGCATATGCAGATTCAGAAGTATTGATGTCAAATAACAAGTCTAATTTACCCAACTTAATTCCAATCTAGAATCCCCCCTAGTCCCTTCTCCAAAGTAATTTTTGCATATCACCAAAAGCTGTTGTCTTCTCTCTGATTCTACTGCTGTCACCACCACTACTACCCTTTCTATTGCTTTAGAATTACTAAAAAATTTACATCTTCAATTAGGGATATCTAATTAGAGGTATACCTTATGTTCCAATTTAGCACCAAACATTGGGGGGTTCTGTTTGTATAGAAGTGGCATGGGGGAAAAAGTGCTTGCTGAGGTGTAGTGAGATACAGGTTTCAATGCTAGCTCCCTCATTGACTACCTGTCCTGCAAACAATGCTTTGCTTGAAAGTTTTCCTTTGCTTTTAAAGTCTTCAGTTCCTTTCCATTATTTTTATTTCCAGGTGTGGTTTTGCTTTTTGGAGAATTCATTCAGAAATGCTCTATCAGAATGAATCTTACAGCTGGAGGGAACATCAGGAGCCATCTAGTCTATCCTAAACCAGCGTAAGAATTACACCTCCATCATCCAAGACAAGTGATTGTTCAAATTTTGGTTGAAGTTTTCTAATAAGAAAAAAACCTTTTAATCATCCCTACTTCAACCCACTTTTGCATAGTTCTAATTGCTAAAAAGTCTTTCCCCAGTTTTGGTTCTAGGATGCCTGTGAAAACTGGATAGAAGATACCAAAGAGGCATATTTAGGATGGAAGTCAAGAAAAACTTAAACAATGAAAACTCTCCAAAAGCATAATAGGCTGCCTTGGGAGTTGGTGGGTTCTCTTTTACTGGAGGTCTTCAAGCATTATGCTATAGTAAAGATTCCTTTTAAGTTTGGGTTGAATTGGATGACTGTTGAAGGCCCTTCCAACCCCAAAATAATGTGATTCTGTGAAATTTTTCCTTAGTAAAGTCAAAATTTGCCTCTGCAACTTGTACCATTTAGCCTACTTCTTTAGAACAAATCTAATTGATCTGGATTTTTATTCAAATATTTGAAGAAACATATATTCCTCTTTTGTCTTCTTTTGTCCTGGCTAAACTTGATCCTCAGACAGCATGATCTCAAGGCTTTTTACCATCTTGGTTGCCCTCTACTGGACACTCTCTAGCTTATCAATGTCCTTACTAAAATGTGATACCCAGAATTGAGCTGAATACACACGCTTTGACCAAGGCAGAGGGAGATACCTTCCTAGTCCTGGACATTATGTCCTTTTATTTAATGCTACCTAAGTAGCATTAGTTTTCTTGACTGCCATATTATATTATTAATGCCTATTGAGCTCACCATCCACTAAGACCCTCAGATCTTTTTCAGATGTACAGCTATATAGCCACACATCCCTTATCTTGGACTTACCGACTTTTAAACCAATCATGCCTTTACATTTATTCCTATTAAAGTTATCTATTTGGATTCAATTCAATGATGTGTCAAGATCTTTTTGTCTCCTGATTTTTATCATCAATTGTGTTAGCTTTCTAGCTTTAAGTCATTTGCTGATATAACAATCATATAAATTGTATCTTTGTTGAAGTCACCGATAAAAATATCAGTCATAAGAAAGTCAATACTGACCCCTGAGGCTCTCTTCTGAAGATCTCTTTCCAAGTTGGCATTGAACCATTAATGACTTCTCTTTGTGTCTTACTATTCAACCTCTTCCAAGTTCAGCTAACTGTACTACTAGTTAGCCCCTATTGCTCCTCCTTTTCCATAAGAATATAAGAATATCATGAAAGACTGGGTCAAATGCTTTGCTACAATTTAGGAAAACTTTACATCCAGAATTCTTCTGTTCTACCAATCTTATAACCTTGCCAAAGAGTCTGGCATAAGCTCTTCTTGATGAAGCATGTACTACATGTTGGTTCTTTGGGATGTAAGAATATAAAATTAGAGTTTTGACTAAATATGAGAATTCTAAAGTAATATTGTGGTTACCTGTTGAAAGCTATCAAGAAGCTCCTGGAATCTGATAAGGGACAGCTTAGGTGATAAAGAAAAAAGTGGGAGACGAGACGATCTTGTCTGTCAACAATTTAAAGATATTATAACAAGTCAAAAATTACTTTTAGTAACTTTATTTACAAAGAGGTAGAAAGAGTGAAAATGAAAAAGGTAAAGAGACAGATTTTAACAAGCCTACTAACCCTTCTCCAGTGAAGTGAGGCTCAGCCCCACAGGGGCTTCCCCATGTCTGGTGGTGTCCTCAGCTAGAGGTACACCAACACAACCTCCTCCAAAGCCAAGGCAGGAATCTCCAGAACCAATATTTCCAAAAACCAGGAAAGGAAGGCCAGCTACTTACCCAGCCAAGATAAACTCCAAAGGAGAAGACAGAAGGCCAAGTCTCAAGGAGAAGTCCTCCAAAACAGAAGTCCAAAGGAGAAGATCCAGGAGCAGTCCTCCAAGAAGCAGTCCAAGAGCCAAGGTCACAAGTCAAGGTGAAGGTCCCTGAACAGGAAGTTCAGGACCTTTTATAGTCCTTTTTCCACATCACTTCCTGTCCCTTTTCTCCACTTTACAGGAACCAGTTGCAGTCTTTCAATTTCCCTAGCACTGCCCAGGGGCAAGGAAGTGGCCTCCGGAGTTGTCATCCACTTTAGCAAGTAACTTGTGAACTCCCTTACTTGGTGTTAAGTAGGGATGTTTAAGTTTTTGATTGACTAATTTAAAAATTGCTGATTGATACACAAAGAAAGTTCGATTCACTCTTTACAGGGATCACCACTTCCTTTTCTACATGATCAATAATATACTCAAATATTCAAATGGATACATGGCTTCATCTATTTTAGATGTTCCCTCCAGTGATATGGATCACAATCAAACTATACCTGCCTATTCTGTATAACTCTTAGCCATGTCCTCCCATAATTTCATCATCCAAGAGTGGAGATCTGGCCTCTACTTTTCTTGATGTTACAAAGATACCACCACTGGAAGTAGAAAACTCTGGCTATTCTCTTGCTATCTCTTGTCCTTGCCATATGGACTAGCTCTTCTCTTCCTATCATACATTTCTGGTAAGATATTTTACTCCTGACTTTCAATTTCTAATTGGTTATATATTGTCTAATACTCATATCCACCATTCGCCTCTCCATATTTCTCTGTGTAATTTGATTTTTCAATTCTACAGGAACTATTGTGTTCTATATCTCAGAGCCATACAAAAATACTGGCAAAATGTCAGTATCTTAATAAGGTGGGCCTCGGCTTCTAGGAGACACTTGTGGTCATACTATAATTTTCTAAAGGAAAATCAGTCTATTACTATTCTTTGACAATTCTGGACCCAACTCATTTGTACTCTCTGTCTTGGACATACATACTGAAGGACATTTTCATCTACTTGTTCTTTCCTGTGTGGATGGTCAGACCAAACTCTTTTGAGTGGTTATAGGTCTCTTCCAAAAAGCCCTGCAGTGACCTAGGTTTTGTTGCAACCAGCACAATTTCATCCACAAAAAGGAATACTATCCATAAGCAATACCTCTTTAATTTGGACTCTTTTCTGGATCTCTCCCATAGCAAGGGCAAATTCAGAGAATATTCATCTCTTTTATGGATTATTGAAAAGAGTTATTTCTATTATCTTTTACAAGGAATCTTGAATGATTTTGATGTATGAATGGGAAGAGAGCCTTCAAGGCAGCATTTGCACTACTGAATTAAACATTTTCTCATAATCAACAAACAACGGAGGGAACCTTTATTCTTTACATCTTTCACTCAATTGTGAGATGGTAAAAATGTAGTCCATTAATAAATACTGCTTTGCAAAAGCCTGCCTGCTTTACTAATACTCTTATTGATGCCCTAGTTTGGTGTGAAAATGAGTCTCATAAAGATTTTGAACAAATGGGAAAATAAACATATGTCTTTATCTCAGTAGCCTTTTTTGTGTATTAATGAGATTTAAGACCATTTCCCCATACTTTTTTGTGTCTTACTCTCTCTTAGCTACCTTGTGAATTAATTCCTCAATGCCATCACAAAATATAGGCTATATCTACTCTTTACTTAGTCCAATATGACTGCTTTTCTTGACTTTTTTTTTTTATCTTTGGTATAATTTCTACTTCCCCAATAAGCATATCTAGCAGTGTGATATCCTTAATGGTAAAAAATTTGTTTTTAAACAACTTTGCAGATCCTTTCCATTTTTCTTCTGTTTGTTGTCCTCTTTCCATTTTTGTTTTAAAAAGCTTTTAGGGTGACTTTGCTTAGTTCTCACCAAATTTTCTTTAAACTAGATTTACTTTCCACTGCCTATATCTTATCTATGAGAGAATACTGCTCATATCATCCATCATTTTTCTCCGTAATATTTTACAGACAAGTTTATATTTTAAAATAGTGTTGTTGTGGTAATCATCTCTCTCCAGTTAGTAAGTAGTTCAAATGTTGATGACTAAGGCACTTGATGGGCTTCTTTTGTTTTGTTTTGTTTTGTTTTGTTTTTACTATAGCAATTGATTGACAGCAATGTTTAGCTAGAAGACTCCCAACCAAAGAATAAGGCTTTTGCTGCAATCCGAGAGAAGCTTGTATATGATAGGTGCTTGATAAATGTTTGTTGAACTGAATTGAATTAAACCCTAAAGACTGTTAATGTTTTTGCATGCTCTTAACTGCAACCTAACTGAGCTATGCCTGTAATTCCCATTTATAATTATTCAGCTTAATGTTTTGACCAAGCATTGTTGTCAAGAGATTCATCAATTCACATATTTCCAAATAACCAGACAGATTACAAAATGGTTGCTTATAGGAAGAAGATAAGTTATGTGTGCTATCTCTTCACCATGCTTCATATAGTCTTCCATCCTGCTGATGCTAGTAGAACTCCTGCCATATGGCCAGGTTGGTGGGAGCCTACTATATCTGGCTAGTCTCAGGTCTTCACATATCATTCTATTATATCCCACTTGAACAACTCTCTCCCATATTTACCTCTCCCCACTTTTCATCTTTTGCTCTAGAAATAATAGTAATTAAATCAATATAACCATTGCTTCCAAAAAGGGCATGTCAAGTAATTGCCCCATATTTCTACTCACCATCTCTTGTGAACTCCCCAAATGCCCTTCTCTAGACCTAGTTTTATATATATACATATATCTTTTTGTCAAGTGATGCCTTCTCTAATGGCAGGAATGGGGAGTTCAAAAGATGGAGGGAGGGAGTTAATTGGATATTCTAATATAACAAAGATACAAATTAATTAATTTTTTAAAAGAACATAAAGCTTTTTTTTTTAAACCCTTAACTTCTGTGTATTAGTTTCTTGGTAGAAGAGTGGTAAGGGTAGGCAATGGGGGTCAAGTGACTTGCCCAAGGTCACACAGCTGGGAAGTGTCCAGATTTGAACCTAGGACCTCACGTCTCTAGGCCTGGCTCTCAATCCACTGAGCTACCCAGCTGCCCCCAGAGAACATAAGCTTTTTGTAGGAACAGTCTTTCTTTGGTATTTGTATTTCCATTGCTTAGCATACTGCCCAGTCTATAATAAGCCCTTAATAAATGTTTCTTCATTCATTCATCTATTGGTTGAACTGTTGAATCAAATTATTGTAATTAGTGTTTATATCATTTTGTTGTCCAAGATCCATTTTTCATTATCAATTACTTATTTCAATAGTTCAGTATTTAATTGTTTCAATTGTATGCCATATCTTTTTTTTTAAAAAAAACCTTTACTGTCTGTCCTAGAATTGATACTAAGTATTGATTCCGAGGCAGAAGAATGGTAAGGGATAGACAATTAGGGTTAAGTGACTTGCCTAGGGTCACAGAGCTAGAAAGAATCTGAGGAAATATCTGAACTCAGGAGCTCCTGTTTCTATGCAGAGCTCAGAATCTACTGATACATCTAGCTGCCCCTCATAGATTTTTCTTTTTATTATCCTTTCTTCTAATTTTTTCAATAACTTTGCTTGAAATAATACATTCTGTATACTTTCTAGGAATCAAAGCTAGAGTTCATTCTCTTTCTTTTTTTTTTTTTTAATCAGAATATTTGGTCTTTTCTGAACCTGCAATTTTATTCCAGTTCTCAACTATCTGTCAAAGATTCCTGAAAATGACTTAGCAATCACATCTGCTGGTTTTTCCAGTTCCCCAGTTCATCAAGGCCAGGTGGCTTGTAATTATGAAAGACAACTGGTGCACTTCCTTAGCCTTTTTAATCTGAGTGTCAATTTCCTATTAGTCAATTTTATTTTTTATTATTTTTTCAAGATTGGAAAAAAAATTTCAATTTATTGAAAATCCACCAGTTCTGAATTTGTCTGGAAAGATTAAACAGCTTCTTCTTTAGCCACAGGATCCTTTTTGAGTGGTCCCATGAAAGCTTTCTTCTCCTCCACAATCTGGAAGCGACCATGGCCAAATTTGAAGGTAGTATTAATAAACTTCAAGTGAATCTTCTCCAGGGCACGATGCTTAGTCTGTATCAGCAGAGACTTTCACAGGGGGAGGACATGCTTCTTGATCCCAACAACACAACCTTTGAGCATGATAAAGTCAAATCATTGGTCACTTCATGATAGTGGACAAAGTCTCCCAGAGGGTTGATGCTTTTGTCAGACAGGTCATAATCAGCTGATGTGTTATTTCTGATCAGCTTGCCATCCTTGACCTGGTAGCCCTGACCACTCTTATAGATCTTTTCATTGATCTCAGTGTGATGGCGGTAGCTCTTCTGCCCGGCTGGAGCCACAGAGAAGGCCACACAGGCAGGATGCCAAGCTCCAATACATGCCTCTTTACGCAGACCTCAGTGAGTTTTTTGGGGCAGTTTCTTTGCATGTCAGCGGCTGGTTACATCTTCACAACCCGTGCCCTTAGTCACACCGACGACATCATCTCGTCTTGCCCAAACACGGTGGACACAGGCACTGCTGTTCCAGCTTCTCACGGGTCCAGTCCAGTTTCTCAGACACGCTGCCACCATTCACCTGGATCTCCATCAAGTGAGACTTCAGAAGGAACAGGCTCATGTGGGTGTGAGCAATGACTCGGATGACCTGGCTATATTTTTTCATGCTATTGAAATCTTTCTCCAGCTGCTTCTTGCAGTACTTGGTGAAAGAAAGCCTTCTTCTTGGACTTATGCCAGTTTTTATATAATTGCCTTTTATACTCATCACTAAGAAGTTCAGCAAAAATAGTTTTGAAGCTCTGGAGGCCTCTCAGGGTTAGTACATAGCCTAGGATGCCCAATGACCATGGGGAGGGCATCTCCACAATGGTGACAACCTCGACAACTTCCTTCTTGTCCACCTTTGAGCCAGGTCTGTCCACCTCTCAAACTACGTGGGTCATTCCTGCCTTATTGACCCCAAAAGACTGTCAGGTGGATGGGTTTGCTGGAATCTTTAGGGAAGATCTTCACCTTTCCACAGTGCCTGCTGCTTCATTTTCAAGGCAAGAAGCCCAGAGACCCCTGCCTGGAAATGGAGAACTTCCAGTGAGACATAATGCTACTGCCTCCGAGGTGAGCTGGAAGAGCCTATTAGTCATTTTTACTGGGTTCTTCTCAGTCACGAGTATCTGCTTGCAAAGTTATGGCTGCCATCACACTGACCAGCTTCCCTAATGAGGCAGAAGAATATCAGTTTTATTAATCAAAACTAACGTTTCTGACAGAAGTAAGACAGAAAAAGAATTGATTCCTAGAACCAAAATATTATTTGGACTACATACAGGTAATCTGCAAGAAACCCAAGAAGGTACCAATCAAAGGGAGGCACAAAAATCCTGAGAAGCACAGAATTGTGAATCTCCAAGGGACTTTAAAAAGGCAATTAGTCAAACCCCTCATGTAATATGTGAATCACCTTTGGAACCCTTATTTCTGATTCTAATATATTCAATGAGGGGGAGCTCATCACTTCGTGAAATGGCATGTTTCATTGCTGGACAACTTTGATGGTAACAAAGTTCTTTATATTCCACAGACTTCCTAAACAGAAGGAAATGCTTTGTCACTGCATGGAAATGAAATTCAGAAAACGATAAATCCTTCCCAACCTGCTCTAGTTGGGCAGAGACTAAAGACAGCAATTTATAAAAGAGAGGCAGATTTAGTAAATAGCATGTGTATTTAGTTGCAAAAGCTGTTACATTTCTGAATGTTTCATTTTATACTGGCTTCTCTTCTCCTTCCCATATCCTGACATATATGGATGTGGGAGAGTTTTGTTAGATATAATCTTTTGCTCAGAAATCAGATTTTTGACATCAATCATATCACTCTCATCATATGAAACATACGTCCTCTGACAAAAAGATCACATGGGCTGAAGGGCACATTTCAAAAACATCTAAGTGGCTAACTTTCCTGTATAAAAATCAAAATTTCTGAGCAGGACTTGTGGACTTAAGTCCCAAACAAAATCAGAAGTCTAAAATGTTACTGATGGACAAGACAACCCCACCACCTTTCTTTAAGAATTCTTTATCCTGGAAATTCCTCGGACTTCAAATGTAAAATTTTAGTAGTGGAGTTAAACAGAATTCATTGAATTGTTTTAGCTTTTTATTGGACAAAGAATGAGACTTCTGTTGTAATCCTTGTGCCTTCTACATGAGAGATGCTTGACAAATGTTTGTTAAACTGAGTTGAATTAAATTCTAAAAACTGTTGATTCTTTTGCATGCCTTTAACTACAATCTGGCTAAGGTATGCCTCTACTTCCCTCTTAAAATTATTCAGATTAATGTTTAGGTCAAGCATGGCTGTCAACAGGTTCATTAATTCATATATTTCTCAATAACAAGACAGATTAAAAAATGATTGCTCATAAGAAGGCGGCAAGGCATGCATGCCATCTCTTCACCAGCTCACGTTCAGTTTTTACCTCAAATATCTTTGGCTCTCTTCCAGATTAAATGCCAGTTAGACAGACCTGCCCGCTTAGCCTTTCAAGGCAGATAGCAGCAGTGGTGAGCTCTAATCATTTACAAAGGTCATGATCGGAAGCTAGCCCGTAAGCAGTCATTTAAAATTCGATTGATCCCTATTTGTAGTCAGGGAAAGAAAATGGACATTTCAGCTGTATTGTAATTATGAGGCTTCCAGGCAACTGTAAATAGATGTGCAAATCTAGATACTGGCAAATACCTGGGAGAAGAAATTATTACTCTGGTATAACACAGAGCCAGAAAAGGTTGAAGATAAAATTGCGTATAAAAAAAGATCAATCATCTTTTGGCTAATTTTCTATGCTCACCAACCCATAAGGGTTATCACAATTATCAGAAGTCTGCTGAATACATTAAAGTTAGGGCCAACTTGCTTAAAGTGATCCGTTAAAAAGCCCAAAGCAGAGGGCCTCGCCTTGGCGGAAATTCTCAGACCAAAGGGCCACTGAAATGTCACAGGAGCCATGGGTCAGGAATACTGGAGAATATAAAGGGGCAAATATTATGGTCTATTCATAATCACTGCTCCCTGGCTCAGTGACTCAGATCCTCAGTGCAGAGCAGTGTGGGGAGGCAGGCATTAACAGAAGCTATATGTACCACAGTCATCTGTGAGAGACTACTTGGGTAGTATTTCTTCCTCTGCAGGGAGATAGCAGAAGCCACTGGCAGGCTTTCTCACCACAAACTAGCTTTCCCTTGGCAGCACCTACCCAGGAGATAAGTGAATTAATAATATGAGGAATGTTGATTGGTTTTTTTGACCAAATAAATAAGCCTGAACTTTAATTTCCTCCTCTGTAAAACGAGGGGATTGACCTAAATGCTTTCCAAGGACCCTTCGAGTTCTGACATTCTTTAACTCTGGTACTATTCCCTTTATCCAATCTACCCTAAAACATATTCTTTCTCTTGAGCTTCACAGGAAATGCCAAGGCATTATGAAATATAAATAAATACATATATGTGTATATGTAATTATTTAGTGTGTGTGTGTGTGTGTGTGTGTGAGATATTTTTTACAGGCCTCTTTGCACATCCCTCAAACAGACTAGAAACCTAGGAGAAATGAACTTCAACAACTTGAGTCCAGGAATGTACAAAGTTCAGTAGCTATGAAGGAAGCAGTCTCACAAAGCCAGTGGATTTGAAACCTTAGCCATCTCACAAACTGTATAAATAGCACTTGTTGACTTAGCAGAGCCTCTGTTCTCATAGATTCACAAACTATCAGAGCTAGAAAAGAACATTAAAAGCTCTCATTTCACAGATGGGGAAACCAAGGTCCCCAAAAGGAAAGATCAGAAATAACGAGTGAAAAACAGAACACTAACTTGAACCCGGGTCTCCAAGTTGAGTATTTTTCTACCAGGCTACAATTTGAGTATATTTTCTGATTTTGTTTGGTCTTTTGGAAATTTCAACCTTGGAGCCTCCCAGCTTGGCTAGAGCTATTTGCATAGCAACTAGAATTATAGCTTTGATAATACCTATTCATCAATAGCAATCATAATTTTATTTTCTTGTTTGTTCTAAACAGAAAGTGAATTCTAATTAACTGACCCATGATCAATGAATGGGGATTGGAATGACCTGAGAACATTTACTAAAAAAGCTATATTCTGACACTGGTACATAAACACATAAAGGGTGTGTCCAAATGAATAAAGACCATTTATCTTCACATTGCACCTCCTGATGAGCCAGACAGACAGATTGGGTCTCACCCTGCATTCATTCATTCATTCATTCATTCAACATATTCCATGGAAGGCACTGTGATCAGTGCTGTAGAAAGTCAAAGAAGATGAAGTCTCGGCCCCTATATTCAAGGAGAGACAACACACATGCAGATAGTTACAAGAGAAGACAAATATGATGGTTATCACCAAAGAGGTACAAACAAAGCAATACAGGAACTCAAAGGATAGAAAACTCACTTTCAACTACGGTGATCAAGGAAAGCTTCCTTTTACAAGGAACCTTTGTGGCTGGACTTTGCAGATTTCAAATTGGTCAGCCACTTAGGAATAATTTACAAAACATTTATCCTATGCTGGTAGAAAAAAAAAGTTAAAAAAGCATAAAATTTTGGGGGCCAAAAAAAAGAAAAGTAGAAGTAGTTCCTGCCCTCAAGGAGATCCCATTCTAATAGGGGAGACAGAGAAGAAACAGATACAAAGTAAATTCTGTACAGATTAGATGTGAAGTGATCAATATTAATTATATCATTTTCTTATTGATCCTATTTGCGGTTAATTGATTTTGTCCTGTAATTGCTTATGTTCTCTAACTGCTTGTATCCTACCAATTGCTTAAATCAGAGTTCTTTGAATTTAATTCAGAATCAGCTGGTCTGAAAGGAGTTAAATCAGGTGCTCTTCTGTTAATCACTGATCTATTCTTGCCCCTGGGAATTTATTCAACCCTTGAAAATGCACATGAACAAGGGAGTTGGGCCTAATATCTCTATACCACCAAGCTATCCTTCAAGGACATCTGGTTTGCTGTCCAAAAAGTCAGGCCATTATCAGTGACCTCACAAGTGGACTTGAACAATGAACACTTCTTAGCCCCAGGGAAGGAAGAGTGGAGGAGTCATTGCTAGTGCCTGCTACCAAACTTCTAGCTAGTCATGTGGTTCCCTGAATTCGAGCTCAATAATCAATCTTCCTGTTCCCTGTGCCTCAGTTATGTCATGATGCTTCCTACCCTGTTTATTCTGTACTCCTCAGAATCCTATAAAAGATAACTGTTTCCCTCATTTGGGGTCTCGGCTTACCGAAAAAGCTAAGATTCTATTTATTGGTAGATTCACACTTTCCCAATAAATCAATCATGCTTTGAACTTCTGTGCCTCAGTTTACTTTATTTTTTAACTGTTGCAGATGATGAGTAATCTCAGAGGGGAAGGCACTAGCAGCTTGGGCTGGGCAAAGAGAAGCAAGAAAGGCTCTTGCAGAAAGTGATATTTGAGCTGTATCTTGAAGGAATCCAGAGAAATGTGGGAATAACTTATTCTAGGCATGAGGGACAGACAGTGCACAGGCACTGAGAGGAAGATAAGTTTTTTTTGAAAAGCAGTGCTCTGGTGTGAGGACAGGTTCACTGCAATGGTCACAGCATGGAGGTAGTAAAAGGTAGCCGTAAGAAAAGACAAATATGAGGAAATCAAAGAAACTCAGAAATGAAGAAAGCAGAGCTAAAATAAGAGAATACACAACATTTACAACAAGGTAAATTAAGACAATACTGACATCAAAACTCAGGTCAAATGCAATAGAAAATGCTGGTTTTTATTGTTTTGTTCTTTTAGCTGTGTTCGACTTTTCATGACTCTATTTTGGGTTTTCTTGGCAATTTGAAAAGGTGGTTTGACATTTCCTTCTCCAACTCATTTTATAGATGAGAAAACTGAGGCAAACAGGTTAAGTGACTTGCCCAGATCACACAACTAGGATTTGAACTCAGATCTTCCTGACTTTAGGCCTGGCATTTTATCCATTGTGTCACCTAACTGTTCAGACAATGCTGATCCCAAATGATTAAAGTCAAAGTCCTCTTCCCTCCTCTTTATTAATAAATGGTAAATAACAAAAATGCAAAGTGTTGCCAAGAACAATTGCTAGCAGTTTTGCTTAATTGATTTTTTTAAGGGGATAAATTTGTGTTTGGGAGGGAAGGGGAATTGTTGGGATGGACCTGTTGTGTTGAAACAAAAATTATCAATCAAATTAAAGGGAGATGATTTAGTAATGTGCATGTTGTTAAAAGACCCTTAAGCTCTTGGTAATGAACAGGAGTATAACTGTAAATGCAGAATTAAAACATCGAGAGCTGCTACCTGCTCCATGAAGACTTCCCTAGTCACCATGGTCAAGAGTGAATTCCCCCTCCTCTGAACGCCAACACCAAAACATACCCAAACATCCCTCTGAAATGTCTCAGAAGCTGCCCATGTTCCACTGACTTGTAAATGTCAGCTACAGGATTTGAATCAAATCCAGTCCAGTCCATGGAATATATTATATACTGCTTTTTAATCATAATCATATTTGTACATATCATATCCTCTACTAGACTGTAAACTCCTTGAGGATACTAACAATATCCTATGAATTTTTGCATTCCCCATAGCATCCTGCATAGTGATTTACATTAATGTACAGCTTAATAAATACTGAATGTGAGAAAGAAGGAAGGAAAGAAAAGAAGGAAAGAAATGAGGAAATGAGGAATATGGGTAAGGAGAGAAGGAGAAAGGGAGAAAGAAAAGAAGAGAGGGAAGAAAGAAGGAAAGGGAAAAAAGATTTCAAGAGGCATATTCAAGGAAAAATGAATAAACAAATTTAGCTTATGTGGAAGGGTGAATAATGAAAGATAAGGTCTAGAAAGGTAGATTAAAGTTAGATCTAGAAGAAAACACTGAACTCCAAGATGAGAAGTCTGTATTTTATCCTGTGGGCAATGGAGAACCTTTGAAGATTTTTTAGTTTCGTGATATTAAGATATCTGGGTTGTTGAAAGATTACTCTTGCTTGAATGGTGTATAGATAAGATTAGGGTGGGGGCTGGGGACACTAAAAGCAGGAAGATCAGGTAGGAGTCTATCCGGAAAGTGGAGGTAAGATTTAATAAGGACTCCAACTAAGATGAAGGCAACAGAAAATGTGGAATGATGGGGCAGACACTGAAACTCAAACTGAATTCATCATTTTACTTCTTATATATTTTACTCTTTCGAACTTTCCAATTTCTGTTGAAAGATGTTCCCACTCACTTATCCTTGAATATAGCAGCCATCTTTGGCTTTTCCCTCTTCCTGATGGCCACCCCCTACCCTCCTATCCAATGGGTTACCAAATCTGGTCAGTTCTAGTTTGACAATACCTCTCCCAAGAATTCCTCCCTCTCCTCTCCACTTATAAAGGCCTCACCTTAATCTGGCCCACTTTTCACCAGTCACCTAGATTATTATAATAAATTCTCAATTGGTCTTCCTCTTCTCAATGTCCCTCCTCTTCAATTTGTTCTTTAAAATTTTTTTTAATCCTTTCCTTTTGTCTTAGAATCAGTTGATACTAAGTATGGGTTTCAAGGCAAAAGAGAGAGAAGGGGCTTGGCAATTGGGGTTAAGCATCTAACCCATAGTCACACACCTAGAAGTATCTGAGGCCACAGTTGAACCCAGGTTCTTCTGACTCCAGGCCTGGCTCTCTATCCACTGAGCCACCTAGCTTCCCTCCCCCTTTTTTTTCAAACCCTTACCTTCCATTTTAGACTCAATATTGTGTATTGATTTCAAGGTAGAAGAGGGGTAAGGGATAGGCAGTTCGAATTAAGTGATTTGGTCAGGGTCACACAGCTAGGAAGTCAGAGGTCAGATTTGAACCCAGGACCTCCAGTTTCTAGGCCTGGCTCTCAATCCACTGAGCTACCTTTCTACCCTTTCCAATCTGTTTTTGTACAATTGTTCAAATAAGTATGATTCTACCATGTTACTTCCCTGCGCTAAAAAAAAAAAAATAATAGTGTTCCCTACTATGTATAAAATAAAATGCAGAGTCCTTAGTCTGATATTTCAAATAACAAGCACTTACTATGTGCCAGGTACTTTGCTAAGTGCTCTATATACAAAGAAAAGCAAAGACAGTCCCAGCTCTCTAAGAGAGTTCACAGTTGTATTAGGAAGACAACATGTAAATGAATATGAACAAGATAAAGACAGGATGATAATCTCAGAAGGAAGCCACTAGAATTAAGGGAAACAAGAAAAGACTTCTTACAGAAGTGGGAATTTGAGACCTGAAGGAAGCCATAGCAACTAGGAGGTTGACAAAGAAAATTCTAGGAATGGAAGACAATCAGTGAAAAGGCATTGCGTCTGGAAACTGGAATATCTTGTACAAGGAACAGAAAGGAGGCCAATATCACCAGATGAGAGTACATGAAAGGGTGGAAGGCATAAGGTAGAAAAGGGCCAGGTGATGAAAGGCTTTCAAAGCCAATGGATTTTATATGATCCTAAAGGTAACAGGGAGCCATTGGTGTTTATTGAATAGGGTGTGACATAGTCAGATCACATAATTATTTGTTTCAGAGCTAGAAGGGATCCATGCCCACATTTCCTAGCTCCAGATATGGCAATCTTTCCATGCAATGCACACTACCTCTTACAACTAACTCCTTTCATAAGGTAGATAGTATAGATACTATCAAGCCCATTTTAGGGATAAGGAAATTAAGGCTCAGAAAATCTGAGTAACTTTCTAGTCACTAGTAAATGTCCTTTGGCTAGTAAATGTCAGATGTGAGTTTTGAACCAATTCTAATATTCTTTCCATTACATCACACTGCCTTAGAAAGATTAATAAGACCTGTCCCCTAAACTCAGGGGAGCTGACAATCCAATGGGGGAGATAAGATATGTATAGCTGTCTAGAATTTATAATATTTAATTTTCAAATGGATTTTTTTACTTACTCTATTAAACAAAATGCCTACAAAGTCCTTCATGAGACTAACGACAAATGCAGCCTTGGCACATATAAAAATAGCTTTCAAAAGAAACAGCTAAAATTTAAAATGAAAAATTATTGAATCGAGAACATACCCAGTTCATTTTAAAGCAAAGCCTGTCTTAAGTTATCCAATTTTGTAACCCAAATTGATCCACAGGAGGAAAAATATACTCTTCATCAATCAAACTTCCACATGTAGAACTGAATTATATTCTACAAACTTTCAACTGGGATATTCGTCACCAAACTCAAGAAAAAGAAGAGATAACTTTTAATGATAGCAAAACTTTTTCAAAGCAATTTCCAGCTACTGAAAAGTTCTGGTTATCACAAATGTTCCCTAAATCTACAGGGATTACCAGCAGAATCAGGGAAAGAAAATAATGCTAAAGTCATGAATCTGGAAGACTGGATGCACCGTGATGCCTTTGACAGAAAGAGAACAATTGGGGAAAAGGCATGGAGCAAAAAATAAGAAGTTCTGTTTTAGACAGTTTAAGTACAAACTGTTTCAGAGACAACCAGCCCGAAATGTCCAGTAGCCAAGTAGGAAGGTAGGCTCAGGAGAGAGACTGGAGCTGGTTGCATATGCCCACATATGTATATATTTATATATGTGTGTATATTTGTATACACACATATGGGCATATATAGTTGTTGTTCATCCTTCATTTTAGAAAAGGACCAGTAATATCTTTAAATTGCTCATGAATTGGATTTAAGTGAGGCAGAGTTGCACAAAATCATCATTTTCACTCTTTCTTCTAGAGTCATCCAAGTCCAGTGACAAGACAAAAGTCAGGATTACTGGCAGTGGCCTGGGATGTAGCAGATTGATGTCTTCAATGGCTGACCAAGCTCCTACACAGCACCTGCTTCAGCTGCTTTCATGACCCCAGGAATAAATTAATCTCATCCACCCATTCTGCAGGAAGAAAAAGTCTTCACATGCTTGGAGCAGACACCCCCTTAACTCACTGTCAGGTTGGGGGCTGTCAGTTACCCTCAACCTGGTTTAGCCTATCTGCTGAGACAGTTATTGGGTGTAGCTGCTGGGGATGCTACAGCTTATTGGGGCCACAGGTGAGAGCTAGGAGACAGGTAGAAGCAAAGGTGGAAAAGCATCCCAGAAAAGGGCTCAGCAAGCCTTTGCACTAGAGATTCTAGTTCTTTCTGAGCATGCCATACACTACACTTCTATATCTATCTATCAGTCTGATAGGTATAGAGAGCTAGAGATATGTATGTGCCATCTGCATAGAGTTCAACCCAAAGGGAGTTAATAAGGGAAGAGAGAGAAAAAGAGAGAGAGAGAGAGAGAGAGAGAGAGAGAGAGAGAGAGAGAGAGAGAGAGACAGAGACAGAGACAGAGAGAGACAGAGACAGAGAGACAGAGACAGAGAGACAGAGAGACAGAGACAGAGAGACAGAGACAGAGACAGAGACAGAGAGACAGAGAGACAGAGAGACAGAGAGAGAGAATGGAGAAGAGGAAAAGAGGCCTATGACAGAACCTTTAGGAATCCCTACAGCAAGGCAGTGTGAAATGGGTGATGGTCAATGAGGTAAGGAAGAGGAGGAGCAGAGAACAAGGCAGAGGGTCAAACAGGAAAGAGTACTGTCAGCAAAACCCAAAGAGAGTCGACAGAAGGAGCAGACAGGTTGAGAAGGGTGAGGACTTGAGAAAAAAGGCCATTAGATCTGACACTGATGAGATCACTGTTCTCTTTGCAAAAAACACTTTCAGTTGAGGGATGAGGTTGAGAACCAGGCTTCAAAGGATTGAGGAGAAAATGAGAGGAGAGAAATTATCAAGTGGAGACAACTTTTTCAAGTAGGTTTTGAAATCTATTCCAGCCCACTTCAGTATTCAGGTAAGCATTTACTAGATACACTTAGGGTCAGTGTACTATTCCACTTACTTTCTAGTTAAAATACTCTAATGAGTAGGCAATTTTGTCAAACAGAATACTCATAAATAATCCATTAGAAGATCTAATATTAACAGTGTCTCGAAAAAGGAGAGAATTTGTTCCTCGAGTTTTTTTTCCAACCTGAACAAACAAGGTCCTTGCTTTTAAAATAAATACCTAGAAAAACCTCATCCAGAAAGTGCTCTGTTATAGCATTAGATTGATCTGTGAGTGTACACACTTTTTGAAAATACATTTTCTGTGACCCAATCAAAATAGACAATTAATTGATGAAGCCCTCTTAAACAAGTAGGATACCTGTTACACACACACACACACACACACACACACACACACACACACACACACACATCTGATAGAATGTTATCTGTGAACTGATGTTAGGCAATTAACAAGTTTCTGCTCTATTAAATACAACATGTTACATCACTATCACAATGAAGCAGCCTTAAGAAAGACTAATTTCTCCATTCTATTTCTAATTCAATAGCATTTTGAGCTTATCTATTTGGGGCATATCTGGGCAAGTAGCACTTTGAACTAATATACTGGGCTTAACAAGTTCAATTCTTGTCTCTGGCAACTTACAGGTTACCTAAGTATGGACAACATTGAATCTCTTGGGGGGCCCTGGCAACCCCCTAAAACTATCCTTTGCAGAGGAGTTCAGGTTGCATTTTTTTTTCCCCTTAGGTTGTGTTTTTTTAAATCCTTATTTTATTCCAATAACAAATTTACACCTAAGTTTTCCAAAGTCATACAATCCACATTATCTCCCTCCTTTCTTCCCTTCCCCCTCCTGGAGCTGACAAGCAATTCAATCTGGGTTATACATGTACTATTACACAAAACATATTTCCATATTATTCATTTTTGTAAGCCAATAATCTTATAGAACCAAAACCCCAAAACATATACCCAAATAAGTAAGTGAGAAATCATACTTTTTCATTTGCATTTCTAGTCCCACAGTTCTTTCTCTGGAGGTGGATAGCATTCTTTTTCATAATTCCCTCAGAATTGTCCTGGATCATTGTGTTGCTGCTAGGAGCAAAATCTATCACATTTGATTTTCCCATACTGTTTCAGTTACTGTGTACAATGTTCTCCTGGTTCTGCTTATTACACTCTGCATCAGTTCATGGAGGTCTTTCTAGTTCTCAGGTTGCATTGTTGAAGGAAGCTTATTTAAAGGAAAGACTTCAACAATAACAGGTCCAGACCAACATACAACTTCCTACAAAAAGTCAATCATCTTAGCTACAGAAAGTATCCATACTAACGATGATTATGAAAATGGGAGGTATCAAAGTGGCTTAAATATTGTTTATGAACTTGTTCTCTGAAGGGCTGTAAGTGGCACTTCAAAACCCAAGAAGCAAAAAAGGAAAATGACTCCAATAGTTCCCTATTGTTCCCTCCTTATCTTTGCCTCTTAGAATACTCAGCTTTGCTTCAAGGCTTGGCTTAAAAGTCACCTCAGGCAGGGTTGTGCTAGTATTTACATTTGACCAAAGGACAAAGGGAGAGAGAAATGTATGAATTTATTCACATTCACTTTTAAGTTTAATCTCTCTTATTAACACTTTCTTAAATCTGGATGGAGAAACAATAGATCAAGCCCCAATTTTTGTAGTGATTTGTAGATTCCTGAGTATAAACACTCAAAGTGAAAATTTAACTATGGGCTCTTATGGGTGGTTAAAGTGGGTTCCAGCACACCTTTGCCTCTAGGTAGGTATTTTCTTATCTGTGCTTATCCTCTTTTATTGGGAGGTAGAGTTCTATCCCTTTTCAAATTATCTTGTGTCTATTTATCAGTGAATACATGTATTTCCCTAATATATGCAAGAATTCCTATAGAATAGGACTCTCTGTTTTTTTAATTTATTGGGGCTATGAGGTGGCCTGAGGCCTGAAATCTAGAAGACCGGAGTTCAAATCCAGTTTCCAACACTTAATACTTGGCATGACTGGGCAAGTTAAATTAACCTGTTTGCCTCAATTTCCTCATCTCTAAAATGGGGACAATAATAGCACCAACCTCCCAGGATTGTTGTGAAGAGCAAATGAGCTAATAATTGTAAAGCTTTGGCACAGTGCCTGGCACATAGTAGGTGCTACATAAATGTGCACTATTATTATCATCAGAGCCTAGTACATATTTAATTTAAATGTTGCTGAATGGATTTGAGTTGAAAACTAAATTCATTTCTAGCTGATTCAGAACAAGTGAATTTTCAGTATTTCCCAATATGTACATGGTCTGCATAACAGTAAACATATACTGATGTACCCAGAGATGTCTGCATTGGTATAGGCTCCTAGTTTATTTAAATACTTTCCCCCCATTATGTTAATTATTATTATGGTCTATGTTATTAATGGTTCTTAGAGATGAGGAAACTCCCTTGTCTTGCCTTGTTTAATTTAATTTCAATTTCTGCTTACACAGCACCTTGACAGCCAAACTGCTGTATCTCACTGGATGTGAGTATCACAAACTACCATGAGAAGAGAATCTTAGGGGAGAGAGAGCATTCATTTGTCAATTCGATTCCCAATGCTTCCTCTTTAGAGAAATTCCAAGACACTGGGCATCTTCCTACAGAAAACTGAGAAGAATTTGCCAAACTGTCTCTACACAGAAGGCAAGGGGTAATGATAGACAACCCAGGTATTTCGTTGTTATCCAAGCAGTGATGGACCCTTCTGGAATATTTACAGGAGGCCATGACCAAGAGTCACAAAGGATGAAAAGGCATGGATGGGTTAGGCTCTGAATTGCTGGAGCATCATAAGATCAAGGGTCAATAGAAGCACATTTGGCCCAAACAAGTAGAGATGGCATTATGTTTAAATTGTTTAATAAAATTTTGAAAACATAAGTCATTATTAACTTGCTCCATGAGCATATTATTAAGTGCCACGGAGTATCCAGAGAAAATCTAATTAGTCCTTGTCCTCTAGATGCTAGCAGTCTAGTAAGAGAGATCAATCATAAATACATAGTATGATCACTGGTTTCTAAGTGCTTAGATTTAGAGTTTTTTTGAAAGAAGCATTGAAGGTGATCTAATCTAACACCCTCATTTTACAGGTAAGAAAACCGAGGCCCAGAAAGGCCATGCAGGAACAGAGCCAACATTTGAATATAAGTTCTCTAATTGTAAATCCAGTACTCATTTTGCATGAAAAGATAATTAGAGAAATCATAAGAAAAGTACCAAGTAAATGGTATAGATAGTAAGTTTGAAGAAGGAATGACAAATCATGGAATAGAATGGTCTGGGAAAGCTTCATAAAGGAGGAAAAACATTATTGGGAAAAGCTGTAGGAAATTAATGCTTAATTATTAAAATTCAATTATTTTAAATTCTATTTTATTTTTTTATTTCTTTCTTTTCTGGGAAATAATGAGACCAAGCCAAACTCCATGACAGAGAAACCAGAAGAGATTGCTATGCAATTCAATAAGCATTTTTTATTAAGCCCTTATTATATGCAAGGTCCTAGGCACTGGAGATTTAATGCCAAAAATGAAATAGACTCTACCTTAAAGGATCTTACTTTCTTTTGGAGGTAGGTATAGAATATGCAAACAGTTAAGTAAATACAAAGTCATTCAGATGGGAATCTCACTAACAACTAGGGGAAATTTACTTTTTGGAAGTGGATTTTAAGGTGATCTTTGAAGGGAGCTAAGGATTCTTGGATTGGTGGTTGCAATAGATAGAGCTCTGGCCTGTACCTACCAGTAGGCAGAGAGGATTCTGGAAGAACTGGGTTTAAATTTGGCCTAAAACTAGTACCCTGGGCAAGTCACTTAACCCTGTTTGCCTCAGTTTTCTCATCTGTAAAATAAGTTAGAGAAGGAAATGGCAAACCATTCCAGTATCATTGCCAAGAAAACTAAAATGAGGGGTCATGGAGAGTTGGACACAACTAAAACAACTGAACAACAAAGGATTCCTAAAAATACATTCTTGTATATGTGTATGTGTGTGTGGGGCAGTTGTGCAGGCTATGGGCATGGAAGATAGCTTGTACAAAGGTATAAAAGGGAAGTTGTGTAAAGGGAACAAACAGGCCAGTTTAGCTAGGATGTAGAATGTGAAGTGGGAAGTAATGTGAAATAAGTCTGGAAAGATAAGCCCAAGTCAGATTATGAAGGGCATTACAAGTCAAACACAATACTCTGTAGTTGATCCAAGAGGACATAGAGAACCACTAAAAATTCCTGAATAGATATATAACAGGGAGAAACCTTTGTCTCAGAAATATCAATTTGGCAGCTGTGTGGTAGATGTTTTGGGGAGGAAGAGAGACTGAAGGGAAGCAGGAGGAATAATTAGGAGCCCAGGAGAGAGATGATTAAGACCAGAACTAGGATGATGGCTATGTGAGTAAGGGGAAGGCCAAAATGAGGCTGTGAATAGAATGAACAAGATAGGCAAATAATTAGATAGAAGGAGTGGGAGGAAGTGAAGAGAACCTTGGGATTAGGAAGGGTGGTGGTATTTTTGATAGAAATGGGAAAATTAAGAGGGGAGGAGGGGTTAAACTGGGGAGGAGAGCTCTTTTGGGGAAATGTTGAATATGAGTTGTCTGTAGGGCATTCAGGTGGAAACAGCTGGCAGTTAGTGATACAGGATTGAAGCTTAGGAAAGGGATCAATCAATCAAATATTTATTAATCAACTACTAGGCACTGGGCACTAAGACAGAAATGACCTACAAGGTCACTGGAGTTAGAGGTGTGGCACCCTATGATCTGGAAAATCCACATAAAATCTTTTGGCCCTTTTGTACTGGAGAAGTCTGAATTTTTTCTTTTTTCTTTTATGGGGTGTTTACAGCACCTAATTGTCAAATTTGGATTAAGTATTCGGGCATAGAATATATAGTTTCTAAACGTTTTCTGTGTCATCTGCAGCTTCCACAAAATTCCCGCTTAATTACCTATGCCATCCTATTATATATTTGCTATGGGGAAAGTCGAGATGTGGAAGGGATAGCTATATTTCCTGCCCCCAAGGAACTTCCTTTCTTTAGTAGTGGGAGGAGGAAAACATATAAGTATATAATCAAATAAGTACAATTTATAAACAAATGAATGCTAAGTCATTGGAGGGAAATGGGGGGATTGGAAGGGGAGATGGGGGAGAGTTTGGAAGGGGAAATGGAGGGGATATTGGAAGGGGAGATGGAAGTAAAGAAGGGGTTTAGTATCAGGAACAAGGAGATACTTGAGCTGAGCTATGAAGGAAGGTAGGATCCTAAGAAGGAGAGGTGAAGATGAAGTACTGTCCAGGAATAAGAGACAACAAGAGAATAAACATGTGGAGGTAGAGGAGATGGAATTTCATGAGAGAGCAAAAGAAAATAGACAAACAGGCCTGGAGTGAGGAATGTGTGATAGGCAGTAATTTAATTTTTATCTTTGTATTTCTGATTCCTAGCCTATTGTCTGGCACATAGAAAGTTCTTAATCAATAACTAATCATAATAATCCTGAAAGGTAGTCTGGAGTTGATTGTGAAGAACTTTAAATACTAAATGGATGCATTTGTATTTTATCTTAGACACAAGAGGGAGTCAATGGATGTTTTTAAGGTGGGGCATGATATGGTTAATTCTGTACTTTTGAAATATCATTTTGGCTTCTTTGGGTGTGTGTATGTGGGGCTAGATTGGGAATTTAGGAGGCCAGAGGCAGAAAGAACTATTAGGAGGTTATTATAATAGTCCAGGTAAAAAGTGGTGAGGACCTGACCCAGAGTGGTCCTCATTTGAGTTGAAAGAAAAGAAGAAATGAGACAGAAATTATGGACATAGAGTTGACAAATTAGCAGCTAACTAGATATGATGGGTGAAGGAGAGTAAAGAGTTAAAGATAAATTGGTTATATAGAGAATATATATATAAAACTTACAGAAAAAAAATATATATATGTAACCTACAGAAATGACAGTTAAACCCATGGAAGCTGATTCAATTACCAATCCACCAACAAACATTTATTTAGTTTTTGCCCTGAAGGAGCTTATATTCTAATGGTGAGAAGGGACAACCTATATAAATGATGCAAATGAAATTGCAGGAGAATCTTATGGTGGAAGAAACTAATGAGTGGGGAGAGAGGGACTAGTGAAAGGCCTCCAACGGAAGATGGATTTAAGCTAAGTCCTAAAGAAAGCAAGGGATTCCAAGAGGAAGGAATGAGGTAAAAATGAATTTCTGGGATATGAGACAGCCAGAACCAAGGCACTGAGACTGGACACAGAGCATCGTGTTTGAGGAACTGCAAGCAGGCCAGTATGGTTAGACCACAGACTGAGTGGAAGAGAGTATTGCAAGAGGGCAGAAAGACAGAAAGGGACCAGGTTGGGAAGAAGTCTAAATGACATTTAAATTGGTTCCTAGAGGTAAACAGAAAACCACTGGAGTTTGGATGGCACAATGATATGTTCAGAATTCTGCTTGAGAAAAGTCATTTTGGCAGCTGTGAGGAGAAAGAATGGATTGGAACAGGGAGAGACTCTGAGGCAGCAGACTAATTAAGAGGCTGGAACAGCAGCAGTCCAGGAGAGAAGTGATGTGGGCCTGAAGTAGAGTTGTGGTTGTGTGAGTAAAGAGAAGGGGATGTAAACAAGGCATGCTGTGAAGAAAAGAGGACAAGGTTTGGCAACTGACTGGATGTGTGGGGTGAATGAGAGTGAGAAGTCAGGATGACTCTGAGGTTTGAGCCTGGGTGACTGGAAAGATGGTGGTTCTTTGATAGTAACAGGGAAGTTCCAAAGAAGGATGAGTTTGGTGGGAAACATAAACCAGTTCTCTTTTGGGCATGTTGAGTCTAAGATGTCTCTGAAGCATGCAGGATAGTGCTCAATTGCACACAGATTGGGTGGGTGGGTGGGCTACATAATTCAGGGGAAAAATGTCCTTTGACTGGATCCCAGGGGTATACAAAGGAAGATCAAAGTGTCATAGATCTGAGGCAGGGGTCCACAGATCATGCCCCCCCCCCCACTACCATCTTTATTTTCACTAATCTCTAAATGAAATTTAGCATTTCCATTCATTATGAATTTTTTAAAAATCATTCTAAAAAGAAAAGAAGAAAGAATTGAGCATCTACTATGTGCCAGGCACTGCTAAATACTTTACAAATATCTTCTTATTTGATCCATTGGCTCTTGAGGCTTTGTCAGGCTGCTATCCCAGAAATGTGAAGAACTTCTGGACTAGACTTAGAAGAGAACTCAGAGGCCATCTGGTTCAGCTGCCTTGCTTTCTGCACACAAAAGCTGTGGTTCAAGGAAAGTGAGTGGCACAGGTAATGTCAGACGTTTTTATACTGGTTGGTTAGTTTTGTTTTTTTTTTAAATCTTTGTTATAAAAGATGGCAGGGAGGGAGAAAAGGATACATTAAGAAATGCACAGCTTCCCATGGTGTTTTGCTTCTTTCCTTCCTTGTGGAGTATGACCACCTACTTGAGTAAGAAGGCCTTTTGTGATACAAACGTTATAAGAGCAAAATAGCTAAGTTATAATTCTGCATCTTGAAACGTAATTTCACAACTAATTTACAAAACAGCAGAGGGTTTCAAAGCTAAATAATATTTGTCTCTCAGAAAAGTTCTTCCTTCAGCAGGTAAGTCTCACTGAGGTTTAAATAGTTGGATTTCATAGGTTTCCAAAGACCCTAGATCTCTGAGTTTTACTTGTCTGGGAGATCTTATCCATTCACCGAAGAGAATAATTCTACTGTCTTTTTGCATGGTTTCCACCATTTCATTCTCTGGACTCTCACCCCCAGCACAGTGAATGGATAAATGAGTGATGTATTTATTAAGTACTTACTTACTATATGCTATATATATACTACATCCAGTGTTTTGCTGGATATAAAAGTAAGACAGCTTCTGCTCTCAGAGTTCACATTCTATTCAGAAAAACAACACACATGGAAGGTTTCAGTAATAAGTCAAGATGGAAACATTCTGTGGTCCTTAAAGGGTAGCAGTGAGACAGATGGTGATGTCTCCTCTTTCAATTTCCACTGATAAAAGTATAGCAATTTATTATACTGAGTCATTTGACAATGTCAAGGTCTTTGGTGGCAAGGACTTTTCTGGCATATCGTAGGTGCTTAATAAATGCTTGATGATTGATTTGATTGATTACAGGGATATCAAGCAATCTTCCCCTCATGCAGAAAGAAGTGTGGTTGAGGGAGGACACTCATGAGTCATTTTTCATTTTATATTTTAGTGTGCAGAAGAGTGGCCACAACTTTCAGGCTCATCCATCTATCACTTTAATGGGATCTCAGAAGCTCTGAGCAGGAAGCAACCTTGGAGATAGCTAGTCCAGTCTCCTAGCCAGTTTGGAAATTTCCTTGCCCATGACGGTCAAATAAGTGAATAAGTGTCTCAAGAAAAGTGTCTGCTACCATCATTCGGTACTCTCTCTCATCTGGTACAAATCCAGCAGAGTAGTCCGTCACATCTACATTTACACAAGATGCTATCTAGTGTAAGGTATGGATCATCATTTATGCCTTCTAAGTATCTTTTTTGGTAATTGTGAACTGCATTTTTAAGGATTACTCTTATAATCCTCCACACTTAGAGTTCAGGAAAAAGAAGATGCCTAAGAGTATGGACATGGATTTTTGGACAAATAACGTCAGATCCAAATAAATATATATGGCAACAAACAGGCCCAAGGGTTATTTTGCCTGAAATATTTCGGAGCTCTAATTCTCCATCCACGAGTAGAGTGACATCAGCACCTCTTTCCCCCATATCTCAATCACCACCACACCCACCGCAGCTGCCTGCACCCAGGAATGAACCTTGGCTCAAAATCACACCTGAACTACTTTGCCAAAGAGAATTGAGACATAATCCTCAGACACTATTGAGTACACAGCAACCTAAAGGTTTGTAAGACCCTCAAGTGAGACAATAACATCTTATCCTATAATAGAACGAATTTTGAGAACTTTGTTATTCAAAGAATCAGAAAGTTAGAGCTGGGAAGGACTTTGGAAATCCTCTAATTGATCCATTCATTGTGTTAAAGAGAAGGAAATAGTAATTGAAAGGAAATGACTTGCTCAAGGTCACATAGTCAATTCCTGGCAGAACCAATGCTAAAACCCAGATGACTCATAGTTTAAAA
This sequence comes from Gracilinanus agilis, assembly GCF_016433145.1. Lineage (NCBI taxonomy): Eukaryota > Metazoa > Chordata > Mammalia > Didelphimorphia > Didelphidae > Gracilinanus > Gracilinanus agilis. The sequence continues at coordinate 311,956,709 of NC_058131.1, forward strand.
ATCTTGTTACTAAACTGCCAGAATCTAATCAATATTCTATTACTTTAGAGAGAGTGGGGAAAACACTGAGAAGGGGTTAGAAATGTCTTCTGCCAGGGTGTCTAAAAGCTTAATGCCACAGCAGAAAAATGATCCTGGAGAACTACTACCCTCATTTATGTTTTTCTATTAGGAACAAATACCCAATAATTTCCTTTTTTCTAAAGGAAATATTTGCAGATCTTTTTGTCACATTCCTCAGCAAGTGAACATATGCTATTACTGCAAACACTCAAGATGAGTAAAAAGGTTAAGTGTGTTTAAGATATTAATTAACCACAAACACTGGTGATAGACTTTAAAAATCAGGATCCCCAGAAGAGAGACCCACATTGTGTTATCATCCCCACACAACTGTTATGAGAACTCTGTACCTAACTGCAACCCTCATTTTAGCAAATGAGAAAATGTCGCAATTTACTAAAAGTCATTTGATGGTAATAAGTAATTTTAATCAAAGAGTTGGAGAGAATGTCACTGAAGCTCATTTCGAAATGTCCCAGGCAGATGGGAAATGGGAAATGCAGAGAATAGTGTAGGATGGTGCACTGCTGAGACTCACTATCATTTAGTAGGCAGGATGGTATCTTAGAAGGAATACTGGTGAGGAGAAATGTGGGTCTGAATGCTGCCTTCATCGCTTACTCTTTGTACGACCATGAAGGTCACTGAATTCTCTATGCCTCAGTTTTCTCATCTCTAAAATGGAGACAATATTACCTGAAACACATCACAGTATTGCTGGGAGGATCAAATGAGCTATTGTACATAAAGGGTTTTGACAACCTTAAAAATCTATATAAATGTCAACGATTATTATTTAGGTGATTCGGTCCAGAGTTTGAGCAGGTCTCAATGATGTGATAAAAAAAAAATTCAGTTTTCTCTTTCTGATAAAAACCTTTAAGATGACATATCCAAACGCTGCCTCCCTAGCGAATGCATGTATCTTGGCAAAAGAAAACAATTCCTTCCAGTATCCCCAAACCCCAGTGCTACCAGCATGCCCTAATTCCCCTACCATCACCTTTCCCTAACTCTTCTCCCCTCCCCCATCATTTCTTAACCTTCTCTGCACCTGATATTTAGGATGGGGTTGGAGTTTTCCAGCCATTTTTCAGACTCTGACAAGAAGTAAATTAAGGAATCGTGTAAGTACAATATAGGAGTCATCCCTTCCTATTGATCACATATAATTTACATCTTACAAAGATGTGAATTCTTGCATTCTCACTCCACAAGGAAAATCTCAATGATTTATTCATTTCAAATAAAAAATAGAAGGTAGATGAGAAGAATGACTTCACAGGCTGCGGCTTTCTCAGGGCACTAGTGTGAGGCTCTTCTCTCGCGCCCGAAGGGGCTTTGTGTGCAAGTCCCTCTAATTAACAAGGTGAATCATGCAGCAGTTCTCTAATTAGTGAACATGACAAGCCAATGGAAACAAGCAGGCAGACCTGGCTACAGAGCTGGTCAACAAAAGGAATAGCAAAATGCCAGGAAAACATGCAGATCTCTGAGAAAATAAATCAGGAAAAGTCATTAGATTGAGGGGCAAAGCCCCTAATTTTCCTCTTTGTGATTTATGATGTCAACAACTACTTGGTAAGTCAGGGTTTCCAAGCTCTCATCCCAGCACCTTCCCAGAGCCCACAAAAAGGGCAGCCTTCCTTGAAATCATCATCCGATTATCAAGTAAAGGATCATTTTCAACTGTTCCAGTTTTCAGAAGCTGAATTTGCTTATGGCCTAAACTCCCTCTAAGTCATCTTCATTCCTAATGCTCCATGAAAGAACTCGGAACAGCTAAATACATATTTCTGATGTGAAATCATTTTAGGCAATGCCACCTTAGCTGTAACTGACCTATATGATACACTCATTGATGGGATATTTCCCCAAAGATTTATTCCTATCAACAGACACACCCACACGGCCAAAGATACCTTCCGAAAACCGACTTCTTAGAGAGCCTTGGCTCCCTCTTCTGACACACAAAACTCTTGTTAAAGCAATCAACATTTATCAAGTGCCTACTATGTGCCATCTTGTGCCTTGAATCTGTTGTCCTGACCGAAGTGGCCTAGATGGTCTCTTTGGGGAGCACAAAGGTAAAGCTGGTCGATGCACACAGATTTAGTATTGGCTCTAACTGGAGGAGACCTGCCACTGACTTTTCATGGTTTATTTTAATTTATCCTGATGTGTGGCTTAGCCAGAGCCTTTGGCTCTGGCTCTGGGCAAAAGACAGTGCTGATGGGGGAAAAAAAGGTTTCCTTTCTGTTATTCTTTATGTACATATGGGTCAGCCTCCCCGTAAAAACCAGCCAGCCTGTCCCTTTCTCTCTCCCCAATGTTTAGATCCTTTTTTTTTTTTTTAAACTGAAAGGTTTCCCTAAATACATCCATGTCAGATAAGTGAACAAAGCTCCAATTCCCAAGCTTTTAGGCTAAGATTTAAATTCAGGTCTTTAAGCTCTGTTTGCTGAAAAAGCCCCCTCCCTCTGTCTCCCCCTTCTTCCCAGCACAACCTCCATTGCCTCACAGGCTATTGCTGCTTTGATACAAATATCACTTGAGAGCTTTAATAAATAATACTAACAACGGAACCGCATCAACCAAGATCTGACTGATGCATGCATCAGCTAAAATACAAAGAAGCTGTTCAGTTCAGATAATCCGGACCTCTGTAGATCAGGACAGAAATGCTTTTCTTCTCTTCATCTACTAAATCTGATTTCACTTTCCATCTGTTAAATTCCTCCAATTTCTTTTACATGTTATTCACCATAACCCTTCTCAGGACATGGCTTGGCAGCTTTAAGTCTATGCAAAGAATTGCATCTTCATCTTGACTTCAAGGCAAGAGTTCCCGCCAGAATCGATTGGACCCCTCTTCTGTGCCAGGCACTGGACTTGGTACTCTGCCTTTGAGAAACACACAATCTCACAGGGGCAGATGGCACGGACATATGTAGGTATAGACGATATCATGGAGAGAAAACACAGGTCTTCTGTCAGAGATTAGGAAAGGAAAAGATGAAGGCGGTGCTCTGGTTGAGCCGTAAAAAGAAGCTCAGGATTTTAAAAGGTGATGGTGAAAGAGGGGAATATCAGGCATGGGGAGCAGCCAGTGCCAAGACACAGGGACAGGAGATAGAGTGCTCTGTATGATGAACCACAATAGACAGGAAGGGAGATCATGTATAATAAAAGCTGGAAAGAATGGAGCCAAATTGTAAAGGGTTTTTAATTAAGGGAGGATTCTATATTTGATCCTTCAAGTAACAGGCAACCAATGGAGTTTGTTAAACAGGGGAACGAAAAGCTTAGAACTGAACTTTAAGAAAATTAAGGCAGTGCTTATTAGGCCCCTCTTCTGTGCCAGGTACTGGGCTTTGTACTCCACCTTTGAGAAGTACATAATCTTGCAAGGGAAGATGACATGGACATATTGGGAGAGATGTTATCTTGGGGAGAAAGCACTAGCCTACTTGTCAGGGATCAGGAAATGTAAAGGAAAAAGTGGTGTTTCAACTAAGCCTTGAAGAAAACTAGAGGATAGACGAGAGAGGGGAAGAGGCTTGTGGCAGAGAGACCAGTTGGGGGCACTTACAATACTACAAGCAAGAAGTGATGAGGCCCTAAATCAGGGTGATGGTTGGGTGAGTGGAGAGAAGAGGATGTATCTAAGAGTGTTGGGAAGGTAGAAACTTTTTAAAAGAAAATTTAAAGATGTAAAGAAATCTAAGTGTTTTTTTGGGAAAAGTTGAAAGCATGATATCCTTCCTTCAAACTGACCCTCCTTTCCTGCCAAAATCCAAATTTTTTGTGTGTAAATGATTGATTCCAAGTCAAAGAAATATCTGAAATGATGCTTGAAAAATGTAAATAAAAAAAGGAGGATTTGGAAACACTGATATTTCAACAAATCTCAATCAAAGAATGAAGGGCCCACGATTCTTTTTCCCAGCATTGTATAGCAATAATATAAAGTAACATGTATAAAGCACTATAGAAATGAGTTATTATTTAATCAGTGCATCTAAAGTTTATAGGGTTTGTTCCACCTTCCACTGTATGACTGCCGACTATAGTATTTCAGGCTAGATTTTCTTTCTTCTAAATTATATTTTCTTATTGACATCTTTTGTTTTTATATCATCAGAATTTCTCTTGTATCCTACCCCCATGCCCTTCCAGAGAGCTACCCCATACAAAAAAGAATATTTTAAAAGAAAAAAAGAAGCTGATGAATACATTTTAAAAATCTGAAAATATATGCAATGTTCCACAAGTGTGAACCTCCCCCTTCTGCAAAGCAGGAGGGGAAGTTTCTTCTCTGATCTCTTCTTTGGAGCCATACCTTTTCTTTGTAATTTTGAAACATTCACTTTTATTGATTTTGAGGTTGTTCTTTCCATTTACATTGTTGTTCTTCTCATGTATATGTGTTTTTTTTTTTTTTTGCCTCTGCTTATTTCACTTTGCATCACTTCAGATATCTCCATGCTTCTCTGTATTCATATTTGTTGGATTTTTTTTTAACAAAACAATGACATTTCATCATATTTATGTGTCACAGTTTGTCTAGAAACTCCCCCAACTGATGGGCACATACTTTGTTTCCAATTTTTTGTTATAACAACCCAGAAAAAAAGGTTCTACTGTAAATATTTTGGCATATATGGGTATTTTTTTTAACAAAGAGATCCTTAGGGTTTAGTAGTAAAGTCAAAGAATATGAAATTTTAGTCACTTTATTTGCATAATTCCAAAGGGCGTTCCAAAAGAGTTGTACTAAATCATAACTCCACCAACAATGCACAGCTTTCAAGGATAAGTTAAAATGTTCCTATCTTTCCTCCACCCCTACAGAACTGACTATAATAATATTTCCATTTGTTGGCATCTTTGCCAATTTACTGTATGGGAGGTATAATCTGGGTGGTTTTAACCACAATTTTTTTTATTAGTGATTTGAAGCATTCTTTTATGTGGTTGTTAATAACTTGCAATTTTTCTTTTGAGACTGTTTGATTTTCTAAGTGGGTTTTCTCAGATTCATGATACCTCTAATGTATATATATATATATATATATAATTTATATAAAATGCCACCCTCTATTAAAAGTTTTTCATTGCCATGGTTTGATCTAAAGCAAAAATGACTTCCAATATTTAAAAGCAAGTCTAAATATTTGTGAGACTTCCTGAATCACAGACTTTCTTAAATTAAAGTGAGGTAGGATGAATGTTCCCAAAGTCTGGAGAAAGTCAGAATAAACCCTCTTTTGTTTCCTGCTCTATATAAACTTCAACAAGTTATTTGTTCTTCTAGTGTCTTAGTTTTTCTATCTGTAAAATGGGGAGGGGATGGGGACTATTGCCAGCCTCCCAGAAATGCTTTCAGAATTAATTAAAGCTTGTAAGATCTTTGAGATCCACAGATAAAAAGGACTCTGCATAAAGTATTATTAAGCATTATTAATTATGCAACAAGGACAATTTCAGAAATTTGGGTAATTACAGCATCAACGCTAGTGAATATTAGAGTTACAAATGAAAGTTACTTTCATTATCATTCATATTTTGACCTGCTCAAAATTATGTGGGAACTTTACTTTTTCATACGGAATGATCCCACATTCAGTTTGTGATGGAGGGGGTAAGATAAGCTAATTCATTACGGTTGTTTTCACACTAAATACATGGAATATTTTTGTTTTCTTTTTAAAAATTAAAGCTATTTTTGTGCAAATACTTGGAAAATGGCTCAGCCCTTTACTTGGAAGTTAGCATGTAGGCCCAATATCCACCCCCTCCAAAAAAAAAAAACCTATTGAACAAAGTTAACTAAATTTATGTTTGGAGCACACGATCTAGAGAAATTCCAATTTGCTGGAAAGAACGTCTCTCAGGGACAACAATTTCTACTATCCACACTTTCTTGTTGTGCTTATTTTATACGAAGAACTCAACACAAGCAGCTCTAGGTTACGACAGCATTAGATTACATGAATACAGTCCTGAAGCCTGTGCCTGCTGTTGGGAAGCACTGGGAAGGCAGATGTTTGTGGAGGGGAAGGGATTTCCTGACAACTTTGCCAAGGGAACAGCCCAACTAGATGTGATACATTAGGGACCAGAGACTACAAGCTAGATTCATGACTCAAGTTAAAGTACTGAGAAGCATATTTAATCTGGTTTCCACCCAAATTCATTCTATCTATTGAGACAGGAAAATCTCATCACAGCAGGGAAGGCTAAGGAGTTACTGGGATCATAGCAAATTCTTAAAGGAAATGGACATGGGGGCAGCTAGGTGGCTCAGTGGATTGAGAACCAGGACTGGAGACCAGAGGTCCTAGGTTCAAATCTGGCCTCAGACACTTCCCAGCTATGTGACCCTGGGTAAGTCACTTAACTCCCATTGCCTAGCCCTTACCAGTCTTCTGCCTTGGAACCAATACACAGTATTGACTCCAAGATGGAAGGTAAGGGTTTAAAAAAAAATAAAGGAAATGTACAGACTAGACAATTTAGAAAATAATTTATAAGAATTTTTGTTTCAATTTATTTCCCCTTTTAAAAAGACCCTGGGCCCCCAAGGTTATGACTTCCATAGAGTGCCCTGGCTCTCTTACCATGGAGCCAATTCTAGCAGGATTGTTTCCATTCTCTTAGTTTCTCAATGGGCCTGTTTATCAAGGTAAAACCAAATCCCGCCCACTCAGAAGACATGTTTTGAGCCCTACAGGTCCAGAGAAATAGGAAGAGTTGAGACTAATGAAGGAAATCCCTAAAAATTTGTTAAGTAGAGCAGTTTGGCTACATTTCCACCATTGCCGAGACCACCTCAGTTCCCTTGGTAATATTCTTTCTGCCACATTTCCACCTACTTGTAAATAAAAGCATTTTCCTTTGGCACGTCATTAAAAATTCAAAGACATCAATTATTTTTCTAAATGAGCAGACATCTAGACACACATTAAAATAACCACATGTAATTCTAAGACCATCAACACATCATCTCTGCATTAAAGATAATGTCTTTTCAGGAAATCAAAAGAATTATTGTTATATATCATGCTCCATCTTTGAAATCAACTTTCAAAAATTATTGCCCCAAATAAAAGGAATTACATCAAGGAAATAAAATAATTAAATTTAAATCATTTTTCATACTGACACCATCAATCTAACCTTCATTCCATGCACATTTCTTATTAAGAGTGAACATTTCTCTCTTTACTGTCTTCCTGAATACAATTAACACCTGATTTCAGTTTTTATGTTCAGTCTAATTTCCCATTTTGTATCTTTGACACCTCCCTAAAGCCTATTTGACTTGTCTGACACATTTGCCAGATATTATGAGCACATCTTGCAGGATAGATATTCCTTAATGTTACCTTTTGGGAGAGTTAATAGATTTTCTTGAGGTTTGACATGTGAATACAACCTTTGGCCATAAAGGGTGAAAAGCCCTGAGAACATAAGAAGAGTGATCGTTTTGAAAAAGAGAAGATTCAAAGAAAGATCTTCAGATGTTAGTGCTTTTTAAAAGTTAGAGGACAAAACATATTAATGATATTTGCATGAGAGTGAGGCCAAATTCCTGACAAGACCCACATCATGACAAGAGGGTTTTCTCAAGCTTATCTCCCCACTCCTTCCTGATACTCGTATTAGATTAAGAATCATGATCATTACAACTGATATTTTTATAGTTTTAAGGTTTAAAAAGAATTATGCCTATAACAACCTGACGTCTCTTCCATAACTTCAATTCAATATATCTGACAGACTGCTGGATGTTTCACCAGCTGTCCTGAATGAGGTCGTCCCACAAATACCTCAAACTCAAAATATCTAAGACAGAACATCACTCACTTCCCTACTAAACCTATCCCTCCTCCTAGCTTCCTTTTTTTTTTTAAATTGATTTCTCCCAGTCATTCAAGCTTCAAAACCTAAGCATAATCTTTGCAAAATTTCCTTTTCTCTCAATTCCCCACATCCAATCATTTGCCAAGTCTTGGTAATTCTGGTTAGAGGATATTTCTTGCATCCTCAGTCCCCCTTATTTCTATTTACATCACCACCACCCTAGTTCAGGTCCTCAAAATCTCTTGCCTGGACTACTGGAATTCCTACCTGAATTTCCTGCTTCCAATCTCTTCTCTTCTGATCTATTCTTCCTTCATACAGTTGCCAAGATAATCTTCCTAGTACCTGGATTTGACCATGTTACTCTGCTCAAAAATCTTTACTGGTCTCTGTTGTGAGGGTTACACACCAACTCCTTAGGCCCAACAACACTTACAGCCCTCTATGATCTATCTCCGGCCTGCCTTTGCAGTCTTGTTTCATACTTCTGCCACTACACATTCCAACCAGACTGTTCTACTCTCCGTTTCCTCAAATTCTCAAATTAAATATACTGTCTCCTGCAATCAAGCAGACGTTTCCTGCCTCCTGGAATGCCTTCCTTTTTTTCCCTCTGATTTTTAGTCCCCTTCTTTTTCCTGGAAAGATCAGCTTAAATGCCACCTCCATGAAGCTTTCTGTGATTCTCAACAGTTAAAAGTGATCTCTCCCTCGAATTTTCTTGAAGCATTTTGTGTGAGTCTCTCCTCTGCCTCTACCATGTTCCCCCTTATTTTGATTATACTTATCTGTATACATGTTTTATTTTTCCTAGAAAAGTGTAAACAAACTCCTTGAGAATGGTGCCTTGTACATAGTAGGTGATTAATAAATGCTAGTTAACTGATGAACAGGGTCCATATTGCTTTTTAAATATCTGCATCCCCAGAGCCTAGCACAATGCTTCACACGTTTAATTTTGTTTGTCTGTTGAATTGAATTTAACTGAAAATGACTGCATCTGAAATCTTGTAAGACCCTACATAATTATGCTCCAAAAGCAAGGGTAAGATGGAAGCCAAAACTGATTGCTGAATAGTGATTTTTTTTGTAGGTCTATCTTTGATGTCATAAGGAAAACTGAAATTGCCCTTGTGAATGGCACATGGCACTGAGATGCTTGCTGAATTATCTGAAGAACTGACTCCAGTTATGGAGATCTGGCAACAGGAAAATGGCTAATCTTCCAGACTGACTTTTTAAGAATAGTTTTCAGCTATTGTTTTTTTCTTCCACTTCATCTAAACACTCATGGATCTCTTGAGGCCTTTATTTTACTTTAGAATAAAAAAACAGTTGTGGGATGCAGCCAGAAAAATAAGAGGGCCTCTTTCCTGTTTTAGATGCATCCATCTTCACTTGCCTGGATTAAATCTAACTGCTTAGCATTATATAGATCACAAGCTCACTAACCAAACCTGTATCCTCCTTTATATTTATATAGCACTGCTGAAAAGATAATTAATGAATGTTTATTAATAAACACAATTCTTTTCCTTCTGTAAACAACCTGTGATCATCTACCCAGGAAGAGGCCATTTAGTGTCACAAAGATCCTATAATACCATGGGAATTTTCTTCCTCTATCACCTCCTTCTGAATTCCCACTAGGATCTGACAACAAACAAGTTCAGCAGGTCTCAGCGGCTTTTAAAAGACAACACTTGGAAATCCAAATTTATTTTCCCAGACCCCCAAAATATATAATGACTCCCTTTCAACTATTCAGATTATACAGATATTCATTTATTGCAATAAACACATACTTAAGGGGAAATTTGACCATACTGTTTACATTAGGAATGGTAATAATGCCATTTATTTACTTTTTAAAAAATGTAACTGGAGGGGGGAAAACATTTTTTAGCAACAACATGCTAAGCAGTATCTCATTATTCAATTATGATGATATCCTTGTAAATCAGAAAGCTCTTTAACAGGCTTAAACATTAAGGTATTTTCCATGGAAAAAGAACACTAAAAATAGAAATACATACCAGATACCTTTGCCGTCTTAACACAAATTTATTGATACACTGTTTGATTTAACAGGTAGAGTTTAGAGAACATGAATATGAATGGAAATTGAGTACTGAGGAAACAGAAAATGGTAGCTTAAAAAACTAGATCTGCCCATTTCTAAACTATGTAGCTATTAATTTATCCAAACCTATTTTGAATCTATTTCCATTTCAGCCTCTGTCCCCTCTTAGAGTCACAAATTCTGCAAGTTTAACACTCATTCTCTCATTTGTCCTACATTTTCTTCCTTCAAGCTTCCTTGTTCTACTTCCCTGGATTTAGTGAACAAGTCCAATTTCACCATGAGCTGGACATCATAGTGAGCAAATGTTTGCTTACTTACTTGACTGGCCTAGATTTGAATAAGTAGAAAAGAGCCTGTTGGAGTGTATTTGGGAAATTGTGAAATGCTTGCCATGATTCCCAGCTACTCTCCACCACAGAAGCCCAGTTATTTTGTTGTTGTTTTTACATAAGTATTCTACCAGTCATGTCATATGCCTGGGAATCATGGAACACAATGACATCAGAATAATCAAAATTTCAGGTGATTTAATAACCAAAAGAAATATTGTGGGTGTAAGGAGAATGCAGCAGATTGCCAATGATGACTTGCTCTTAGGGAGAGATATTAGAAGATGCCTCAGTGATTTGTTTGATTAGAAAAGGAGGTGGGTTAGCCACATAGTGAAAGTGATGGGGAACGGATAGTCTGAATGTTGCAATAACATTCACCAAAATACAGGGTGTCTCAAAAGTCTTAGTGTAGTTTTAAGCTAGCTTTTGGAACATCCTATATAATACTATTCATACAAATATGTCAGGTAGATTCTAGATCAAGAATTTATAGAAGAGTTTGGACAAGAGACACACAGGCCTCATCTTTTTATTTTGCCATAGCACAGCAATCCCTCATCTTCCTCATCCTTTTAACTATCAATCTTTAATTTGTTGCTATCTTTTCTTGAAGGTAAATAACCTACTCTACTCAAAGATAATGCTTTAGGTTTGGCTTCCAATTCATTTCTGACAATGCCAGCATTTTGTTCACATTGTAGGACGTGGTGGCAAACTTGGATCATGTTTTGAAGGAAGAGTTTACAGTAAATATTTTCTAAAGCTCTAAATGTTAGTTCAATAGTCATTATCTTATAATAGACACAGCTAGGTGGTGCACCAAATGTGCCATTCTAGAGTTGGAGTCAAGAAGACTTGTATTACAATCTTGCCTCTAATACTTAACATATGTGTGACCCTGGGCAAGTCACTGGACCTCTCAGCCTCAGGTTTCTCTACTATAAAGTGGGAATGATAATAGAACTTCCCCTACCTCCCCCCTTTCCCCGGATTGTTGTGAGGATCAAATAAGATCATATATGTGAAGCATTTGGTAAGCCTTAGAGTATTATATAAATGTTAGCTGTTATTATAAGTATAATTCAAGATATCTAAGTATATTTGAGATTATTTTTCACTAAATGCACAGTGAAACTCACGGTTGCTTTTCTGTACATTCATATCTTCCCACAGCTTGCTCCATTGCATTGGTTTCTCATTTTGCTCCCTGGAGGACCTTAACTTAGGGGTTTTGCTCTGTGCCATTTTCACAAACAGGGAGACAGAGTGGTTGAGTTTTAGGTTAGGAAGGCAGCAGCAGACGCTAATGATCCCTAGGAGTGCATCCTCATCTCTCCCACTCTAAGGTTGCCTTAAGGCAGCAGAGAAAAACAGGGAGAGCCCAGGCCTCTCAGCTGATGTTCTTAAATTGGTCCTTATAATTGTGACTGCAGAACTGACTATGTTGACAGTCAGGAAAGCAAGAAAGTGAGGAGAGACTTCACTATGGCAGAGACATGGGGTTTGGGAGTCTGGTGACTTGGGCGGCATTCCCTGTGTTATTTTGGTTCTTGGGAAAGATTTTATGCATTGAGCAGAGTGGCAAGCTGTCTGAGGCCTTGGGCACAGAATAGACTAAGGAGCTGGGTGATGATGGCTCTGTGTCACAAAGTCTGTGACAGTTTTGTCCTTGATAATACCTTTCCAGCCCTTTCCTATTTTCTCTGGCAAATCTGTGCCACAGATCATAGGATCCTGGCAGCCAAAAGTCAAGAGACCCTGACATATATTCCTTTTTCTAGATCATTTGTTAAAAAGGTTAAATCATGTGATCCTCAATAATAGTCCCTAAGAGAATCCCACTATTAATGACACAGATCTTTCATTAAGTCCATTTGCCAGAAGGACAAAGCAAGGCAGTAATGGGAATGGTTTAGTCAAGAATATATAACAGAGACCACAAAAGCACTGAAAATATTAACCTAGTTTGCCAAAGATTGCTATTATTTCAGATAATTGAAATCATATCGTACAAAGAATCACAAAGTAGTTCAAGATTACTAAAAAGCTGTAATATTTGTCATTTTCTCTTCACATTTAAGAAAACTAGTTAAATGAGTGTGGTAGCCTTTTAACCTGCTCTATGAACATTAAGAAGCAAGAAAATAGAAATAAAAGTGGCTTCAAACTGTATCATATCTAAAAAGGTAACTGAGTCCAATTCCAGAAGCAATAATTCAGAAGAGACAAATGTATCCAAATTAAAATCATTAAGATCCCCTTTTTTCTTCTTCTTTCTAGAATTGCTCAATATATGCTTGCGGCAACCATTTTTGTACATAAACACTAACATAGTCAAAATGTTCTCCTGACTTTAAAAGCCTTAGACCACTTATCAGATTATTAGTGTTCTGGGGTGGGGATAATTACTGATACTAATTATTTCAAGAAACTCATTAAATTGTTCTAATAATTTAGAATTGTGCTTCAGTAGTAAAGCATTGCTAAAGCTCTAGTAGACCTCATAGTTACCAAAGGGATAAGTTTGTGATATTTCTCTCTGAAATATTTCATGTGCTATAACATTTACTAAATCTTGAGTGTTAGCATTTAAAGTCTGAAATCTAAAATTTGCAGATGAGTCTGTCTGTCAACTGTATATATTCTCAGTATCTTCTTCTGCCCATATATGATTCTCCTAAGATCTCTGGATTTATCTGTGTCATTCTTGACTATCTCCACCTAAGATGATTGTCCAGCATCACTATGAACATAACGGCACACACTCTCTGGAAAATGACTTAGCCAAGTCATCTTTCATCTGCTCCTTTGATTAGACCTTGCCTTCTCTACCCCTCTAGCCATTTGCTTATATCCAGGGCAGAGATGGTATCTCGATATGGATTAGTATAAGGACAGGTTAGCCAAAGCCCACTTAGAACTGCTCCCTAAATCCCATATTCCAACTTTTAGCAAGGTAGAGATATGAAGCACTACTGAACATGCTTTTCAGCCTTCCTCAGGACATGAGGTAGAATAAAGGGTCTCAGCTTTAAGGCCTTATCATTATAATACAGCATAACCAGGTATGAACATATTCTCTTTTAAGATTAGATATTTCTAACAGTAAAGACTATAAGAAAACTACTGTAAATTCAAATTCAAGTGATGACATATTTTATTTACAGAAAATTTTTTATTTTTATCCTTTCATCCCAAAGGTGCATTTCAGTGTATTCCTAGTTCCAGATTCTTCAACACACATATACACACACACCTCTTCCTTCTTGTACTTTATCATGTAGTAATTTCAAAGAAGTTGAAGTAGAATCTACCTAAATTGTTTTCTTTTTCTACCTGAATAATACAGTAAACTTTGTCACTAATAATGTTTTTTGATAGTCAATCAATCAACATTATTTATTATATATTAATATATTACATCATTATTATATATTTATCAAGTATATACTATGCTAAGTGCAAAGTATACAAAGAATGGTAGAAGACAATCCCTGCTTTCAAGGAACCCACAATCTAGTGGGGGAGACAACATGCAAACAACTACTATATAGAGACGTGATTCCCAAAGTGGGTGTTACCGCCCCCTGGTGGGTGCTGCAGCGATCCAGGAAAGCGGTGATGGCCACAGGTGCATTTATCTTTCCTATTAATTGCTATTAAAATTTAAAAAAAAAATTTAATTCCAGTGGGCTAAGTAATATTTTTTCTTGAAAGGGGGTGGTAGACCAAAAAAGTTTGGGAACCACTGATATAGAGGATAAATTGTTGGTAGGCTCAGTTTTTAGCTTTTAGTCCTTTCAACTTATTTTTATTCTTGATCGTGGATCTTCAATGACCACTTATTAGGTATCTACTTTGTGCAGAGCACTATGCTAAATAATGAGAGAAATACAAAAATTAAATAATAAAACATGAACTTCAAGAGAATCTCTTCTTTTATTCAACTTTAGTTTACCATCTAGCAAAAGATACAAAATATAAATATAAAACAAAATAATATAGGATTAAATACAAAAAGAGAGCTACAATGTAAGGAGTAAATGAAGGTCTCAGGACAAAAAAAAATCTCATGAACCATGTGAGGAACAGGATAACTAAAGAAAATGACACCATGACTGGATTTTAAAGAATGGTGAGGATTGCAAAAGGTGGGAATGTGAGGGAGCAATGACAATCTAGAGACAGAGAATAGATAGAGTTTGGATAGCATAAGTTGATGTGTGAAGCAGATGGTGGGTAACTGAGATCAGCTGGACCCCAGAATGTGTAAATAAGGAGAAGTAAGGTTGGAAAGAGGATGAAGTCAGTGTGCAAAGCACAGTGTGCAAATGCTAAACCAAGCAGTACAAACTTTACTTAGCTAGGCAATAGGAAACTACTTGAAGGTTTTTACTGATCTGGTCAATTATGTGGATGGTTTTCCTAATGTTAAACCAGCCTTGCATTCCTGGTATAAATCCCCCCTGGTCATAGTGGATAATCCTTATGATGACTTGCTGTAGTCTCTTTGCTAGTATTTTATTTAAGATTTTTGCATCAGTGTTCATTAAGGAGATTGGTCTGTGGTTTTCTTTCTCTGTTTTTGATCTGCCTGGTTTGGGAACCGGTACCATATTTGTGTCATAAAATTAATTTGGTAAGACTCCTTGAAGGTTTTTTGGTAGAGAAATCTCATCATCAGACCTATGAATAAGGAAGATTGATCTGGCAGGGATGTGGACAGTTTGGAGAGGAAGGAAATGGAGATGAGTAAACCAGCTCTAATCTTCCCAAGTGATTTATACATGATCAAAACTATTCTATTGGCAATTTACTCTATATAGCACTAACGAGGATATAGAAACTTTCCCCATGATTGATGCCACTTTTATCCCACTATATCTCAGGGAGAAGGATTTGGTCAACTTGATATCTGCATTTAATACAGAAATGTATTTCTTGTACCAAAAGGAAAATGCATACAATCAACAAATGTTTAGCCAGTTCCTACTATGCACAAGGCCTAGGGAGAAGGTGTTTATTCAAAGTTAAAGGTAGTTCTTATACAACAAAGAGCTTATATTTTAGTTGGAAGGAAAAAAGGATCAATTTGTAAAGATTTAGACAACAAAATAAGAGATTAAAGCTAAATATGAAGATATCACAAGAGCAAGTTATAGGATATTATGGTAAGTGTCCAGTGAGAGGCGCTACAGGAGCTCAGAGGAGAAAGGAAGGAAGTCTCTTTGGGACAGGGAAAATCAAGGAAGACTATACAAAAGGATTTGTTGCTTTATCAGGAAATGTGTTTAGAAGCCTTTATGAATGGATACCAAAAGCTGAAAATCTACCATTGCAAACTGAAAATTATATCTCTTACAAAAAGTACAGATTGTTTTCGTTTGAAGCTCTAAGTTTCAACCTTTATCTGAAGAGAGTCCTTTTATATCATTTATATCATTTTTTGTAGACTGGCTGACTGTTACCTGAGTTGACTAGAGTAATGCAGATGAAGGCTGTAATTCTCTACTTCCTTCTGGCTGTGGAAACTTCAACTCAGTTCAATAAACATTTATTCTGAATTCATATGAAAGGGGTAAGGGATACAGGAACTTATGTTCTACCATCTATTGGAACATATGATCCACACACAAATAAGTGTACGATTCTGAGTCAATCATCTAACTCCCTTGAGTCTCCATTTCCTCATCTATAAAATGAGGGAATTGATTTGTTGGCTTCCAATGTCCTTTCTAATTCAAAATCTATAATCCTATGATAAGTAATTGCAAAGTAAATGAGGAGAGCAGAAGTGCTAACAACCAGTGGGAGCAATGAGAGAACTGGACAAGGCTTGGCGTGGAAGGAGATAGATGAACTGAAACTTAAAAGTCAAAAATAATTCTAAAGGCACAGCTGAGGAGAAACAATATTCTAAGTCTAACAATGGTATTAAAATGCTGAACTTGTTAGCAGATGGATAGATGTCAGTCACTCTCTTACCTGACTTTTTCTGGGGTTGACTACATTTGTGAATTGACTTTCTCTTCTTCCACTCCTTGAGTGCCACCCCTCTAAAGAGTGACTTTCAAACCAAACCCTTAAAAGATGGCAGATCCAGGCCAGTCTGTTAGCTAGCAATTGGACTGCTTAATTCATTTGCCCAAAGAAATCCTGTAAAATATTCTTTTTTCTGTTGTTACAAATATAAATTAATAGCTATTTCTTTGACTCTAGGGCTTCAGCCAGAGATCATGCTTTGGCAAAATACCATAGTTTTTGATCCACCTCTCTCTCTCTCTTCCCAGAATTCCTCTGAGGTCCAACAATAACACAAACAATTTAGCAATACAAAGGGTTAACAGCTTTATTTGGCTTTTAAGAGACAAAATAAATATTTAAACACAAAATGGTACATTTTAAGAAAGATAAAGTTGAGGTTAGGGGATAAGAAGGAATTAGACTCAGAGGTGGGGACTTTACTTTCCTGGGAGAGAAGCTGAAAGGAAAAAGGGAAGAAAATGAAAAATCATCCTAGTTCCATCTATAGCTGCAAGACTTAGCAGCAACAGAGCCTTCCTGACAAACCTCATATATGTTTCACTCACACAGCCTTGGTTTCATAGTCCAGTATTGTGTGAGCTCATGCCTGAAATCCCTATTGTTTTCACCTCTTTTGGCTTCTCTGCATGACTGTTGCTCCCCTTTCCATAAATCCAAAGGGTGAAAACAACCTTGTCAAAGTCAGGGCCTTTGATCAGGCTATGACCTCCATAAAAAGGATACTGGGAGACATCTACCTAAAATCAGTAGGTATCCATCATCTTTATCATGTTGATCTCTTTGAAGATACCTAGAAAAAGAGTGACCAGTGTGCAAGGGATATGAATCAAAGCCATTTGTAGGAAGTTCCTTCTTTTCTCTTCCCCTACCTCTCAAAATCCTTTGACATCATTCCCCATTCTCTCCTCCTTTATTCCAGCCACTGATGAAGTGATGGCCCTATTTCTCTACAAGGCCAATCCCTCCATACTTGTATCAACAATCTCATCTTCTCCATCTCTTCTAGTAGATTGCCTCAGCTCAGCAATCATCCCTTCTTCTGTTTCTCAAAGATCAATTTTTTCCCTATTTACTGGCCCAATAGAATGGGGTCCTTCAGATCAGAGATTGTTTCATTTTTGTCTCTTTGTCCCCAGTATCTAACATAACAGGTGCTTGTTGAATGACTGATTTAGCCAATAAAAGATCCTTACAAACCTTGGAGAGAAAAATAGAGTGATAGGATTGAATGACAGAATGTAAAGCACTGAGAAGTGACTGGGTGGTGAGAAAGTAGAGGTATTAAATGTAGATGACATTTTTCTAGACTCTAGCTATAAAAGAAAGAAGAGATCTATGATAGATAATGATCATGAAAAGGTCAAGCAAAGCTGTTCTTTTGTTTTTTGTTTTGTTTTAAAGATAGGGGAGTTTTGAATATGTTTGTAGGCATTGCCGAAGAAGTCAATATATAAGGACAGTCTGAAGATGAGAGAAAGGAAAGGAAGAATGATCAAGGATATAAACTACTGGATAAGGTAATAATAAGTAATAAATAGGGGCTTGACCTCTGACTTCTGATCACTTTTACAGATTGCCAACTAAATGTCTATCCAATGAAATTTTGCTGGAACAAGTTCAATCCTGAAACTTAAATTCAGTAAATGGGAGACTCCAACCATGCTAAGAAATCATATGCAAAGACATAATTTTCACTTTTATTGTTCCAGCTGTTATCCTGTTAATTGATACAACCTATTTATTCATAAATAAATGTATTCATAGCAAAAATATGGATAATCAAATCTGATGTAACCTTCTGTCTAAACATTTTTAATTCTTCAACTAGAGATTTTTTTCTCCCATGTAATTATTATCTACAGGGTGGGAAAAAAATCCTTCATTATTGACACTACCCTCTGGAATGGATATAACATCATGATTCTTGATTTGGCAATTTGGAATGGAGTATCTTGTTTTGTGATATCAATCTGTTGTGTCAATAATGATTACTAACACATGATATCTTTCAGCATATTGACCTGACATTTGCATATAATGCTAATGTAATGTCAAGGAAAATCTTAAAGAATTAATAGAATTTAACAGATTTATTATTGCCGATCAGAATTTATGGGTTCTGTATCATTTAGAAAAATAGCTTGAAAAAGTTAAATTAAGAGATTAACATAGAAAACCCACCATTCTTTTCATACTAGTTGGCTTACTACAAAATATGGGGTGCCATATGACCAGCCCTATATTTACTCCCTATAGCATAGCTATGTATACAAAGGAACCTTTGAATGCACGCTGTTTATAAAATGGGGAGATCTGATTTTCTAGTTTCACAAGGTATGGTTGAAGACCCCAGGAAATACCACAGGCTATGTAAGTGATTTACAGAGGATATGTGCCACATGAGGATAAAGACTCAGAAATACTCCCCTGCAGGGCAATCAAAAGCCCACAAATAGGCCTTAACATGCCTGGGAAGGAGCATACTTAAGGTTGCTAGTCTTAAGTGGATTCTGTCACTATAAAAATTCTTAACTACTTGTATATGTCAATATGGAACATTAGTATAATTCTTAGCACCTCTTTGGTGTCTGCATCCGAAGGAGTCAAAGAAAATACACTCAACCAGGCATAACAAAACTTAACATCATATTAGTTATTTGAAGAAACATTCAATATGGTATTTTGCTATTTCTTTTCATTGTTGTGAATCATAACATTAGTAACATATCAACAACTTGATGATATGGGGAAATAAATTCTATATGCTTTCTCTCTCTCTCTCTCTCTCTCTCTCTCTCTCTCTCTCTCTTTCTTTCTCTCTGCCTTTGTGCTACATGAGAGTACCTAAGAATAGATGGACATAGGCAGAGCCCAGAAGGTAAGGGAATTTCTTAGGGGCTTTAAGCCATGAGAACTGTGCATCCACAAGTATAAGAGTCTTTAGGCATACAGATTGCTGCAATGCAGGTCATATATATATATATTTTTTTTAATACTTACACAACCAATTGTCTCTCAGTGCTGCTAAGTTCATTTCAATTGCAAAACTGAAGTGCCAGTCATTCTTTCCCAGGTAGTAAGTGTTGTGTTTCCATACACAAAGTAAGAATGCCTGTATGTACATAACAGAGGGCCAGGGGCACTTCTCTGGGACAAAACTGCAGAGATAACAGAATATTCTACACTGAAGGAAGTACTTTTTATTCCTATGTGCCAATATTGACAGGGATTCTTCTGGCTTTTAGAGAAGAAGGAACTAGGGTTCTTTGGTGACCAGGCAGAAGACAGAACATCCTGAGTTCTAACCTGACCAAATATGACCTCTCTCTTGACTTTGCTATACTCTCTCTCTGCTTTGGAAGAACCTCTTCAGAATGTTAATTTCTGAATTGCTGATTGGCTTCAGAACTCCACAAATTGCCCTCCGGTGCAAACTATAGGAGTTAAAGATGTCTACATACTTTGATGGACTCTTTTATCCGTCCGGAATCTTGGAACCTCTGCTGTGAGAGGCTCCTCTCTAGGAGATGAACAAGAAGCAGCATTCCTATAGACTCCACATCATCAAAACCCTTGACAGGCATTAACTGACTGACCTTCCCCTCAGGCAGGCAAGTGATGCTATCCTATTCCTCTGTCACAGTTGAGGAAACTGCTGCTGAGAGATGGAATGAATGGCTGACCCAAGGCCACTGAGGGCAGAAATATTTAAGGTTGAAATTCACATTCTGACATCCATTCTCATGGGGATTGACCAATATTCTGGATCTAACTGACCACCAAGAGAAGCAGATTCATAAGATCTCTGAGGAATAAGATCTGGAGCAGGAGTTCAGATGAACTTTTGTCTTTACATTGAAAAAGTCTGCCTTTTATCAAAACACAAATCTTAGCATAGTGAGGTGTGAAATTACAAAACAAAAACTTCAGTAGGGCAAAAGCTCTTTCTGCCTCCTTAATTGTAATTCAAGATCTGCCTCAGAAGCAGTTTTCAACCTGAAGCAAAGTACCTTGTGCCTATTCCAGACAGAGATGAAAGCCAATCTCTTAAGTGCAGGAAAGAGCCAATCAGATTCTCCTAAGGGTGGGAGATAAAGCAGAAGGGGAGGAGGAGGAACACCTTCCCTCAAGGGGAAGAGAACAGGGTTAGGAGTGGTTATTTGCCAACTTTCCAAAACCAAGTGAAACCTCCTCCATGCAGACTTAAGGGAGTCCTGGACTTGTCAGAGGGGACAAAAACTAGATTTAGCATGTCAAAAGTAAGTAACAGGAGTGGGGGGGGGCGGGGAAGAAGTAGTAGGGTGATAACATGAAGAGCTTTCTGATGGGTTTCTTACTAATCAGTCAATATTCTGCACTGAACCATTTTTTACACCCCCCCTTTCCCCCTCCTCCACTCCCATCAATGCTCTTCATTCTTTCTCTTTATTTTAAAATGCATTTTTAACCCTTCTGGTAAGTGTGGAGCATTACATTCCACCAAGAAGGACAAAGAAGCCTTTATTTGACTGGAGGATTAAGAAGGAAGAAAATGCTTTGGCACCTTACTAGAAGGGCTCCACCTCTAGGAATTATTAAAGAAGCATGGACAGAGTCTTAAGAAACAGAGCATCTAAATCTCTGAAGACGGAGATTTTATATTCAGCAAACTGAATGACAAATGTCCAATAGCTGATTAAATCATTTCTGAGGTATAATGCTACGAAAGAAAACAGAATTTCCTAAAATTGACATTTGCAGGAACAAGTGACTGATAAGTGATATCTAAGGTATATTGGGTTTCCCTTATCCAGGTCTCACTTCTTTCTCACTCTTCATTCAACCTGTCTATATCTAGGGCTTCCTTTGCTACTAGCACTAAGTCACCTCATCTCACAGACATTCCACCTATTTTTCTCTAAAGCAATACCTGTTCAAGAGCCTCTCATGAAGAATCACATTTCTTTTTCTTCTCCTTCTTTTTTAATTTTAAACCCTTAGTTTCCATCTTAGAAGCAATACTAAATATTAGTTCCAAGGTAGAAGAGTGGTAAGGGTTAGGCAAGGGGATTAAGTGGCTTGTCTAGGGTCACACAGCTAGAAAAAGTCTGAGGTCACATTTGAATCCAGGACCTCCCATCTCTAGGCTTGGCTCTCTATCCACTGAGCCACCCAGATGCCCCAAGAATGCCATTTTTTAAAGCAGTATAAAGCCAATTATTTCAGGCACTGAAAACTTAGGTCCCTAAGTAAGACAGTAATTGCTTCAGGGGTCTTTCATGTTAATGGTTCAAAAGGCTTCACTCCCATGTCACTTTTTTCTAAAAAAGTTTTTTTTTTTTAAACTCTTACATCTGTCTTAGAATTGATATTGTGTCTTAGTTCCAAGGCAGAAGAGAGGTAAGGGCTAGGCAATGGGATTTAAGTGACTTGACCAGGGTCACACAGCTAGGAAGTGTATGAGGCCAAATTTGAACCCAGGACCTCTCATCTCTAGGCCTGGATCTCAATCCACTGAACCACCTAGCTGCCTCCTTTTCTTTTTATTTTTTTTTTTAAACTCTTACCTTCCATCTTGGAGTCAATACTGCGTATTGGCTCCAAGGCAGAAGAATGGTAAGGGTAGGCAATGGGGGTCAAGTGACTTGCCCAGGGTCACACAGCTGGGAAGTGTCTGAGGTCACATTTGAACCTAGAACCTCCCATCTTTAGGCCTGGTTCTCAATCCACTGAGCTACCCAGCTGCCCCCAGCTGCCTCCTTTTCTAATGTTTTTGTCAGTTGTTGTACTAAATACTAAACTACACAAATACATATACATACATACATACATACATACATACATACATACACAAATACACAAACAGAACCTCTTTCTAGCCTTATCTCTCACTACTCCCCCAGGTTCTAGCCAAACTGGAGCAAAGCCTATTCACTGAAGAAGCTCTACTATAATTTTCCACCTCTGAACCTTTGGTCCCCTCTTTATCCCCAAATTCCCCTTTCCCATCTCCCTCTACTAAAATCTTATTCATCCTTCAAGGCCCAGATCAATGACCCATTTGGAAAGTATCTCTAGTGAATGTCCATAGTACTTGGAATCTTTCTTAGGACCTAGAAAGCATAATCCCTTATATGGTAATTAATTGAATACAGTATGGCTTCCCTTTGGGGATGTGTGATGGAAACCTACCACCCTCAATTGTACAGTAGGCACGGCTACCTGCCAGTGGTCTATCTCTGACCACTTCTTGTCAGGTATGATGACTCTTTTAATTGGCTGCTAGGCAGAACTCCTTGGAGTTTGGAAATTTCTACCCCTCAGCATTGCTTCCTGCTGGCCTCAATAGCTAAGGAATAAACTCTGAGCTCTGGAGTAGCAGGCAGACATGTTTTTCTTCACACTGGGATGTGAGTCATGGACCTCCCTAGGAAAACCCATGTCTTGGATGGGGCTGCCTTTCATTTATGTCTTACTTCCTTTGGTGGAGGGTCTTCTAAGATCTTGAAAGGCAGTTGGTTGTCTGCCATCCATGAAGTGGGACATCAGCCACCAGAGTACTTGCATCAGAAATATCAGTCAAGGTTGGCCATCTGAGAGAGAGTTGAAGATTATGAACCTGTGTTAATGGAAGTATCATGGTACCCTCAAAAGTTAGACCAAAGTTCTGAAGAGGGATAGGTTTTGGGGAAAAGATAATGAGTTTTTTTCTGGACACTGTGAATCTGAGATGCCTATATTCAGTTTTAAATGTCCATTAGATTGATAGTAGTTCAGGACTGGAGATCAGGAGATACTATTTCCTAATTCTGTTGGGTCCCAGAATCAACATTGTGAAGATAGGATTAAATCTCCCCTTGCCTATTTTTAGCTAAACAAATCAAGAAATCAAAGTACTTAACTTTGGACTTAACACTAAGTATAAGAATTCAGAAGTTACTTACTAGAGTAAGCTCACACCTCCAAAGGCTACTGCCACCTGCCTTGGGCAGTGCTAGGCAAAATAAAAGACTGTGATTGATTCCCATAAAGGGGGGAAGGGAAAGGAAGTGACATGGAAAAAGGACTATAAACTTCCTGTCCAAAGGCTGCTTCTTTGGACTTCTCCTTTGAACTTCTCCTTTGGAGTTCATCTTTGGACACTCTGCATTGGTGAGCTGGACTGAAGAAGGAGACTCTTTCCCTGGATCCTGCTTCAGCTTGCTGGATAAGTAGCTGGCCTTCCTTTCCTGGCTTCTGGAGAGATTGGTTCTGAAGAGGTCTTCCTTTCCTGGAGGAGGCTGCATTGGTGGAACTGTAACATGGAAAATGGCAGGGTGGAATTGCTGAAGATACTACTGAGACTCCTGGCTTAAGAGACTACCATGACTCCACGTGGAGATTGGGACTTGAGAGCCCTGATAAGGTGGTGAGCTGGACTGAAATTATAGGGTATCTAGCTAAGCAATACTTTCTATTTCCTTCCTACATTTCTCTCTTTTATTATATCTCTATAAAACTAAATTGTTAAGAGTGGCTAACAGACTCGTGACTTAAGAGTTAATTTTTTAAATTGGCAACCACAATATTACTTTAGAACTTTCATATTTAGCATAAAACTTAAATTTAAATTTCTTACACCTTCCTACATATGTCAAATTCTACCACCATCTCCTATTAACATCTCAGGATAACTACCTTCCCATATTTTTAAGGTAACTTTGCTAGTCACCCAATTCTTCACATTTTCTTTAAAGTTCTCCTCAATCATCTTTCCTTCCTCATGAGACATTTTCTAAACATGGAACTTAGAATTGCATTTGAATTTTTTCTCTTCATGGAGTAGTTAGATGGCACAATGGATAAAGCTCCCTGCCTGAACTCAAGAAGACCTAAGTTCAAATTCAGTCTCATATACTTACTAGCTGTGTGACCGTGGACAAGTCACTTAACCCCCTGTTTACCTCTATTTCTTTATTTGTAAAATGAGGAAAATAATAGCACCTACTCCTAGGATTGTTGTGAGGATTAAATGAGATAATAATTATAAAGGGCTTAACATAATGTCTGGCACAGAATAAAAATCTATATAAACATTAGCTATTATTATTATTATTATTAATGTTCTTCTACATTTTGATACAATAAGAGAATATAACCCAATATATATTAGATTAAGCCCCGTTCAAATAGTTTTTCCTGGATGTTTCCTAAGTGCCTCACACCCTCATTCTAGTCTGTGAGGAACACAAGAGGATTTGTGTATTAACACATTCCCTGGTTACAAGGAATTTACAATCAATTTGGAGAGACAAAACACACATACATGAAACAGCTAATAATAGGAGGAAGGGTATTATTAACAC
This sequence comes from Gracilinanus agilis, assembly GCF_016433145.1. Lineage (NCBI taxonomy): Eukaryota > Metazoa > Chordata > Mammalia > Didelphimorphia > Didelphidae > Gracilinanus > Gracilinanus agilis. The sequence continues at coordinate 311,981,428 of NC_058131.1, forward strand.
CAACATGAATGGGGCAGATAATAAATGCTTGTGAATCACGAGAAGATTTCAGTTATTTTAACACAGGCACATACCATACCTGGTGAGCATTTTCAAGAAATGAAAAATGAACACACAGTAACCACCTCGTAATGGTTTCGGTCCTGTGGGTGGGATCAAAAAAGCCTCTCTAGTAGGAAGCCCTTATATTATTAATTACCTTGTGGTGACTTAATTATTGCTAATCCTTCTTTCAGCCTGCTACCGGTGATATGGTCTGTTTTATGTCCTATTTAATGAACCATTTTTATGGAAGTTGGAAAATTTGTATCTCTAATTCATGCTTGTGATTAACTTTCCCTTTCTTCCTGCACAGAATGTGTAACTGATGCTACTTTCTTTTTCTTTAAGATAGATATAAAACACATAACATATGCATTTCCCAAGACTGTCTGCCCCATAATCCTCATGGCCTTTCCTTATTTCAAGCTGATCATAGATGCACATTTGATTTTCACATGCAAAGCCTGTGTCAACAACAACAATTTTTAGAAAGATCAGGCTGTTGAATCTGGGACTAGAATCCATTTCTCCTGATTCTCTGTTCCTGGCTATTTCAACTGTAACATGCTGCTTCCTTTAACACAAAATTAGCATCCCAGGATACTTGAAATATTTCATGACACAAATACTCAAAATTCAAGCCCCAAATGAAAGAGAATAAAAAATTCAATACATGAGTCTCATCCTATACCCTATCAGCCAAGCCTAAAGACTGGTGGATAAGCCTATAAATTCCAGAATGAAACTTGAAATCTGGGAGCTTGGTCTCTGATCATCCAAACCCAGGATTGGCATAGGAATAATAAAAATGATGGTAATTAATTTTTTTAATACATTTTTTAAATTTTTTTTTAAACACTTAACTTCTGTGTATTGACTTATAGGTGGAATAGTGGCAAGGGTAGGCAATGGGGGTCAAGTGACTTGCCCAGGGTCACACAGCTGGGAAGTGTCTGAGGCTGGTAATTAATTTTTGCGTAGCACTCAAAGTGCCTTCCTCAAACAACAAAAATCTTGTAGGTATTGAAATCCAAATTTTGAAATTGATAAAACTGGGGCTCAGGGAAATTCAGTTTCTTACTAGTGGCTAAACTGTTAAGTACTACAGTGTAGATTTCCATATATTCCATCATTCATCTAGTCACTCAATCATGCATTCAAATATTTATTAAGCTCCTATTCTATACAGATCATTTGACTAAGCTCTAGAAGAAAAAGTTTGTTAGATAAGATGGTATATTTGCTCTCACAAGACTTAAACTCTAGTAAAGAGATAATACAAAAATGCAAATAATTAGATGAGGGGGCAAAAAAAATGTTAAATGAGGTTAGAGAAGGATGAAGGAAGTTACAAAGAGTAAGTGATATTTGAGTTGGGCTTTAAAGGATTTGTTTAGATACTGACTATAACAATTTCCTAAAGAAGTTTAAGGAAAATAAAGCAACCAGAATAATTCAAAAGATCTTAGAAGCCATCTCCTTAAGCAAATGCTTTAACCTCTCACCAGATAGCTATGTCAGCCAAGGACAATATCAGTTTAAATTCATTTAACCTTGTTTGCCTCGTTTATAACACGAATGGGAGAAGTAAATGACAAACCACTCCAGTATCTTTGCTAAGAAGAACCCAAATAGGACCACAAAGCGTCAGATGTCACTGAACAACAAATGGAGGTGACCATTTGAGTAGAAAAAGCAAAGGTGTGAGATATGCCAGAGGTAGAATCACTAATACTTGGCAACATATAAATTACAGAGGAGAATGGCAGAAGATTGTGAGCTCAATCACCTAACAAAACAGCAAAGAGCAGGGAAAGGGAAAATGACCTGTAGAAAAACTTAAATAAGACCCACCTAAGCCAAAGCATCCCAAGAGCATTTATTGAATAAGCTAGAATGGAAAAAGATAGACATTCCTCTCTCCCTAAATAAAACCTTCCCCAAAAGCAAAAAAGTGGATTTTCTTGCATTATCGGAGGAATCAATTTTCAACGTCAGTGACAGGAGAATGACCATATATATGGGTGTATTCCATATTTGTCAAATAGATACTAAGTATTGATTCCAAGGCAAAAGAGTGGTAAAGGATAGACAATGGGGGTTAAGTGACATAGCTAGGAAGTATCTCGGGCCATGTTTGAAACCAGGACTTCCTATCTCTGGACCTGGTTCTCTATCCACTCATGCTATGAATTCAACTATCATTTCTATATAGAAGACTCCTAGATCTATATAACACCAAAGATTGTCCACTGATTTTTAGATATTTCCAACTGACTGTCCCAAATCTCAAACTCAACATGTCCAAAAACAGAGCTCATTATCTATCCTCCACGAATCCTCCTCTCTTCTTAATTTCCCTCTTACCATCCAAGGCACAATCATTCTGGTCACCCACATTTGCACTTGGAGAGATATCCTCCATTTTTTATTCTCCCTCTCTTCCCACATTCAATCAGTTGCCAAGTATTAGCGATTCTACCCCTATAATATTTCTAACACCTTTGTCCTGTCTACTCCATGGCCACCTCATTCATTTTCCAGTTGTTTTTCAGTTGTGTCCAACTCTTTGTGGCCCCATTTGAAGCTTTCTTGGCAGATACCGAAGCAGTTTGCCATTTCCTTCTCCAGCTCATTTTTGTAGATGAGAAAGCAGAGGCAAACAGGGTTAAGTTACTTCCATGTCTGAGGTCAGACTTAAACTCATGAAGATGAATCTTCCTGACTTCAAGTCTAGTGCTCTATCCATTGTGCCGCCTAGCTGCCAGCCCACCTCATTCACACTCTCACGATTTCTTTATTGGAATTTCACAATAGCCTTCCAATTGATAAAACTGATTCTAGTTTCTTTTCTCCATAATCCATTCTCCAAACAGCTGCTAAATTTATATTTTTGAAGTAAAGATGTGACTGTGTCCCTTTCCTATTGAAAAAGCTCTAATAGTTCCCTATTCCCTCTGGGATAAAATACAAACGTCTCTGTTAAGTATTTAATTTTTTTCACAACCTAGCACCAACCTATCTTTTAGGCTTACTATATATTACTCTCCTTCACACTCTCTTTGTCTACCTAAATCGGACTACTTGCTGCTCCCCATATATAACATTCTGTCTTCCATCTATGTACCTATGCATAGAATGTCTCCCATGGCTCAAGAGCATTGTCTCCTCCCCTGCACCTCTGAAAGTCCCCAATTTCCAAAAACACGAAACAAAACAAAAAAAAAATGCAGCTCAACTGCCATCTTCTTACACAAGAGCTATCCTATTTTCCCTAGGTGCTAACATCTTTCTCACCTCAGAAATTACTTTGAATTTATTTGCTTTGTATACATTTTGCATTTACTTTTCTATGAACATATTGTACCAGCCCTTAATAGAATGTAAGCTCCTTGAGGGTAGGAACCGTTTTGTTTTCTTATCTGTGATCCCCAGTATCTATCCCAGCACAGAGTAGGCACTTGTGGAATGAATAAATGAATAAAAAAGTCCAAGTCAAAGACTTTGACATCTTAGGGGGTGATGTTTTATATGAAGATGAGAAAATGATACCTAAGAAGATGAAGTCAGAAAGAAAACTTGGGCTGTAAGTACATGCTTGTAGTGTAACGACATGCAGAAGAAATCCATGCTGAAGGCAGCACAATTTTATTTTATTTTATTTTATTTTTTTAAACCCTACCTTCTGTCTTGGAGCCAATACTGTGTATTGGCTCCAAGGCAGAAGAGTGGTAAGGGTAGGCAATGGGGGTCAAGTGACTTGCCCAGGGTCACACAGCTGGGAAGTGTCTGAGGCCAGATTTGAACCTAGGACCTAGGTCTCTAGGCCTGGTTCTCAATCCATTGAACTACCCAGCTGCCTCCCAGCACAATTTTTAAAGCAACAAAGGAACAATTATCAAGTTATCTGAAAGAGTGAGAAGATGAAAGAAACTGGAAAAAATCAGAGGAGCAATCCATCCATCAGTAACTCTTCAAAAGTACCTACTTTTCATCTTTCATAAAATCTTTATTAGAATGATTTAAATATGTAAAAGGGGTAGCTTGATGGTGCAGTGGATGGAGTGTTTGACCTGGAATCAGAAAGACCTGAGTTCAAATCTGGTCTCAGACACTTGCTAGCTGTGTGGCCCTGGGCAAGTAACTTAATCCTGTTTGCTTCAGGTTTCTCATCCATAAAAAGAGCTGGAAAAGGAAATGGCAAACCATTCCACTATTTTTGGAATACACCAGATGGGGTCACAGAGAGTCAGATGTGACTGCAAAACTACTACAAAACATGTAAAAAGAGTATTCCTAATGATAATTGAAAACATACATGGCTTCCAAGATGAATTTCTACAGCAGACTACATCTTCATAGCCACATAAAAGACTGACAAGTATAGAGAATCTAAGATCTTGTTTTGTTTATTCTTTGTTGATTTTTTTTAAAAAGGCATTTGTGAAACAAAATGCAGTTTTAAAGGCTTTCCTCTAATAAGGAGTCTTTCTTGTATACATAAGGATCATAAAATACTTCTTCATAGATGCACCTTTCATCTACGCCCATGTTGGAGAATCTATGGCGCTCATACATGCCTGAGAGGGCTTCTCCCTTCCCCCAGGACATTTCTCACATGGCTCGCCCCTCAGCACAGCAGCCCAATGGGAATACTTCCTGACTCCCCTGTCTGGGGTAAGGGGGAGGCTCACATGCAGGGTGAGGGTTGCAATTTGGGCACTCGGGCTTTAAAAGGTTTACCATCACTGCTCTGGGCTTTCACTGCTACATGGTAACCTTTTTATTCTTCCCTGATTGTCTCTCTATCATATTCCCCATACTTATTACTCCAAACTGTTCTTCTCTAATCAAGTCCTGTATTCCCCTACATCTTAATAAAAGATCTTGTCTCTTATGTTGATAGGATAGCAGCCATTTGCTGTGAGCCCCTTCTTTCCTGTTGCACATTTTGAGTTTCCTCTAGATTGTTACCAGTCTCTTTTCTGCTCCAACTTTTGAGGAAGAAATAACTTCTCTCCTTTGGGGCAGACAATAAAGGGGAACACATGTATTTAGTCTATACAGGAAAAAATGCATATTTTTTATTTTACTATAATAGCTGGCATTTATCTAGTGCTTCAAAATTTATATTCTCTTATTTGCTCCTCAAAACAACCTTGTAAGTCTAGGCAAAGTCCTCCTCCATTGTGCCATCTTGGTATGGAATTAACCTTGAGTTGTCAAAGATGTTGCCATCACTGTGCAAGCTGTGACATGTTCTATAATGCTAGAAAGATTTTTTATTATGGCCCTAGAAACAGATAATGTTTATTTTACAAGGATTAGTACGATGAGATTGATCATCAGTATTGTAGCTACTTGTTGATGAGTTCTTCAGTTCTAGTGACCAATGAAACAAAGAAAAATATAAAATGGCCCTCTCACCTATGCATCTCCCTTCTGCTTCTGTAGTTAAAATGACAGAGTTTTAGGAAAGAGAACTAAGAATCACACAGTTATCATACCATTTATAAACCTTAATTTGATGCTCTAAATGGAAAATTCTTGTCCAGTGAATCTTGAAATTCTTGCTGTAAATGAAACCAGAAGGCAGTTAACACTAAATGGAAGGATGACCTACGGTTTCTCTTTGGAGAGCAAATAAATGAGTTGGTCAAGTTGGTTTTATCATGTGTCCAAAGGCAAAAAAAACCTCATTTCATGTGGCATTTTGTCATCTCATCTAGCGGTGTTCATGAAAGGCATGTTATAGCATATTCATTTATGGAATAGTACTTTGTCATAAGATACAACAAACTAAAGGAATTCAGGAAAACTTGAGGACACTTGTATGAATTGATGCAAAACAAAGTGAACAGAACCATGTAGTCAATATACATAATAATTACAATACTATAGAGGAAAACAACACTAGAAAACATCATTGTTCAGGTCAAGGCAGTGGCTAATCTTGACCCTGTAAGATTGATGTTGAAACATCGGTTGATGTGTTGGCTTATTCTGCTTGGCTATACTTTTTCTTACAATGAAAGGTGGTATTATAGGATGAGGTGTTTGAGAAATGATGGATTTGAAAAAAATGCAAAGTAAAAAAATTTTTTTAAAGAAAGCCTTTTTTTGTTTGTTTATTTATTTGTTTATTTGTTTGAGATGGAATTTCTCTGTCTTCCCTAGGCTAGAAATGCAATGGCCACTTACAGGCAAATATTATTTCTGTGTGGCACAGGAAGTTTGATTTATTCTATTGAGCCAGATCACCTATCCTTAGGAAGCTAGATCTGATCCTCCCCATTCCTTCCCCTGACCACAGATTTCATCATTTTAGTGGCAAATCTTTAGCCCATTGACAGAAGTCCTGAGCTCAAAAGATACACCAGCCTGTCTTCCCAGTAGTAAGGATCACAAGTGTATATCATTATACCTGGCAAGAATGCCTATTATTTGGTCTATTGTATACAATTGGATGGACAGCTCATATAAACAATCCAATAATACATATATCTTGGATAGTCTCTTCAGATGGGCAGTGAACTGGGCCTAGAAATAAAGAAGAGAAAGAGAGAGGGGCTGGATTGAATTAGGAGAACTGCACAGTGCTTTAACAACTCCAAGCTTCTCCATAAAATAAAAGGTTTATCTTCTTAATATCATTATTCTTTTTAGGATGCTGTCTATGACAGGGAATCATGGAATGCCAGTCTTCAAAGAAGTATAAGTTTCAGGTCACCCAGAAAACAATAAAAAAGATGCATAATGGGTAAATAATCCAACAGAACTGTCAATGAGGCAAGCACTAAAAACGTAAAAAAAACAAACAAACAAACAAACAAAAACTAACAAAGTTATCATGGAAAAGATATAGGATTGAGAAGGTTAGCCATTTGCAAGGCCAGACTGAGGGAAAACAGATCCCACGTCCCCCATGTGCTCTACCGGCATCTGTATAATGTCAAGGTCTAAAGGAACCCTCTCAGCACATGGCGTATGTATGCCCTCTGTGAAGGATGTAGAGAAGGGCATGAGAAAGGATGTGTAGGTCGCACTCTTTGTGGTAAACATACTGGTAATAGGGTAGAAATCTGAGAATTTAAAGCTATACTCTCTCCCCTCCAATGACTACACCCCTGGCCCCTGCCTCCTTCTACCACCACCAGCAACACAGCAGACATGAATCCTTCGGCAGCATTAAAAGATCCTCATGTCCCAAGGCTAGTTTCCTTTGCCACGATGATGGCACCCTGGGAAATCTCTCTCATTACCTGCCCCCATCCCACAACTGCTTGCCCCAGGTGAAAATATTGCTAATTATGGCTCTACCGAGTTTATCCGCATGTAGGAAAAAAATTTAAACACAGACTGAATACATGGCTTTGTGACTGACCTTTAAAAAAAAAAATCAGACCTGTAATTTCATCAGTGTAGGGAGCTCCTGGGGGAGAACTCCCTCTGCTAATGCAGATCAATGCCTTCTCTGCAGCTGGAAGTCACAGAGAGTTGCCTGGGGTAGTGAGAGGTGAATTAACATGCCCAGGGTCACAGAGCCAGTGTGTCTGAGGGAGAACTTGAAACTAGATCTTCCTGACTGAGGCTGGCTCTCACTCTACCTCACCATGCTGCTGCCTCTCAGTGATTTACTTTAGATGACTTTTATAAGGATAAATAGATTTGAATTTCTGCTGAAACCTCTTTTAAATCTCGTCAACTTCCAGGAATATTACTTTGACACACACAACACATGTGAACACATACATATTTGTCTATGCATGCATGCATACACACATACACATGTGTGTGTGTCTGTCCCTAACCTTCCCCTCCTGCACTTCCTTCCTTCCCTTAGTTATCTGCTGTCCTGTGGCTAACAGACTCCCTTCTTCACTTCTCTCTGAGTCCCTGTGATTCAGCATCCAAGGCTGCTTAAACAAAAATTCTCTCCTCCTGGTACCATCTCTTGTTCCTCTATTCCTCTATTCCCATTTGCTACCACCCTACCCTTCTTGGGTTCTTGTCCCCTCCATTGTATCCTTAGCAGAAAGTCAGTCACATGAGAGCAGGGACTCTTTCCTTTTTTGTTTCTGAATCTCTGGTGTTTTGCACAATACCCTAAACATAATGGGCACTTAATAAATGTTAAATGAAGTTTGAAGGCCCCATAGAACTCTCAATCTAGTGCTAACACATTGTCCTTCATATTCAGCCTCTCCTCACACTCCATCCATCTCCTTACAATCATGGAATCTGGCTTTCTCTGAAAATACGACATCACTGCCTTCCTTGTCTCGTGTTTTCATCCATACTGAGCCTAGAGGAAGAGGAGCAGTCATAGTTCTAATTCTTTAAAACCACATCCAGATCTCTTCCTCCAGATTTATCACCCTAGCCAGAACATGGTAGTAGTTATCTACCAGATCTCAAATCATTCTTCCTCCTTTCTTTTTTATAAATCTTTATCTTCTTAGAATCAGTTCTTAGGATTGGTTCCAATGGTAAGGGCTAGGCAATGGGGGTTACATGACTTGTCCAGGGTCAAAAACAGCTAGGAAGAGTCTAAGGTCACATTTGAACCCAGAACCTCCTATTCTAGGTCTGGTTCTCTATCCACTGAGTCAACTAGATGCCTCCTCTCTCCTTTCTTAAAGAGTTCAGTCCTAAAGAGTTAAGTCTTTCTCTCCTGCTTAACTGTTACTCTTATACCTGGGACTATTTAGGGTTTTCTTGGAAAAGACACTCAAGTGGTTTATCATTTCTTTCTCCAGCTCATTTTACAGATGAAAAATTGACTCAAACAGGAGTAAGTGACTTGTCCACGGTCACACAGCTGTTGTGTGAAGCTAGATTTGAACTCTTTAATTTATTTGTTTGGGTTTTTTTGTAAAACTTTTATTTAATTAATTGATTTAGAATATTTTTCCATGGTTATATGATTCATGTTCTTTCCCTCCCTTCCTCTCCACCAATCTCCCCCATAGCCAATGAGTAATTCCATTGGGTTTTACATGTGTTATTGATCAAGACCTATTTCCATATTATTAATATTTGCATTAGGGTGATCACTTAGAGTCTACATTCCCAATCATCAACCCATGTTATCAAGCAGTTGTTTTTCTTCTGTGTTTCTACTCCCACAGTTCTTTCTCTGGATGTGGATAGCGTTCTCTCTCATAAGTCCCTCAGAATTGTCCTGGATCATTGCATTGCTGCTAGTAGAGAAGTCCATTACATTCGCCTGGGCCACAGTGTATCCTTCTTTGTGTATATGGTTCTCAAATTTCTTCCTTTCATTCTGCATCAGTTCCTGGAGGTCATTCCAGTTCACATGGAATTTATCTGGTTCATTATTCCTTTGAGCACAATAGTATTCCATCACCAGCATATACCACAATTTGTTCAGCCATTCCCCAATTGAAGGGCATCACCTCATTTTCCAATTTTTTTGCCATCACAAAGAGTGTGGCTATAAATATTTTTGTACACGTCTTTTTCCTTATTATCTCTTTGGGGTACAAACCCAGCAGTGGTATGGCTGGATCAAAGGGCAGATAGTTTTTTAAAACCCTTGAGCATAGTTCCAAATTGCCATCCAGAATGGTTGGATCAATAGATTTGAACTCTAAGATGAGACTTCCTGATTCTGGGCCCAGTGCTCTATCTACTGAACCATCTAGTTGCTTCTTCATGCTATCATCCCATAGATTATTTCTCCATTTTGTTGTCAAGGTCCTAGCAAAACCTTTCAGCACCCTTTCCCTTTCCTCTCATTCATGTTTTAACCCCTTAACAACTGGTTTTTGACCTTACCACTTGATTGATGCTGCTCCTCTCTCCAAAGTTAACAATAATCTCTTAATTTCTAGATTTAATGGCTTTTCTCAGATCCTGTTCTTTATAATCTCTTTGTGGCTTTTGATAAATTTCCTGATTATTCTTGGTCTTATTTGTTAGATTATCATAAACTGTTCCAATCCCCCCTTTGCTTGGTTGCATCCCAGGGGAACACTATTTCTCTCTCTCTCTCTCTGTCTCTGTCTCTGTCTCTGTCTCTCTCTCTCTCTCTGTCTGTCTGTCTCTCTGTCTCTCTCTCTGTCTCTGTGTGTGTCTCTCTCTCCCTCTCTGTCTCTGTCTCTGTCTCTGTCTCTGTCTCTGTCTCTCTCTCTCTCTCTCTCTTCCTACCTTCCCTCTCTGTTGCTCTCTCTCCCCCACTCTCAATCTCTCTCTCTTCCTCCCTCCTTTCCTCTCTCTGTCTCTCTGTCTCTCTCCTCATCAGCTTCCATAGGTTCAACAACCATCTTCTTCCCACACTCACACCCATCACTTCTAGGCTTATATTCAAGTTTTGCTGAGTTCTTGGTTCTAAGCCTACGTCTGTTATCTTCTGGAATATAGCATTTCAGATTTTCCCCTCTATACTAGTGGCAACTAAGTTTTATGGTTCCTTGCTACTTGTACTCTTTCTTTCTGGCTGCTTGCAGTATTTTTCTGATTTGGGCTATGTTATTCCTAGGAGTTTTCATTTTGGTGTTTTTTTCAGAAGATAACTGGTACAATCTTTCAATTTTAACTTTGTCCTTTGGATCTAATAGATCTAGACAATTTCCATTTGTGATTTCATGAAATATAACTTCTAGGTCTTTTTAAAACATGGTTTTAGGCACTCTCATGATTTTTACAATCTCTCTTCTTGAACTGTTTACCAGGTAAATTGTTTTCTATATGATTCATCTTACATTTTCTTAAATTTTTTCAATCTTTGATATTTTTCTAATATTTCTTATTGTTTCATCGAGTCTGTTTGTTTTATTGTCATCTATCTAATTTTGTTATTTTTCAACTTCTAATATTTACTCTTCCATTGTGGTGCAGTGGAAAGAGGGATGTATTTGGAATCAGACACAGGCCCTGGGTTCAAAACTTCACTCTTCTACTTACTGCCTATGGTCTTGATCAAGTCATTAAACCTCTCTGGACCTCAGTTTCTTAAAAACTGTAAAATAAGGGGGTTGGACAATATGACCTTGAAGGTCCCTCTCTCTCTAAATCTGTGTTTCTGGTTCTGCTCTCAGGATCTCTAAACCTTCTCTCTAAACTTTCTACATGACAATCCTGCAAATACTTGAATCAGTGTAGCTATCATATCCCTCTTCTTCAGGCTAAATGTCCTTAGTTTCTTTAATTTATTAATAGTCTTAGCATGGACTCAAGACTCTTCATCATTCTGGCTGTCCTCTTCTGGAACCTCTTTAGCCTACCAATGTCCTTCCAATATTGTGGAAGCCAGAACTAAACACAAAACTCTAGATGTGGTCTAGTCTAGGAGCACCCAGGACCATTATCATCTTCTTATTCCTAGAAGCTATGCATCTCTTTAATGTAGCCCAAGATTACATTAGCTTTTTTGGCTGCCTTATCATAGTGCTGACTCATCATGAGCTCATAAGCCATTGAAAAAGTCCAGATATTTTTCTTTCAAACAAATAGCCTCCAATGAAGGCTCCCTCATCTTATAAGCAGGATGAGGATGTTTTTTAACCCAAGCACAAGGCTTTCCATTTATTCTTATTAGAATTCATATTTTTAGATTCTGTCCAGTGCAGTCGTCATCAAGCAACTCTGATCTTTGTCAAGATCTTTTTGGATCCGGACTCTGTCATCTAGTGGTTAGCTCTAACCTTTCCAGATTTGTGTGCTCTTCAAATGTGATCAGATCCCTATGCCTCTAACCAAATGATTTTTAAAATACTAAACAACATAGAACCAAGGACAGAATCCTGGGGCACTCCACTGTAGACCTCCCTCCAAGTTACTATTGAACTGTTAATGACTACATTTTCAGTCCAACCACTCAATTAGTCCTGAGTTCATCTAATTACATATCACATTATGATCTAGTCCATACCTCTCCATCTTTTCCAGAAGAATAATCTATGTACTTTAACAAATGCTTTGACAAAAAACCAAATAAATTATACTCAACAACAGACTTACTTTTATTTATTAAATCATTAACCCTTTCAAAAAAAATAAGTTTAGTCTGGAGAGAGATTTTTCTTGATGAAGCCAAGTTGGTTCTTTATAATCACAATCTCCTTTTTCTAGATGCTCACTGATCATCTCTTTAATGATTAATTCTAGAATCTTTCCAGAAATATAAATTAATTGCACTGGCTGTATTTTGCAGATTCTGTTCTCTTCCATGTTTTGAAAATTGGTACATTTGCCTTTCTCTGGGCTTCCATTACCTTTTCCAAGTTCTACAATCTTTAAAAATTTATTGATGGAAACTCAGGATTCATATTCTTCAATCCTTTCAGTCCCTGAGAATATAGTTTAGAGGTTCTTAACCTTTTTTGTGTGTCATGTATGACTGGCAGTCTGGTGAAGTCAGGATAAGATATGCATAAAACAAAATACCTAGGATCATAAAGGAAAATCATTATATTGAAATAAAGATGTGATTTCCACCCCTCATCTAAGTTCATAGATCATCACGAAATCTATTGAAGGACAAAGGCTTCTTGTCCATTCTCAACCTCTGAGGACCGTAGGTTAAAAATCCCTGTTGAAATTCATCTAGGCCTGGTAACTTGAGTTTATCAAGAGCAGTTCAGTGCTCCTTACTTATCATGGTCATCAACTCCAGTCAGCAATTTTTGTTCTTTCTTTTCCAATGCAAAAATCATTCTTCCTGGCAGAGAAAGCAGAAACTAAATAAGAACTGAACAGTTTTGCTTTCTTGCTGTTATGAGTTATTGTCATCCCAACTACCTCAAATAACAGTTCTGAGTTTTCTTTGATTCTCCTCTTTAACCCCAAAAAGTTAAAAAAAAAAAGAATAAACTTCCCAACAACCATATTTTTTTATTCTCAACTTCTCTTAACAGCCTTAACTTGTGCTGATCTTTTGCAGAGCTAACACTATTTTCTTTTTTCTTTTTTTTAATTAACAAGCATTTATTTGTTCCTCCTTCCCACTCTCTCCCATTAAAAAAAAAGAAAAAGAAAATGTTTGTAAAAAATATGCACAATCAATCAAAATGAATTCCCATGTTGGCTCTGGCCAAAATTTATGTTCCATTTTGTATCTGGAATATATCACTTTTTTGTTAGGAGGTCCCCAAGAATCATGGTTGGTTATTGCATTGATCAGCATTCTTAAATCTTTCAAAATTATTGACTGGCTCTTTTACATTGTTGTTATTTTTCAAGTTGTTCTGATTCTGCTCACCTGTTATATAAGCTCATACAAGTCTTTCCAAGTTTCTCTGAAACTGTTCTTTTAGCTATTTCTTAAAGCACAATAGTATTTCATTGCATTCACATACCATAATTGTTCAGCAAAAATTCAACCAATGGGCCCCCATTAGCTTCCAGTTCTTTGCCGCCCTGAAAAGAACTGCTATAAATATTTTGGTACCTATGGTACTCGTGCTATTTCTACAGAGCCATGCATACTATGCCTGTTACAAAACCTTGCTTCTTTATTCTGCTCATAACTTTTAAGAATCTAAGTTAGAAGCCAGGAGTCCAAATGACTGAAGATGAAACATGCCATTCACCTACTACAAGAAAGATGATAAACTTAAAATGAAGAGAGGTATAGCCTCTGCATTTTCAGGTATAGCCAATGTGGGGAATATGTTAGACTATGCATGTTTATGATGAAGATTTCATTTTTTGTTTGCATTTGTTTTTCTACTGGGTTGAGGCAGTGGAAGATAAATATACAGTGGAAGATATAAATACATACAACATTAATAGAATTTTTTTAAGTCTAAGTTATTTGAGGAGGTGTTTTTGTATATATGTATATATATATATATATATATATATATATATATATATATCAGTCTCTTCAAACAACTGTCATTTTTTTCCTTCTGAGTGGAATCATTGCCCTTTGTGTCCTCAGAATTTCATTCTTGACTTACCCTTCTTTTTCCTCCTGAGCTGATTTCCCCCATAGAATTTAAGTCTCCGGAATTTTACCTATCCTACCTTTGAACTCTTTTAAATCTACTTTCTCAGAATCTAAGAGGATGTTAGGCTATGCCTGACTTTCTTCTTTTGCAAACTCTGAGAAGGAGTGATCGCATCTCCCCAAGGTTCCCATCATGTCCACTCCTACAGCCAATACCTCCCTGTTAGTGAGAATCATACTGAGCATAGAATTTTCCCTTGATGATTCTTCTACCTTTTGAAGGGTGAAATTATTATTAAGGCCAGTCAATAAGTTATTAGCTTCTTTGCTTTTGGCAAAGTGAAAGCTCCTTCGTGTCTGGATATTTGAAGCCCCTTATCATTACTATAACATGTTTCACTATACTCTGCAACTGCTGCTTTGCCTGGTTTCAACTCTTTGAAAAAAGATGCCCCTCCAAGGTTAAGCTCATCACTTCTAATCTCATCACCAAGCTGCTAACTCAAGCCTGACTGACACCACCTCCTTTAGCCTCCTCTCCCCTCTGATTGGGGGGCTGGAGGATGGAGTATCAAACTCCTCCCAATGCCTTCCTTCAGAGAAGGCAGAACCTGAACTTTTTGGTTCACTCTGCTGTTTATCTGTTGTTCTTCCTGGTTTCAACTGTTCCCTTGCTAAAGAACTTTTTTTTTTTTTCTTTTTTTTTTACCTTTGCCTCTTGGAAATTCCTAACACTTTTCAAGATTCATTTCTAGTTCCATTCTATTCAAAGAGGTCTTTCTCAGTCTCCATCCCTTGTCCTCTATAGGCAATAGTAAGGAAGCACATCATGTGTCTTTAGTTTCTTGACCAAGACTCTCAATGGTCCAGCTATACTGGCCTATTTCCATTTCTCATACATCTCTTACCTCCATGCCTTTGCATTACTTTTCTTCCATGCCTTCCTTGAAAGTTAACTGTCTTTATTTCCACCTTTCAGAATTCCTGGCTTCTAAGCTCCTAGTCCTCCTAGCTGCTAGTGCCTCCCCCTCTAAAAATCATCTTCTGTCTACTCTGTATGCATTTTTTATGTGTTATTTCACCATTAGAATGTAAACTCCTTGAGGACAGATACTACTTTTTCTTTTTCTTTGTAGCCATATGTGCTTAGCCTAGTGCATGCCCTTAATAAATATTTGCTTATTGATTTTTATCTATCACCTTCCATCTTAGAATCAATACTGTGTATTGGTTCCAAGGCAGAAGAGAGGTAAGGACTAGGAAATGGGAGTTTAGTAAGTTGCATAGGGTCACATAGCTAGGAAGTATCCGAGGACAGATTTGAACCCAGGACCTCTCATCTCTAGGCCTGGCTCTCAATCCACTGAGCCACTCAGATGCCCCACAATGAATACTTTCTTATGTCTCATTCATTCCTTTAGAAGTGGGTATCTAGGAGTGGGCAACAGCTATCCTTTTTGACAAATCTTGGTGTGAAAAGAGATTTGCCACTTGGTATGTGCTCTGTTGGGGCAGTTAGGTAGCATAGCAGATTGAGTGTTGGGTCTGAAGTCAGGAAAACTCATATTCCTAAGTTCAAATCTGGTCTTGGACTCTTAACCAGCTGTGAGACCCTGAGCAAATTAATTAACTCTATTTGCCTTAGTTCCTGTAAAAATGAGCTTGAGAAGGAAACATCAAACCATTCCAGTATCTTTGGGAAGAAAATCCCAAATGGAGTCATAAAAAGAAAGCATTATCAACATCTTTTGCCAGCTACCTGAATTGTAGGCCCAAATCCTAGAGAAAGAAACAAAGATCAGAGAAGGCATACGTAGTGAATTTAATTATATTTCTGTGATGTAAATATCAAAGTATTTCAGATAGGCAATCTGCTACATAAGAGTTAAATGGCTAGTCTTCTGTGAGCTTAGGACAAATATATATATACATATGTATATATATGTGTGTGTGTGTGTGTGTGTGTGTGTGTGTAGAATTTCTAGTTTTATGAAATACCTTGAAAAAGTCTTGATTTATGTCAAAGTGAAAGAGCAAAATCCTCAATACAAAATTAGCTGTAAATATGGTTTGATTTCAAAATGGAATATATACATATACATATACATATATTATAGTTCTTTTTGGCAGGAAATATATGAATTGGAATGGCAATAATGAAGTTTTAATAAAAGTTCTCAAGCTGTTTATGGTCTGAGTAAAATGACAATTTTTGATCATAAAGGTTTGAAGCTAAATTTTAAAGAATTATTAAAGGGGAGAAAGGGGCATTTATTGTTATTGTTCAATCATATGCATCTATTCATGACCCCATGGACCATAATACACCAAACCCTCCTGACTTCCACTATTTCCTGAAACTTGTCTGTTGCTTCCATGACATTCTATCCATCTACCATCTTCTTCGTCCCCTTTTCTTTTTGTCTTCAATCTTTCCAGCATCAGAGTCTTTTTTAATCAGTCCCTTCTCATTACATGGTCAAGTAATTAAGCTTCAGCTTCTGAATTTGTTCTTCCAATGAATAATCAGAGTTAATTTAAGCTTTGGATGACTTGATTTCCTTGCTGTCCAAGGACCACTCAGAAGTCTTTTCTTATGTCCATCAATTGGGGAAAGGCTGAACAAGTTGTTTCATACAATTGTAGTGGAATACTATTGTGCCATGAGAAATGATGAACAACTGTGAATGACTTAACTATTATTAGCAATGCAAGGATCCAGGACAATTCCAAGGGACTTATGACAAAAAAGGCTATCTTCCAACATAAAGCAGTAGATGGAATCTGAATGCAGATTGAAGTATATCATGCTTTCCTTTATTTCTGGCATGAATTTTTCTCTAGTATAAGCAACATGTATCTTCTTTCACAACATGACAAACATGGAATTATGTATTGCATAATAATACATGCACAATCTATATCATATTATCTGCCATCGCAGGGATGGGGGAGGGAGGAGAAGGAAGGAAAGAACACACACAGTTCACAAAATGATAGAAAATGATTATTAAAATTGTATCTATTTGTAATCTCAAAACATATAAAGAATAAAATATGCATTTAGAAAGTCTTTTCTAGCACCACAATTTGAAAGTGTCATTTCTATCACACTTCATTTTCCTTATACTTTTCTTATAGTTCAACTCTCACTAAGTTGGATTTCAAGCCTATGAGTATATTAAAATATCTATTATGTTATTCACTAGTATCATTATCACAGATTGAATACTGGTATTCTGGTATTCTGATATTCATATGTTTTCATAATACTAAGTGAATTTTCCTAAAAGTTGAATTAGAAAATTCAGTTGTAATAATTTATTCCTCATGAAAATTAACTATAACGTATGGAATTCCTTAAAGAACTGAAGGCAGAGAGGACTTGATTTAGCTTTCCCTCTTTACCTTTGCCTCTTGGGAATTCCTAACACTTTTCAAGACTCATTTCTAGTTCCATTCCCTTCAAAGAGGTCTTTCCCAGTCTCCATAGTTGTTAGTTTATCTATACATACCCCAAATCTCTTAGTATTTATTTTGTATATGCTCTGTATTTACTTATTTGTGAACATGGTATACTTCCTCAGTAGAAGAGAAGGTCCATGAGGATACGGACTGTCTTACATTGGTATCCCCAGGGTCTAGAACAATACCATACCTGGCACATAGTGAGCATTTAATAAATATCTTTTGATTGATTAATATTTCTCCCTTGTATCTTCCATGGCACTTGTGCCTCCTTTAGTGGGGCTCATTACATGATATTCCATTTTATATCATGGTCATTTGTCCCCATAGCTTATCTTCTCCACCAAATTATAAACTTCATCAGTTTAAGGAACACATATTTCTCTACCTATGTGGCCTCTATAATGCTACAGGGCTCTGCACACAGAAGGTCTCCAGTTCTAAAACATGAACCTGTGAATTGAATTGATTCTCAAAAACTTCTGTTTTTGAAAAATGAAACTTCACTGCATGTTGTAGCTGCCTGCAAGGCAATATGTAGAAGTCAGAAAATTAAATACCTTCATTTGAAGGGAGCAAAAGAAAAAGGCCAATAAACAAAAGAAGCTATGTGACCTTGAGTAAGTCATTTAACCCTCTCTGGGCCTAAGTCTTCTTATCTGAAAAATGAAGGGGCTGGCTTAGATGACCTCGCAGGTCCTTTCTAGCTCTAAATCCTTTTAACCTATTAAATCTGAATCTAGTTTAAACTTCCCCACCATAAGGAAGTAGTTGTCTAATTCCAGAAGAGTAAAATCTGTTCAAAACCACCATGGCTTTTTGGTTTGGGAAAGGCTAAGGTGTTGATCACCAAAATGTTTACTAAGTCAAGGTTTAGCATGTAAATGTTCTCATTTTAAGTATATATATGCCCATATATTCATATATCATTACTCCCTCTAATGGGATTAAAAATTAATCAGGTTTAAAATTATTTTACCTCTTGGAGAAGCAGTCAAGAACTATTCTGAATGCTAGAGAGAATTAATTTTATTTTTCCTGAAATTATATAAAGTGGTAGCATAATGGAATTCATCTCCTCCAAGAAAAAAAAGTGACCATTAATCTGAATCATTAGATATACATGACCCCAGAAGATGATATAGCTTTTTTTTTTTTAAAAAACTTTACCTAAAAGAAGAAAATAGACAGGCTATGAGCTTGATATAAGTTGATATAAACATTGATGTCTAAAGAGGATCCATTTTCATTACCAAAGTGCAACCTGAATTGTCTTGTGTTAGCTGACTCTAACACATTTTACTGACTTCAGTTTTTCTTGCTTGTTGAATGATTTGACCTTTGGAGGAGAGATCTTAGACCTATGGTTTCTGAACTGTGAGGAGCTCCTAATATGGAAATTCATGGGGCATCGAAAGGTTAAATGACTTGCCCAAAGTCACATAGCTATTAAGCCTCTAAGGGAAGACTTGAATCCAGAACTTTCCGCCTGAAAGGCCAGTCCTCTATCCACTATACAGTGATGGGTAAACTTTTTAAAGAGGGGGCCAAAGGAAAGGAAATGCTCATCTGTCAGTCTGTTTCTAAGGCAACTCTTTTGAAGTTTCATTGTATTATATCCTACTCATTGTATTCATCAGATTAGGAATAATATCACAGGGCAGGATAGAACATTTCAGGGGGCCACATCTGGCCTGCAGGCTGTAGTTTGCCCATCACTATACTATACCATGTCACTACACTAATGACATATGAGGATAAATGATATTTCAAGTACCATGTTCATTTAGCTAAAAATAATTTAACTATATTCATGGCATTTTCAAGTTTCACATGATAATCCAAAGCTTACTTTATTTCATTTTAGGTTTTTAAACTATTCATGTCGAATAGTTTTTCCAAACAAAGCCTATATGCCCTAACAAGAAACAAAAACAAAAACAAAACTCAGCCTTATTTATTACTATATATATTATATACCGGAATTATAAAATTTTAACAGAAAAAAATTAGAAAAATAGATAGAACATAATTTGTCATATGCATCAGTTTGTAATTCATTGCCCCTAATGCAATGGAATTTAATACAGCTGTTACATTACCAGGAAACAGAAATTTAGAGGAAAAGAGATAATTACATTTGGCTTTTGTCTTTCTTCATAATGTAATCTAAGTGAAACTTCAATAACCAAAAAGCAAACACACTTATTTGATTATTTTTTGGACAACATTGACTCTGGCTAATGACTAACTAGAACACCAAGTATCTCCCGCAAAATGCAGAACTCTAAGCAACCACATTGCTCACTGTTACAGAAATTAATTTAGCTCTAAAATTGATGACAAAGTTTCACATTCCTAGTAAGTGACATTTTATAGGCAGACAAAAGGATATGCCTCCCACCAAAAGCTAATGCTGCGGTCATCAACAACCAACAAAGGCTATGTCTACCTCCATGAAAATGAACATGTAATGGATGGAAATATTCTCTTATAAAAGCTCCTTAGGCTTCACATGTATTAACGTATTCGTTTGCAAACATTAAGATCAAAGGCAAAGCAACAAATACACCCTAAAAAGTTTTTAGTCAGATTTTTATTAACGATATACAAGTAGCAAGGCATAAAAAATTAATAGGTTCAAGCCTTGAAATGTCAAATGTAATGATCTCCAGCTCTGCTTACCTCCTTTGCTTTTTGTTTCAGTCTTGCTTGCTCTGGGTCTTCTTGCCTTAAGCGACTCTGCATGGTTTTGAAAAAAAAAAAGGGAAAAAAAAAGGTTAACAGATGGTTTAAGAGCCCCTCGTCTGTTGCTGCAAGTTAAAAAATAGCAAAGACAGTGGAACAGGATATAAAGGTGTTGAAGATGGGCTGCTTAAATTCATAGATGTGCAATTTCAAGCCTGTAGGCCTCACCCAATAAACTGTTAAATATTCAGCTGTAAATAAAATCTACAGTAGGTTTAAAAAAAATTCAACCCAATTTACTTATATTATTATCAGTTCTTAGGTTTTAATTCTCTTTCCCTTCCATACGTGAAAAATTCCCTCTGAAATAAATATATCATAGCTACAAAAAAAGCCTGAACCCTCAAACACCAGGCAATCTATATTTCTTTTTATTGCTTCTGGATCTTTATTTCAGGTCAGCCTAATCCAAACAATAGCAAAGTGGGTCCAATAAAACAGGGGAAAATATACCTAATGCCTTCGCTACATCTTGCTTAGGCCTCTGATAGTAAAATTCCAGGCCTCCAGTTTCCAGGACAATAGACTGAGATCTCCATTGCTAAACAATGATATCATCACTAGTGGTACACAAAGATGGCCTACCAAAACTATGTGACATTTCGCTTTCCCATTAATGCTGTTGTTAATATACTGCCAGAGAGACTCCATCCCGAGGGGATCACCCTTAAGATTTGTGCTAATAAGAAAACAGTAATAAAATATATTTGTTTGGTTTCAAATTCTGAAAGAAAATCTTTAGTTCTTTGTAATCTGTATTTATTACCTATACATTTTTAAACAGAAAAGATGTAAGGCTTGCAATGTAAACTGACTTCTTTAAAACAGAACAATGCCAAAACCTTAAATATGACTATAAATATTAGGATATCTCTAGAAATTCATCATTTGTCTTTTGACATAAAAAAAAAAAAGATAATCTTGTCTTATCACAAGAATCAAACTTCCTAGAAACTGAGTCAAAAAGTGATTTATACCTGTTTCATTTTCTTCACCCACTTATGCCCCAAACTTCTTCCCTTCCCTCTCTCTTTTATCTGAAACTGTTGCTGGGGTTTCACTGCCCCGTAGCCACTGTGCTGCTGCTGGCTGACAGTCCCCATCTCAGGTTGCTTGCACCACACCATCGGGACCACAGCTGCCTCCCCCACACAGTATTTCTTCTGCCTGCCATGCCAGCAATTGCCCCGTTTCAGCTGGGCATACAGCAGCTGCGTATGCCAGAACTACCTCCTAAGGCCAGTTTTTACATGTCTGAATCACCTGCATTAGGTTTCCCCAGGATATAACAAGTGCTGACATTACCAAGAGAATGTAGAATACAATGGGGTGGAAATGTCGCTGCATGTTTCACAGGGGATGTAGATCTCCTTCTGAGGAGCCAGTCAGAAGCCAAAGGACCCAGAACTCCAAGGGCAGGTTAGGGAAATCCCACTGAGCATGTCTGCCCCCGAGCCAGCCCCCATAGTCACGGCTGCCACCTCTTTCACTAAGCCCATTCACCTTCTGGATTAGATGCACAAAGAGGAAAAGAATAGGAAGAAGAAGGAGTAGTTTCTACAGGTCAAGGTCAGAAGCAGGCAAGTCAGGGAACAAAAGGAACAGTCCTAAGGAAGCATCAGTCACTCAGTGAGCCAATAAGAATTTATTATTATCGGACACTGCCCCAACCAGGAGGGAAACAACTTAGCAAGTGAGGACAAAGATAACACTAGTATCCTCTGAAATTTTGTGGAATAATTTCTTCAGCTAATGATGAACACAAAATAAAAATAAGAGTATCCAAGAACAAAAGTAATATGGAACATTCCTTCATTTATTTGAAGGATTTATTTTAAATTGAAGGAATTGTCTCTTTTGAAATATAATTAACTCTTTTTCAAACAGGAAATTGAAATAATCTGTAAGTCCAAATAACCATGCTTTGTTTATGTATATTTATACATGCATACAGGTATGAGTTGCATTCAACTTTTATAAGCTATAAATGACAGAAAAATAAATTGATATTTGCAATGTCTTTAAGTCATTGTTATGAACTATAATAATTACAAGGCATTGTTATAAGTTTGGAATGCATAAGAAATACAGAGCTTTTGTACTGACCCCATCCTGAAATCTGCTATATAAAAATACATTCTGGTCTCAGTTTATTTTCTCATTTTTAGCTTCTTTATTCTAAAAACAAATCATTCAGAAATCTGGATAAAAAGATTCCAGGCTACTGGGTTCTGGTTATTTTACCATTTACTTCATGAGGCAGGTCCCTTTTTTACTCTACTCCAAAAATTATGTTACAAGACCTTCTCATGCCCAAGATAGTCCTGTGATAAGAACCTTATGGACAGATAACATTACAGTATTGGCTAATGCATTTAGGGCTAAAATGCTGGGTAAAAAACAAACTATTCAGGAAAAGAAAGGACCAAATTCAGGAGAAAACTTTCAGGGGAGAAAAAGTCAAATTTCGTATTTGTTTTGAGTTCTTTTCTTATTGGAACACAGGGTATTTTTTACTCTGATGGTTTAAATAATCCATTCCATTCAATAAGCATTTATTTATTTGTTTGTTTGTTTATGTGTTTGCTTATTCATTCATTCATTCATTTATTTGTTTGTTTATTTATTAAGCAGCCACTACATGTTAGACCCTGTGCTAGGTGCTGGGGGGGGATTCAGAGACAAAAACAATAAAAAGCTCACTTAAGGAGCTTACATTCTATTTGTGTGGGGAGAATGCAATATATACACAGAAAGATAAATATTAAATATTAAAACATTTAAAATACACAAATATAAACAAAATATAAATATAAAATAATAAAAATGTAAAACAAAAGTAATGTTTGAGTGGAAGACACATGCAACTAGAAGAGAAATTCCCTTCAGAAGGAAGTTAGCAATTCTAAGAGGTAGAGAAAGAAGTGCCTTCAAAGCACACAGGTTAGTCTGTGTAAAACAAAGAGATAAGAGGTTGAATAAGTTTATGGAGAACAACAAATAGGACAATTGGCCCGGAATGTAGGATGCATGAAGGGGAGAAAATAACAATAAACCTAAAAATGCAGGCTGGAAACAGATTGGGAAGAGCTTTAATTGCTTAACAAAGGATGTTATATTTTATCTTAGAAGCAATAGGGAGCTAATGGACCTTCTTTTTTATTATTATTATTATTTTAAAACCCTTACCTTCTCTCTAAGAATCAATACTGTGGGTATTGTTTCCTAGGCAGAACCTGGCAATGGGGGTGAAAGGTCACAAAGCTAGGAAGCATCTGAGACCAGATTTGAACCTAGGACCTTCCATCTCTAGGCCTGGCTCACAATCCACTGAGACACCCAGCTGCCTCATCTGATGGACCTTCTTAAGCAGGGGAGTGATTTGATCAGATCTGTGCTATCAATTTGGTAGCTTATGGAGAAAGAATTGATGAAAAGGGAGAATGGAGGCAAGGAGATCAGAGGCTATTGCAATATTCCTGACAAGAGATGATGAGGGTCTGAACTAGAGGGTTGGTTGTGTGAATGAAGAGAAGATGAGACATGAGAGATATGTTGTGACAAGAACTGGCAACTAAATGGGCATGAAGGATGAGGATGAGGGAAGAGAAGCAGACCACTTTTGACCTGGGTGATTTTACTATTATGAGACAATTTATGAAAGTTTAACAGTACCCTTTTGGCAAGCATTTCAGTAGGGCTTCATGTGTGCAGGGCATTTTTTAAAAAAAGGTTCCTCAAGATGATATAGAGTAGAAGATACACTCACACAGTCCTAATTCTCTAGTACAAAGCATAGGTATATGAAGCAATTTCAGTACAAATGCCAAATGATTATTATAGACTCAACAGTCTATGGGGAAGCCCTGATCTCAATTCTAGATTAAAAAATTCTGGTCATGTTGGTTCTTATTATCCTCAATAAATGTTTAAGAATAGTCTATTTTAACAACTTTTTGTAGAGGCAAAGAACTGGAAAATAAGGGATGGGAGTGCCAATCAGAATGGATGAACAAATTATGATATATTAATATGCTAAAATATAATTGTGTGATAAGACATGATGAGACAAATCATGTCTCAAACTGGAAAGATTTGTATAAATTGCACATGAATGAAGTGAACAGAACCAAAAAAATTTATACTACAACAACATTGTCAAAATGAATAATTATGAAAAAACTAAGAACTCTGACCCATGCAATGATCAACCATAATTCCAGAGGACCAATGAAAATGCTGTTAATTAATGGGTTGTATATGCATAATGAAATACTTTTTTTTTGGAAGTCGCCATGATGGTGCTTTTTTTTGTTTGAATATGGATATTTATTACAAAGTTTTTTTTCCAGTGAATGCAGTGAGAAAGGTTGGGAGAAGGGAAAAATGTTTTATAACTGAAAAAAAAAAAAAGAAAAAATGGCATTATGCTTGCACAGGATATAGAAGGGTGAAAAACTATATAATCCCTGCCCTCAAAAATCATATGATCTATTTGTGAAAAAAAAAAGGCACTATACAAGTAAGTACAAAAGTTAGAATGTGAGGTCTGACAGAGTGCTCTAGGAAAATCTAAACAGATTTCATTTTCAGCAGAAGAGTTGTGAGAGGCTTCATGAAAGAGACAGCATCTGAACTGAGCACTGAAAGAAGTGTTTCATTAAGCAGAAATAGAGAATGCATTCCAGATTGGAGGGACAGTCAGTGTGACTGTGGATGTAGGGAAAGGCAGGATGATATGGGAAATAACTAGTGAAGCAATAAGAAATAAAGTTAGAAAGAGAAATTCAAGTCTGATTGAGGAGGCCCTTAAATGCCAGGAATCTGAATTTTATCCTAGTGATAGATAACTCCTGGAATTTTTTTCCTTTTTTTAAAAAAGTTTATTTATTTAATTAATTTAGAATATTTTCCCATAGTTACATGAATTATGTTCTTTCCCTCTCCTCCTCCCATCCCCCTCCTGTGGCCAATGAGTAATTCCACTGGGTTTTACATGTGTCATTGATCAAGACCTAGTTCCATATTATTGATATTTGCATTAGGGTGATCATTTAGAGTCTATATCCCCAATCATATCCCCATCAACCCATGTGATCAAGAAGTTGTTTTTCTTCTGTTTTTCTGCTCCCACAGTTCTTTCTCTGGATGTGGCTAGTGTTCTTTCTCATAAGTTCCTCAGAGTTGTCCTGGGTCATTGCATTGCTGCTAGTAGAGAAGTCCATTACATTTGATTGTGCCACAATGTATCAGTCTCTGTGTATAAGGTTCTCCTGGTTCTGCTTCTTTCACTCTGCATCAATTCGGGGAGGTCTCTAGTTCACATGGAATTCCTCCAGTTCATCATTCCTTTGAGCACAGTAGTATTTCATCACCACCAGATACCACAATTTGTTCAGCCATTCCCCAATCGAAGGACATCCCCTCATTTTCCAATTGTTTGCTACCACAAAGGAGCTCCTGGAAATTTTGAGCAAGATAGTATCATGGTTGGACTTGTGGTTTAAAATTATTATAACAGCTGCATGAAGAATGGATTGGAGATGCAAGAGACTCGAATTTGAAGCCAGTTAAAAATCAAGGCTGGTTGCAGTAGTCAAACTGAGAAGTGTTAAGTGCCTAAAGGAGGGGAGGGTGGAGTGAATAGTGGGAAACAGGCACATATAAGCTGAAGAGGATAGGGAGGACTGCCAACATTTGGCAACTGAATGGATGTGAGAAGTGAGGCAGACAAGAGACAAAGATGATTGTACAGTTATGAGCCTCAGTGACTGGAAAGATAATAGAGCCATCATTAGAAATTGAGAAATTGAGAGGAAGGTCCATTTAGGGTGGTCCAGTTTGAGGTTACAGCAGAATATCCTGTTGGAGATATCAAACAAGCCTCTGAAAACACGGGACTGGAACATCAAGAAGGCTAGATATATAGATGTAAGAGTCAGTTGGTAGAAGAAGAATAAATGAGCCCAAAGCTGTAGATGAGATCACTGACAAAGAAAGTATAGAGAGAAAGCCAAGGGCATGGGGCAGAAGGAAGAAATCAAACTAACTTAGAAGACCAAGATGAGTAGGAAGAGAAAGCAAAATTATGAAATCCAAAGGAGGAAGCAATATGAAGCAAAAGAGTGTGATTAAGGATGTGAAATATTGCAGAAAGCAAAAAAGGATGAGGATTGTGGAAGAGCTATTGAAGTTAGCAATAAGATGTTACTGGAATGAAAATAAATTCTGCTAGAGCTCTGGAGAAATAAATATGCCTTTTCATTGCTGGTAGATTTGAAAAAAACTTTTTAGAAAGCAATTTGGCTGTCCTTACAGTAAATAATAACCATAGCCTGCAAACCAATAATTGTATTACTGGCAATACAACATAAAAAAAATTGTATCCCAGGATTGTGGGGAACAACTAGGTAGTTTAGTGGATTAAAAGCCAGGCCTAGAGATGAGAGGTTCTGGGTTCAAATCTGGCCCCAGGCATTTCCTAGTTATGTGACCTTGGGCAAGTCACAACCCCCAAAGCCTAGCTCTTACCGCTTTTCTACCTTGGAACCAACATACCTTGGAACCAACATACAGTATTTCTAAGATGGAAGGTAAATGGTTTTTTTTAATGTTATTTCAAAAAAGTTTTTTTAAGAGCTATCTGTCCGAAGACTTTTGTAGTAGCATTTATTTATGAATTCAAAACAACTAAAATCAAACTAAATCTCTAATTATATGACAAAGGTTAAATAAATCATAGTATGTTAATGTATACATATTGGCTGTGCAACCATCAGCAAGTCATTTAAGCTCTCAGTGCCCAAGGCAAATCTTGCAGCCATATAATTTGCAGAATGGTGATCAGTTTGTGTTGTTGAAAGAAAAGTGAATGGGAATGAATGGCCAAAGCATCCTGATAGAGGCTGAAAGGTATTATTTGATTTGATATTTTACATATTGAAATTCATTGATTTAGATTTAAATAGTTTAAAGGTACATTTAATTGGTTTTATTTGTGATGAATGTTTTTTAGTTTTCTATGGGGACCTTGGAGAGAAATTTCAGTAGAGTGCATGTTCTGGATACAGAATGAAAGAGAGTGAAGTAGATTAAAATGTGATGAATGAGAGGGTGTGGTAAATGATGGCCACCTTTTCTCTATATATTTAGCAGTAAAGGATCCCCAGATTGTCTGCCTCTTGTTCTCTTAGGCTGCTGATGGCACAGTGAACGGGGTAAATATAATTGTACCTGACAAGAAGTGGTCAGAGGTAGACCACTGGCAGGAAGCTGTGCCTACTGGTTAACTGGGGGGGGGGTTCCATCACACATCCCCAAAGGGGAGTTATACTGTACTCAATTAACTACCAAGTAAGGGATTATGCTTTCTAGGTCCTAAGAAAGATTCCAAGTACTATGGACATTCACTAGAGATCCTTTCCAACTGGGGAACTGATCTGGGCCTTGAAGGATGAATAAGATTTTAGTAGAGGGAGATGGTAAAGGGGGATTTGGGGATGAAGAGGGGACCAAAGGTTCAGAGGTGGATAATTATAGTAGGGCTTCTTCATGGAATAGGCTTGGCTCCAGTTTGGCTAGAACCTGGGGGAGTAGTGAGAGATAAGGCTAGAAGGTGAGTTTATTGGTGTATTTGTGCATGCGCATATGTATGTGTATTTGATATTTAATACAACTGACAAAACATTAGAAAAGGAGATAGCTAAGTGGCTCAGCAGATAGAAAGTCAAGTCTAGAGATGGGAAGTCCTGAGTTCAAATGTGATCTCAGATAATTCCTAGGCAAATCACTAAATCCCATTGCCTAGCTCTTATTTCCCTTCTGCCTTAGAACTAACACATAACATCAATTCTAAGTAGAATGTAGAGGTTTAAAAGAAATTAGAAAAGTTACAATCAGAAACCTTTTGGACCATTAATATGAAAGACTCATGAAGAAGTTACTGTCTTACTTAGGAAGCTAAATTTTCAGTGCCTGAAACAATTGGCATTAGACTGCTTTAAAAATGGGATTCTTGGAGGCAGCTGGGGCTCAGTGGATTGAGAGCCAGGCCTAGAGACAGGAGGTCTTGGGTTCAAATCTGGCCTCATACACTTCCTAGCTATATGACCTTGGGCAAGTCACCTAATCTCATTGTCTGAACCTGGAGTCAGGAAGAACTAAATTCAAATCCAGCCTCAAATATTTATTATCTGTGTGACCCTGGGCAAGTAATTGACATTTTCTTTGCCTCAGTTTCCACAATTGTAAAATTGAGATAATAATAGCACCTCATAGGGTTATTTGTAAAAGTGCCTAACACAGTACCTGGCACATAGTAAGTGCTATGTAAAAATGCTAATTTCCTTCCCTTTCCCACTCTTACCCTGCCTTTCTGAATTCCATATAAGAATGAGTGATTTAGATATAGAAATAAATCCTTGGAATGGAATACTGACTATGATACAAAACCCTATGAAGAAGAAATCTAAATTCTGTTTCCAACTCCAAAAATCATAAATAGTAAATGTCAGCCCTCTAGCAATCCCAGTATTAATTCCAGGAGAATACAGTTGTTCAATTCCAGCAAACTTGTATTACTGGTTACAAGACAGAATACTGGTTTTTAGGTTTTCTGGTGGGGAAAGGACTAGATTACATGGTATAGGAAAATGTTAACAGTTCAGGGAACAAGCCATTTGCCATTATCCTTCCTCTCCTTTTTATCTCAAAACTTTTTGATATCATCTCTGTTCTTTCCTCCTTTAATTCCAGTCTCTAATGATGAGATGGCCTTCTTGCTAGCCGTTTTACATGTGCTCCTTGATCCCACTATCTTCTCCAGTGGATTGCCTCTCAAATATTTCCCTGCCTCTAATATTGAATTTATGTTTTATGGTTCCCTCCCTGCTAGCTACAAACATATTCAAATCACTCTGATCTTTAAAAACAAAACAAAACAAACCCCAAAAAGCTGGACAAAAAAAACTCAACACAATATATACAGTGATTACAACAATGTAAATTAAAAGAGCAACCATAAAACAATGGAAAATGAATGTTGTTAAACTAAAAAAGAACCAGCTTTGCCCCCCAAAGAAGAGATCAGAAGATACTATGTCTCCTCATTCCTTTGCAGAGGTGGGCTGGCCTCAGGTGTGGAACATTGTATATGCCAGGTTTTTTCAAAGTATTGATCAGTTTTGTTTACTGTTTTCCTTTTCTTCCTCTTCTTAGTTTTTCTTATTTCTTTGTTATAGGAAAGGGCTTTTTGTATTTTTAAATTCAAAGATACTTTATTTTCCCAATTACATGTAATAACAAATTTCAACACATCTTCCAAAATTATAAGATCCAAATTGTCTCTCTCTCCCAAGGTGAGCAATTTGATCTGGATTATACATGTAGTATCATATAAAACATACTTCCACAGTGGTCACTATTATAAGAGCATACTCATATGAAATTGAAACCCCAAAATAAAATCATAAATAAGCTAATGTGAATGATAGTCACTCCAGCAGTTCTTTCTCTGGAGGTGGATGGCATTCTTTGCCATAAGTCTTTCAGAATTGTTCTGGATCACTGTATTGCTGAGAGTAGCTAAGTCAGAAAGGATGTCCTGCCAAAAATGACTTCTTTCTTTGGACCCATCATTTCCCAAATCTAATGATATTAGATTTTAGAGCCCAAAAGTATAACAGAAGGGAGACAGATATTTGAGGGTGGTGAGTCTTTTAGCTCCTCTTCCATCAGATCCCTACTCTGGGCCAGCAAGGTTGAGAACAATAAACAGAATCAGTTTGTCCCTCTCATCCAGTAAAAAGATGAGGGTGCCACGTTTCTGACCTTAAGGCCTCTGGTTTATACACGATCCGCATCTCTTACTAAAATCATTACCACTTCCAAAATGCCAACTAAAAGCAAAACATTCCTTTAAAAAAATGTTAAGCAATTAAAGAATCAAATTCACTTTTAAAATATTTGGTAAAATGTGGTTCTATTGGGAAAGGAAGGAACTAACCCAATTTCCTCTGTTGAAAAATACTGCCTTGAATTTGGATATTCACTTGGCTATTCATTTGGATATTAATGATGAGCCTCAGCAAGCAGAGGCATGCTAATGAATCACAAGGGGAATGAAGAAAACTCAATACTGCTTGGGATTCTGAAGAGGGACACAGGCTAAGGACAAATCCCAAAAGCCATCAGAAGTTAAAAAAAATGTTTGAAGTGGAGAAAGATTTTAATTTTCATTGTCCTGCCCACAGTATCACAGACCAAGAGCTATGAATTATATAGCTCATAAAACATGTTATAATTCAAGCTATCACAACTAGTATTTTAAATTATCTTTAAGGTAGTTTTTTGAAGGTGTCCTGAAAGGAGTACACAAAGATAACATTATTATATCTGGTCAGGCAAAGCCTTGTTCACAATAAATATATATTTCTTGAAATGGAAATTAGCAACCTATGGAAGAGAATTTTAGTAAGATATTAGCTAGGTTGAGAAGGGACTGATTCCGTTCCAAAGAATAATAGCACTACTAATAAAAATTCGGATTTATATAGCTCTTTAAAGTCTTCAAAGCACATTGCTCACAATAACTCTGTGTGGCATTATTATCTCCATTTTACAAATAAGGAATTCTAAGAGGTTAATAATAATACCTCATATATTTATGGTGTTTAAAGATCTGCAAAAGCACTACCTTCTCTTAGGCCTATCTTGATCACCTCAACTGCTTCCTTCCTCACCCAGAAAATATTTTATATTTGTATTTTTTCATATTTATATTAAAATATAGATATAATATATATATTTGGGGCACAAATATTTTATATTATTTATTCATATTAATATCTATTTTGTACCTAGTTACGCATGTGTGTGTGATGTCCTCCTAATATAATATCAGCTCCCTGAGGAAAGGTGCTGTTTCATATATTTTGTCTTTGTATCCTCAGGTACTAGGATTGTTCCTGGCACACAGGCGATATGCGCTTTAACAAAAGCTTGTCAATTGATTGGCAAAGCATTTTATATACATTATCTTGTCTGAATTCCAAAACAACACTGTGAGGTCGATACCATAGTTATCATTCCTATTTTACAAATGAGGAAACTGAGACCAAAGGAAGTTAAGAGATTTGCCAATGGCCACATAGTTAGTGTCAGAGGTGGGCTTTAAGCCCAGGTTTCTCACTGATTTCAAATCCAAGGTTTAGATTTATTTGTACAATAGGCATATTTAAAAATTTAGATTGGAAAAAATCCAGAAAAATTATTTTGGGGGATTATTAATTAATTCTAGTTAGTCAGACACTTTGTCTTCTGAGAACTCCTAGACTGATCCTCTTTTGCCAGGAAAAGATAATATTGTAAACAGCCCCCTCAAATCATTGAGCCTCAACATACAGCAGACATGGACAAATGGCACAAAATAATCATGGCTTTATGGTTCTTTTCTGTTATTAATTTGACAGGGTTGGTCGGAGGTATAATGACCTCAAGGTCAGGCATTTCCTGGCTGTTAATGACCGGCTGGGTTCAGGACTCTTGGCTTTGCCTTGGGCATCCATCCAAATGCTCGAGCTGGTCATTAACTGTCAAGAAATGCCCTCTCTGTCAGTCATTATTGCTTCAGCTTTAAATGTAAGCTTCTGAAAAATGCCTATGCTCCTGGGATTAAATGTCTATAAGCTAACTAAAATATGTCAAAGAATCCTCAATGTTGGGATTTGTATGTTTTAGGCGGGGGAAAGTCCAATCTAGATATCTAAAGAATATTTTGAAGTTTGTTTTACAAATTTCTTTGACTTTCAGGTCCTTAGTGACCATGTTATGCACAACAGATGACGATGGTACCTAACTGAGAAGATCCTTCAACTCCTCCCCTCACTTTAAATTTCAAGGATAATAAATTACTGTGAAATTGATTTAGTTTTACTATTACATACATCCTTACCGTGAGTCCTCAGCTAGGACATTTTTATGTTCAAGTCTTTGTAGATGTAACATTTTATATGCTTGATATCCTACAGCTGAAATACTTCTATGCATAATACTAAAATTGGAAAATCTATTAATATTTTGTAAAATGACATGTCTGGCATGGCATTTGCCTTTGTCAAAAAAAGTACATAATTCCATGAAATATTAACCTTTCTCACATGTGGCCAACACTGGCCAAATAAAAGAATGGGTCCCTCAACTTAAGGGGATGAAGGCCTTCAATATTTCAAGGATCTGTGATTTCATCAGGGTGGTCACTCCCTTCGCCAAGGCATATCACAACATCTCTACATCTCAGCAAATGGTCATCATGAGTTACTATGGCAGAAAAAAAAACCAACCATTCATCACCAGCAATCAACATATTGGTAATGAGCCTCTTCACACTTAGCTAAGTCAGTCTTGGATAATAGACATGTAGTTGGACTCTAGTCCTATAATCAAAATCCTTTTAGCTTGGCAGAATAAACTAGAGTTTATACTCTACTGACCCCAGACTTCAAGGATGCAGGCTCACAACCATGCCACCATCAAGTACCAGGGAGGATTTTAATGGGGGCAACCATCTTATCAGGGAAAATTGTATTTTTAATAAAAACCCTTACCTTCTGTCTTAAAATTAATACTAAATATGGGTTCCAAGGCAGAAAAATGAAGAGTTATGTAATTGAGGTTAAATGACTTGCCCAGGGTCACACAATAAGAAGGGAAATAAATTATTTGAGATAAGTAAAACATAAACAATTCTTTATGATTCAAAATCCCTAACACTTTAAAAGAGTTAACGAAAAATATTTTTAGTTTTAGTTTTTTATGTGTGAAAAAGGGGAAAGTTTACATTTTGTTATGTCCTCTTTAAATGTCACAGACACGCATGCTGAAAGAACTCCACTTTTTGATTTCCTTGCAAATGAGATTTAAAGTCAAGTCAACAAGCATTTATTAAGCACATGCTCTGTGTCAGACTCTAATACAAAGGAGGGAAAGAACAGCCCCTGCTTTTGAGTATAATGAGGGAAACAACATGAAAACAACTATAGACATACAAGATATATAAAACATGCAAATTAAAGAGTATCAACACAGCGAAGGAACCAACATTAAGTTGGTTCAGGAAAGCTTCCTGTAGAAGGTGGTATTTTAGATGGAATTGGAAGGAAGCCAGGGAAGCCAAGAGGCAAGGATGAGGTAGGAGAAAATTCGAGGAATGGGGACCAGAGTGAAAATGTATAGAATCCAAAGATGAATGTCTAATATGACAAACAGCAAATGGGCTAGTGTCACTGAATTAGAGATGGTGGTGAAGTGAGGAGGAGAATAAGGTATGAGAAAAATGGGAAAGGTAGGAGAGAGCCAGACTGTGAAGGATTCCAGGTGACAAAAGAAGGCTTTTATATTTAATCCTGGAGGTGAAAGAGAGCCACTAGAGTTTGTTGAATAGAGAGGTGATATGATCAGACTTATGCTTTACAAAGACCAATGTGACAATGTGAGTGGAGGCTGGACTAGAATAGGGAAAGATTTGAAGCTATTCTAACAGTCAATTTCTAATGTCCTCCAAATCCATTTCCAGCTTCCCAAGGTTGATCAAACAAGGGATGAATTCTGCTTTGTTCTACCTCCTTGAAATAAAGGGCTGTCAGTCACTTTGGAAGCTGAACTCCAGGGTATTCCTGCTACTTTACTTCAGCCTCTCACCTCCTAGGGCAAGTGCTCACCTTCTGCTCTTAGCAGCACCTTTCTCGCATTTGTGCCACTCATAGCTTTATGGCATTATTTTTTTAAGCAATGGTAGAGAAGTTAATGCTTCAGATTCAGCTTTTTCATTAAATAAAGTTAAGTGTCACAACTCCAGGTGCTACACTATTGGGAGTCACTGCGTTGCCAACAGTTTTTCAATTATAAACCCATTTTTTCTACTGATGACATTAGAACTTTACCCATGGCAGTCTTGACTTATAACTTTCACTTTTAATTAAATAAGTTAAATTGGCAACAGGAAACACTTTACCCTCACATTAGCTTTGTGAATAAAAAGTGAAAGTTAAGATCAAAGCAACTATGTGTAAAGCCCAGTTCTCTGTTCTCACCTTTATCCTAGAGAAGGAATAAGTCAAAGGTATTGGTTTAAGACACTTGAAAAAAATAGAGTGGAAGATGAGAATTGAAATCTAAATAAGTTCAAAAGTGAATCACTGAAGTTAGAGACTTCCTAAGCAAATGGTTTCCAGCATTAAAAGATTCCAAAGGAGACACCTACAAAGTACCATCCCCACAAAAAAAAAAATCATAGCAGATATACAACAAAACTAGCTCTTCCAAATGGAGACAAGGTCAGCACAAATGAGATTGTTTAAAAATAATTTCTTGTCTCTTAGTGCTGAATCTAGTGCAGTGATTCCCAAAGTGGGCACTACCGCCCCCTGGTGAGTGCTATAGCAATCCAGGGGGAGCGGTGATGGCCCCAGATGCATTTGGGGGCAGTGAATAACTGTAAGGGGGCAGTGATAGGGGGCACTAAGTAATATTTTTTTCTGGAAAGGGGGTGGTAGGCCAAAAATGTTTGGGAACCACTGATCTAGTGTTTTCTCAGTCCCGATCCTTCTTGATCGCTATGCAGAATATGATACTACTGGCCATTCTCTCATTTTGGATGGTGTCTTTTCCCAGGGGTTTTTGTGATACTACTCTTTCTTGGTTCTCCTCATACCTATCTGGTGCTCCTCAGCCTATATGCTAGATCATCTTCCATTATATACCCCTTATCTGTGAATGTTCAATGCCCCCAATGCTCAATCTTAGGTGTTCTCTTTTCTATCTATAACCTCCTTCTTAATGATTTCAAATTCAAATATTATTTCTAAGAAGACTACTCTTCAGTGTACATATCCATCCTCAGCCTCTCTCTCACACTCCAGTCCTTTATCACCAACTTCTGACTGGACATTTCCAACTGGATGTCCCTTAGGTATGTCAAACTCAGCACATCCAAAACAGAACTCACTGTATTTTTCTCCAAAGTCTACACCTCTTCCAAACTTTTCTATTTCTGGTAAGGACAGCACCATCCTTTTAATCACTCAGGATTGCAAGCTCAGAGTCATCATCTTTCCAGTCTCCTCCCCTTGCCTCTTAGCCAATAAGTTGCCAAGTTTTCTCATTCTATTTACCTCTATTTATTTACATCTATTACATTTGTCCCCTTATCTCTACTCACACTGCCACAACACTAGTTCAGGCCTTCATCACATCTTACTTGAATTTATCAGGGCAGCTCGATAGCTCAGTGGATACAGCACTGGGCTTGGAGTCAGGAAGATTAAAGTTCAAATCCAGTCTCAGACATTTAACTAGTTGTGTGACCGTGGGCAAATCACATAACTCTCTGCTTGCCTAGGAGGCAGCTAGATGGCTCAGTGGATAAAATGCTGGGCTGGAATCAAGAAGACCTGAGTTTAAATCTGACCTCATGAACTTACTAGCTATATGAACTCTAGGAGAGTCATTTAACCTCTGTTTACCTTAAAGCACTGGAGGAGAAAGTGGCAAACCACTCTAATATCTTTGTCAAGAAAACTCCATGGGGTCACAGAGTCGGGCACAACTACAAAATATGAATTTATCACAGTCTCCTAATTGGTCTGTATGCCTCTGGGCTCTCCCCCT
This sequence comes from Gracilinanus agilis, assembly GCF_016433145.1. Lineage (NCBI taxonomy): Eukaryota > Metazoa > Chordata > Mammalia > Didelphimorphia > Didelphidae > Gracilinanus > Gracilinanus agilis. The sequence goes on from NC_058131.1 coordinate 312,017,267, forward strand.
CTCCAATCTACCTTCTACACAGCTGTCAAATAAAACCTAAGTCAATTCTGTTCACTCTACTGCTTTAAAAAGCTTTAATAGCCCCTGAGTGCTTCTAGGATCAAATGCAAACTCCTCTATTTGTCATTTAAAGCCTTTCATAATATAGTTCCAGTTTGCATTTCTAAGCTTATTGGATGGGGCACTAGGCCTGGACTCAAGAAAATCCAAGTTTGGGGCAACTGAGTGGCTCAGGAGATTGAGAGCCAGGCTTAGAAACAGGAGGTCCTAGGTTCAAATCTGGCCTCAGACACTTCCTAGCTATGTGACCCTGGGCAAGTCACTTAACCCCCATTGCCCAGCCCTTACCAGTCTTCTGCCTTGGAATCAATATCCAGTATTGATTCTAAGACAGAAGGTAAGAGTTTAAAAAAAGAAGAAGATCTAAGTTCAAATCCCACTTCAGACACTCACTAATTATGTGACTCTGGGCATGTCACTTAAGGTGTTCTCTGCTTCAGTTCCCTCAACTATAAAACAGGATGATAATTGTACCTAGTTCTTAGGGTTGTTGCGAGAATCAAATGAGATAACATTTCTAAAGCACTTAGCACATTTTGTGGCACACAGTAGGTACTTAATAAATGTTTGTTTCCTTCCTTCATATACCCTATAATCTGGCTAAATTAATCTATTTGCCAATTTCTCATATATGATAGAAACCCCATCTCCTTTCTCCATGCCTTTACATGGGCTGTCTGCCACACTCTATCTGATTCTACAAATGCTTTATCATCTAGACCCTCATCACCTTTATAATCTTCTTACACTTTTCTCTTTGCCATATACTCTGGGATCCAGAGAACCTGGCCTCTTTGCTCTTCTTTACACAAGACATTCCATCTCTGGGTTCCATATATTTTAACTTGATCATGGAGTTTTTGACTTTTGCTATAGTAGTTCTGGGATGTTTCAGAAGGTGATTGGTAGATTCCTGTAATTTCTGTTTTCCCCTCTTGTTTGAGGATATCAGGGCAGTTTTCCCTCATGATTTCTTGTAATATGGTGTGCAGGCTTTTTTCTTTTTTCTTTTCTTTTCTTTCTTTTCTTTCTTTCTTTTTTTTTTTTGACTATAGCTTTCAGGTTTTCTTAGATTGCCTCTCCTAGATCTGTTTTCCAGGTCATTTGTTTTTCCAGTGAGGTATTGCAGATTTTCTTCTATTTTTTCATTCTTTTGATTATGTATTATTGTTTCCTGGTGCCTTATGAAGTAATCAACTTCCATTTGCTCAATTCTAATTTTTAGGAAGTTATTTTCTTTCTTAAAGCTTTTGTATTTCTTTTTCTATTTGGTCCTTTTAAGTCTCTAGAAAGATTTTTTCTTCAGTGTTTCTTTTCTGCCTCCCTTTTCATTTGGTCATTCAAGTTCCAAGCTGTTGAATATTTCTATTATTTCTTTTATTATTTGATTTTTAAACTTCTTTTAAACTTCTTCCAAGAGATTTTTTTGGGGCTTGACATCCTTTCTCATTTTCCTTTAAGGTTTCAAATGTTTTCCTTTTTGCTATATTGTTATCCATTTCTGAATTTATATTTTGATTTTTTGTCACTGAGTAACTTTCTAAGGTTAAGCTTTTTCTTTGTTGTCTACTCATTTTTCTGTAGTTATCATCGACCCCCATTACTTTGTCTCTCTCTTGATGTTCTTCATTATAAGCTTACAGTATAGCTTTCTCTGCTGCTTGGGGTCTCTCGGTATGCACTTCCAAGGGATAGAAGAGATGGCTCCTGGTGGACAGGCTTGCAGCAGTTTTTTTCCAGCTGGATTCTGCTCCTTTTGCTTTCAGTTACCATTTTGTCTCTTATGTTGGGCTGCCACTCACTCTGTCCTTTTGTTATCTCAGGCTGCTTGGCAGTGCCTCTCCTACTCTGCCAGCCTCAGGCTGTTTGGCAGTTCCTAGGGCTATTCTCTACTCTACCTTTTTTTTTTAAAAACTCCAGTTACTTAGAAGCAGGTAGGGCTAATAATAAACTACTTTTCCTCCCCCTCATCTCCGGACCAATTTCCTTGCCTCAGGCCAAAGGTAGGGCACTCCTAGTTCTGAAGTCTCCTTACCTCAGGAGGGCTGGTCTTGGGCTGTTCCCTCACTGATGTTTTATTGCCTTGGGCTGCATGGCAGTGAGTAGAGTTGCTCTCCAGACCAGTAGCCTTGTTGCTTCTGGCCATGGAGAAGCACTCAGGGCTAGTGTATACTCTGTAGGCTAGCTCAGTACAGCATTCACTGGGTTATTCTCTCCTCTTACTCCAGTGAGATATATCCCTCTCGCTTTCCACTGTTTTGAAGTGCTTCTTTCCCCCTATTCTTGTGTGTTTGGATAGTTTGGGTGAGCTGAGCATCCTTACTCTGCCATCTTAGCTCCTAGCATGCAACTGCAACCCCCTTTCTTCATATATTTTAGCTGACTCTCCTTTATTCCTGGAATTCTCTCTTTTCTCATCTCTGCCAAAACCCTTCTTTCTACAAGAAACCTTTCCTGAAGCCCCTTAATTCTAGTGTCTTCCCTCCATTGACTATCCCCAATTAATCTTGGTACCATGTTTGTATGTAGTTATTTGCATATTATCTATTTATAATGTGAGCTCCTTGACAGAAAGGACTGTTTTTGGCCATTCTTTGTATCTCCAGTGCTTAGCACAGGGCTGGTACATAGTAACTACTTAATAAATATTTGTTGATTTGACAACTTAGTACCACATGACCGATTCACCTAATTTTCTGGTATGTATGCACTTGATGATGCCCTTTATGTCACTTACAATATGCATAGTGGTGTTGGTAATATAGTATAGTACTGTTATAAGTAAGAGAAGGTTATAGCATGTGAGGATGGCCTACAAGGAACAGATGCAGAGGAGAGAGGCATGAGATCAACAGGGAAAGATTCTGGAATTTTGAAGAAAGGGTTAGATTAGAACTGAGGAGGTTAGGTTGGTGGTCTCTTTCTGGAAATATCTGGAGAGGGTGGCTGCTTTTCCTTTTTTGTCCTGCCTGCTGTCTTGTGTGCTGTATTTCATTGGAGAAGAATCTGGTGTTCCTGAACCAACTGTCTGCAGTGATTATGAGACTAGGTCTGGGTCCTTTTGGATCCAGGACCTTACCTGGGCCCTGCCAACCTTACACAGACCAGTACCTTAATACCAGCTAAGGAGGGGTTAGTATAGCTTAGCAAGAGCAGGGACTGGGGATTTCCTAGTAAGTGAGGAAAGGATTAGTATAGACAACAACTCTGTGAAGACTCCCCTTGAGGGGGATATTAGATATTTGGGGTTTTAGTTATGTAAGATTGAGTCTCTCTGAAACAGCCTACCTTACCTTGACCTTACAGTTAGAAATTTAGTTTTAGGGTTTATCCCATTCCCTTTAACCTTTCCTCTTTAATTAAACAATTTTCCTAGTTTTATTGAGTGGTCTATGTGTGTTCTCAGACCAGGCTCTGCCCTGGTCAGAGTGCCTGTTGGCTTCCTGTTGGTTTCCAAGCCACAGTTAATATCCTGATACTAACCCTTGTGAACCCATCTTATTCTATCCCCCAAACCCACCTCCCTTTGACAGTACCTATGATGTGTCTCTCCATTGTCCTTTGGGTCACCCAATATTCTGAATTTTCTGAGGTTGAGGCATTCCATAATTTAGTCTCATGATCCATCACCAAATAAATACTTTGAAGCTTCCATAGATTTTTGATCGATGTAGTGGTCCTTCTAGCATTGCAGATTGCAACCCATTTATCCCCTGTCATCCTATGCAACTCTTGTCCAATTCTTCTCATAAATCTTCCAAAGGGGGATCACTAAGCATGGTGGGAACCTACTGTAAGTCTCCACTCATTGTGTGAATAGCAAACAGAATAGTTAGCCTCATTCTCCTACATGATTGACCCTTTTCCCTTTCCTGTATACATTTTTCTAATGGCATCTTTTATTATCACTTTTTGTTTGTAATACTTCGTAATCTTTTATTAACTTTCTCCATAAACTTTTATAAATGGGCTTATATTTTAAACCAGAACAATCTTTGACTAACATATTTCTTTATTTGGCAAAGAAATGGAAGGTTTGTTGGCTGGTACAGTTTCTAAGACTTCTTTGATGTCCCCATTGTGTTAATTGGAATTTGGGAGATGCCATTTAAAAGTATATATATTTTTTCTATGGACACGTGGGGACCTTAAAACTACATTTCCCGTGGTCCAACAGGTTTCCTGTTTTGGATTACGTATTCAAGGTGAGGGACAGCCTTAAATAGGGGGAAGTGACTTTGAACTGGTCTCTTAGCTAGCAGGCGCGTGATATGAAAGGTAAAGATGGCTGAGGCGGCAGTTTGAATACTTACAGGTGCGGTCTTATATATATTTTACCAGCATGGCCATGGCTTTAATTAAAATACTAATTTCTATTATTATATCAGTCCTTATTATTTTTAATCGTAACAATCGTAATAATCAATTTTTATTGGTTTAACTTCCTTAGGATATAATAGTTTGCATCAGCAGTTAAGTATAAGTTAGAATTGAGTTGTATATTAATTGCATGCTAGATCTTATTTTTATTTTTATAAAGTTATTGATTTTGAACTCTTCTTTAAGAAGGTTGACAGCTCACAAAACAGTAACTCTCACAAGTTATTGAATCATAGATATGCTAACACATTATTGGTGGAGTTATGGATTGATCCAACCATTCTGAAAAGCAATTTGGAATTATGCTAAGAAAATGTTTAAAATGTCCTTTCCCTTTAACTCAGAGTTTCTAGTGCTAGGAAGTAAATGGAAAAAAGAAAAGAAAAGAAATACCATATGATACATCAAAATATTCACAACAGTATTTTCTGTGGTAGCAAAGGACTGAAAACAAATTTTATGCCAATCCAGTTGGGATCCAAATAAACAAGTTTTGGCATATGAATGTAATAGAAGAGCATTTCCCTATGAATATGGTGAACATAGAAAATCACAGGAAGATTTAAATGAACTGATACAAAGTGACTGGAGCCATGAAAAAATATACAAAGTTATGACAATGTAAATATAAAGAACAACAACAACAATACAATCAAAAGTCAACAAGCACAATGCATTGATATCAATGTTGCATGTGTAAAAAATGGTACAATATCTAAATGCTTAAAGGAAAAGTTAATCAAAAGCTGAATAAAAAATAAAGACATAAAAAATCAATAAGCTTTTATTAAGCTCTTACTATGTGCCACACACAGTACTAAGCATGGGGAATACAAATACAAGCAATTAGAGATGGTCTTTGCCATAGGAGCTTACATTTGAAAGGGGTTGGGGATGGGAAGAGGAACACTTAAAAGAAAGCTGAAAAAGAAGAGAAAAAGTACCCATAGTGCAGCATGTAGCAGAAGATCTGGAGAATTTAGTCCAAAGAGAAATGAAGACATATCTGGTCTGGGCAGTTCCCTTAAAACAGAGGCTCTGGGAAAAATTGACCAATCAGGATAGGGGCCTTTAGGGATGACATGTATTTCCAGGATAAGAAGGCTGTTGTGGCAAAGTAAACAATCTCTAGAGTCAAGAATGGACCCTAGAAAGGAATAAAGAAACAATATACTGGGAAATTATAATGATTAAAATTGACTCCAAATAAGAAATGTGTGAAGATTATGGATGTAGGATACCACATATGATATCAGGCTTTTAAAATATATTGATTGGTTTTACTGAATTGTGGGATCTTGTAAAATGTTTTTTCATATTAGTCATTTTGTAGAAGAGATCTTAAAGCAAGAAAAGGGAAAGAAAAAAGTGAAATATAATAAGTTTTGGTCTGTGTTCAGACCAATTTGATGTTTCTTATTGCCTTTGCTCACACTATAAAAATAAAATCTGCCAACTCTTTTATTTGTCCATTAAAGGATAACCTGTGAGCCATTCTGGCATTTAGCTTCAACTTCTTTCAATCCTATGGTTTCATTAATAGCAAGCATGTCAAGATTTATAGGTTTAAGTACCTCTAGTAATATTTCCACTTGCTGTTCACTTGACAAAGGTCTCACATTTAGAGTAACAATTTCTAAGTTAATATTTATGACTTAAAAATTGTGTGACTCTTAGCACCTTTTATCTCACTTTCTATCACTCTGCCAGTGTTACTGCAGGTGCAGAAGGGAGATTGAGGAGACTAATGGTTATTTTATATTTATCCTTCTTTCATGTGTTACCATATTAAAAATTTATTACTCTAATGGTGATAAGCTTCTACAAAACTTAGCCAAGCTAGTTTTTGGGAAACAGACATATCATGCATGGCATAATGGTCCTAAGTTTGGAGTTAGGAAGATCTGTGTTCAAATTCCACCTCTGATACTTTCTAGCTATTTCACCCTGTTAGCTTCAGTTTCCTCATCTGTAAAATGAGTTGGACTATATGACCTCTAAACTCCTTTCAGCTCAAAATCCATGATCCTATGATGTACAACAATATTCAAACTCTATCTAACATAGTAAAACCTACCATGGCTTACACTGTAATGTCATGCCTTTGCATAATCCATTGTTTCTCTCAATGCCATGAGGCACCAAAATAGGATTTTTTTAAAAACCTAACCTTCCATCTTAGAATCAATACTGGGTATTGGTTCTAAGGCAGAAGAGTGGTAAGGGCTAGGCAATGGGGATTAAGTGAATTGCCCAGGGTCACACAGCTGGGGAGTGTCTGAGGCCAGACTTGAACCCAGGACCTCCTGTCTCTAGGCCTGGCTCTCAATCCACTGAGCTACCCAGCTGCACCCTCCCCCCCCCCCCAGTAGGATTTTATAGTGACAATGGTGAAATTCTAGTGTTAAAAAATGTGTTTTTGTCAAGAGTAAGTGTTTTTGGAGTAAGTGAAAATGCTACACAATTTCCCAAATGCTGACCAGCCTACTCTCTTATTATTCATTTCTGGGCTTGGCTCCTTGTCCATCTATAGAACCTATTCAAGACACAGGTACTATGCCACTTAATGGCTACTTATCCAACACCATGTTATAGATAATTCTTCATCTATTTTGTCTTTCATGGGTGGATTACTAGCCTGATCTTTTGAGTGGTCATATCAATCAGTCAATCAACAAGTACTGATTAAGCACTAACAGGGGGAACATGTCCATATATGTAAGTGTATGTTAAATAAATAGAAGATAGTTTAAGAAGGGAAGGCACTGGCACCTGGAGGAAAAACTTCATGAAGAAAGTGATACTTAAATTGAGTTTTGAAGGAAACCAGGGATTCCAAGAGGCAGAGGTGAGGAGGACAGTCAATGCAAAGGTTCTAGAACTGAGGGCTTAAATATTGTATGTACAAAATAGGATTGTGAATGGAAAAGAGTTATATTTATGGACTAGAAAAGTAGGAAAAAACCAGCATATGCCAAATAGAGGAGTTTACATTTGGTCCTTGACAAGATTTTGCAACAAGTTGGATATGTGATATGAGTAGTAAGAGGGAACCACTAGAATGTATTGAGTAGGTAGATGATATGGTCAGATATGTGTCTTAAGAAAGTTACTTTGGTGACTGTTTGGTTAATGTATTGAGGTGGGTGGATGGAGATTTGAGGCTAGGAGATAAAATAGGAGGTTGTTTAATTCTTCCAGGTAAAAAAGAACTATATTAAAATGATGACTATGTGACTAGAGAGAAGAAATATTTGATATGTTGTAGAAAGAGAAATGGCAATATTTGACAACTGACTGGATTGGGGAAGGTGAAAGTGAGGATACCCAAGTTGCAAAAATGTGAATAATATGACTATCCAAAGTAAAAGGCAAATTTAAAAAAAGAGTAAGTTTAGAGGAGAAGATAAATAGTTCTCTTTTGAACATGTTGAATTTAAGATTATTTGAAATAATTGGAAGTTACTTTGTGATTTTAGATTAGAACTCAGGAAGGAGATAGGGATAGATATGTAGATCTGTGAATTATATATAGAGAGATAATTGAACATATGAGATTGAACTCACAAAATGAGAGAATATAGAGAGAGGAGAGTATTAAGGAAGACCCATCATTAGGAGGCATACATGGATGATGCATCCATCAAAGGAAACTGAGAAAAAATAGATAGGATGAGAATGAAGACAGAAAAGTATTTTCTAAAAGAAGAATTTCCAGGAGGAAAGGATGGTCAACAATATAAAATGCTACAGAAAGGTCAAGAAAATGAGAACTGAGAAAAAGCCAACAAAGATGGCAAGTAAGAGGTCACTGGTAACTCCAGAGAGTAGTTTCAGTTGAATGATGAGATTGAAGTTGAATCATCAGATTTTAGAGGAGTTAGAAAAGAGTGAAAAAAGAAGTAGAAAAAATTTGAGGCTCATGATTATATATCTAGTATATATGAATTAATATCTGAGCTTGAATTTCTCCCATTTTACACTCTGGACCCTCATTTCTTCATCTATAAAATTAGGAGGTTAGGTTAGATAGAGGTGTCAAACTTAAGGCACTGAGCTTCTAGTAGCCAATACAATTCAGCTGGTTCCTCTCAGAGGACATCACAGGACTAAATTATTATTAGAGTTCCTTTCTGTTCCAAAGTCTTCTTAGTCTGCTGAAATCTAGTCCATTTGACTTCCAATGGGCTCCCAATGTGTGCCTTGGCTACAGTGAAGGGAGTCTCTTCACTAACTGATTTCCATTTCTATGCTTTTGCTCACATTAGTCTCCCTGCCTGGACACCTCATTTCCTCTATTCAAATTCTATCCATCTTCCAAGATCCAACTTAAGTCTCACCCTTTCAAGAAAGCCTTTTCTGATTACTACACCCAATAGTGGCCTCTTTCTTTATCATATAATTTTGCACTAAGTTCTTAAACTGTTATATGTGAATAAGCTTTGTCTTCTCAAGTAGAAGTTCTAAGATAGCAAGGACCATGTCTTATTCATCTATTCATATAAGTCCTAAATGAATACTTAATAAGCTAACTAAAGTGGCTAATTCTTAAGTATGTACCTATACATTCCAGCTAAAGCTCATCAACCAATCAAACAAGGCTCATTTATAAATTCAACAAAATCAATATATTACTGGTCTGTGATTTTATTGACATTTTTATTATCAATCCAAATGTGATGAGTTACTCATCTGTTAGAGATTAGCTGGGACATGTGTATCATTCACATTTTTCTATGACAGAATTTCTCAACCTTTTTTGTTTTTGTGGATTCCCTTGGCAGCATGAAGTCCACAGATTCTTCCTTAGAATTACTTACTTTTAAATAGATAAAATAAAATATATAAGATTACAAAGGAAACCAAGTTATCAAATTTTTTTTTAACTAATTCAAGGACCCATGGTTAATAGACACTGTTCTAAATAATCTGACCTCACAGTCTACTGAGAAGGTTTTTCAGTGAAATCCAAACCAAAAATACAGCCTTGTCCTACTTTTCCTTCATAAAATGACAGAATGTAAATAATTTAATAAATGAGAGAGAGCCAAGAAAAAAATCTCAAGTTGTTCTGAGGCAAAGTTACTGGATTATTCCAGGTTAACCTTCCTATTCTAGCATCTAGCAATCGGGGTTCTAAGTAGCAATAAACCCCACACTGAGAGCAGGCAACAGATTACAAAAATATAGCCTTTTATGGTAACTGCACTATAATGGCTTCATTGCCACAGGCCACATTAGCTGAGGATGGAAGATTCAATTTATAGTATCTAGTGAATGTGTGTATGCTCAGTGACAGCTTTACAGATTTCTTCAGAGAAGGGCTTGCTTTCTTGTGCCAGAGAAAAAAAAATCACTACCTTTGGAAAACATATATGAAGGACCAAAACAATTGTTACTCCTCTGAAAAAAGTCAAAAGTTTTTTTTAGTCTCTTTTTATCTTCTAGCCAAGAAAGGAGCAAAGCTGGAATTTCCTATTTCCAACTTGGGAATCAGTTCTGATCATGAATTTCTCTTTTGTGATTAGGAAGGTCCTATGACCATGACAGTATAACTAGAAATCATGTGGATTAAATGCTCTTTAAAGATGAGGAAGCTGAGTCCCAGAGTAGGTAAGTAACTTAGCCAAGGTCACACAGATAATAAGTAGGAGAGCCAGGATTTAATGTCCCCTGACCCCAAACCCAGGGTTTTCCCCACTATATCATATAGTCAAATAGAAGGAAAACAAGAATGACTTTCTCTCTCAAAACACCATTATCTTCCATCTTAGAATCAATACTATGTATTGGTTCTAATGCATAAGAGTGCTAAGGGCTAGACAATGAGGGTTAAATGACTTGCCCAGGGTCACACAGCTAGGAAATGTTTGAGGCCAGATTTGAACCCAGATTGTCTGGTCTCTGGGCCTGTCTCTCTCTCTACTGAGTCACCTAACTGCCAGCTACTCTCCCTCTCTTTTCATTTATTTATTTATTTGTTTGTTTATTTATTTATTTGTATTTTTCTCCCTCTCTTTTAAAAAAAATTAGAAATAACTAAAAATGCCTCTACTCTACTTCTGCTCTGAAGGACCCATGATTTCACTGATTCAATTCAGCAAATATTTGTTAAGTATCTAATATGTAAAAGATACTGTGCTAGAGTATGCATCAACACATTGATGGTTCTGTGATCTCACACACACACACACACACACACACACACACACACACACTATAATCTTCTGTTTAACATTTGTCCATATTTTTGCCTTAAATCTTCTATAGGAGATCCACACAAAATTCTAGATGTCTTCCTCTGGATCTCTTGATATTGTATGGATACAAATGGAACATAGAGCTTTCAGTTAGTTATCCCTTGCTCTTACTATATAACCAATCAGTCAATCAGTAAAAATTTAGCAGATATCCATTATGTGCCAGGCATTGTCCTAAGCTTTGGGAATCCAAAGATAATTCCTGCTCTCAAGGTACTCACAGTTTAATGATGGAAATCATATGCAAGTTGCTATGTACAAACAAGCCATATATGGGATAGACCAGAAATAATCTAAAGTAGGAAGGCCTTAGAATTAAAGGAGTTTGAGAAATGCTTCCTGTACGAGATAGAATTCTAATTGAGACTTGAAGGAAGCCAGGAGGCACAGATGACAATAGGGAGTATTCCAGGCATGGGACACATACAGTGGAAATGCCCAAAATTGAGAGATGATCTTGTCTGAGGAATAGCAAGGAAGCCAATATCAGTGGATTACAGGGTATGTAGGGTGGGGGGAATAGGTGTGTGGTGTAACAAAGAATGGAAAAGTAGAGGAGTCCAAGTTTATGAAGAGCTTTGAACACTAAACAAAGGATTTTATATTTGATCCAGGAGGTCAGAGGGAACCACTAGAATTTGTTTAGAGGGAGTCAGGGATTGGCGGGGAGGGGTGACATGATCACACCCGTAGGAAAACAATAAGGTTTTTCACTGGTCAAAATAGAGTACCAAAGCTAGGGGATTTGATAATGAAAAATAGACATAATAAGGGGAAGGATATGGGTAAAGAACAACATTTAATTTGGAGTTAGATACATTTGCATGCCAAGCCAGGAAAGATTTTGGGAATTTTTAACCCTAAGTCAAAGAACTTCATTTCAACTCCAAACACAGAAATTAAGAGATAAAATCTTCGGGTGGTTGGATGGTTTAAACCCGGAGATGGGAGGCTCTACGTTCAAATCTGACCTCAGACACTTCCTAGCTATGTGACCTCGGTCAAATTACTTCACCCCAATTGCCCAGCCCTTAATGCTCTTCTACCTTGGAACCAATATTCAGTCAATTCTAAGACAGAAAGTAAAGATTATATAAACATATATAATCTTAGCATGGGTATTCTTTGCTTAGTTTTTGCTAATTAAGTATCCTAGCTCATTTCCTCAAGTTATAACTAAAAAGCCATCAAACTACCCTCACCAGGGAGAGACTTTGTAGTCATTTCTCCCCAGCACACAGGAACTAAAATAGCCAGCTGGTACACTTGAAATATAAGCTCCAAAGCTTATAGCAGATAAGTACTACCTAGAAGAGAGTAAAATACCAAAGGAGTGACCAATAGGATAATACACTCAGTGGAAAGCAAAGAAAGTCAGAGAGGAGAGAAGTGTGAAACAGCAGAGATATGACATATTAAGGGTATAGATTTGTGGTAGCCAGTAAGGAGTAGAGACATGACACAAAGCCCAGACTCAAGCCAAGAAGGGAATAGCACCCAGTAAGGCTCAGACTCTGAGAGAAGTGTGATGTCATCCACCAGAAGACAACAACCTGAGAATGTCATATATATAAATTGCTCCTATGGTATGGGTTTCCTACGTATGTACTTCCATACATGACCCTCACATATGTTCACTCTTTCTCTTGTGCATTTCTGAGAAAATGTGCCTCTGGATTTTGGAAAGAATGTTCCACTGTCACTTTTCTTACCATGCCATTTCTTTGTTTCTTTGTTCTGTGTTCTCTGGTTGACCGGTGAAAATAAACAAATTCATAGGGGAAGAAGGTAGGAAAGGGTGAGTGAACTCTGGTTTTAATAGGTGTAGATCTACTAAGATGGCAGTTCCTGCCCCAGGTGCTACATATATCTATTATATTCTTTATACCATCTTTCCTGCACAATCTTTTGTTCATTGTGCATCTGTCATCCTCACCCTTACCACATGGTTGACCCTCATTTTCTTATTATGTGTTTCATCCACAATATCTTTTATATCACTTCTCATGCTTCTCCAATAGTAATAATATCTTGGAGCTTACTCACACTCACCATGGGCCACACAACTGCTCTTTGGGTGACTCACAACTTGAATTCTTCAGAGACAGTAGAATTCCATGAGTCACAGGCATACAATATTAATGAAACAACAATGACCTTTATAAGAAACAGTGAATATGAAGAATTCAAAAGAAACATGGAAAGACAAATGGACTGCTACAGAGTGAAGAGAACCAGGAGGAAATATGTATGTATATATAATTGATATATATGAATAATAATTATTAGATATATACCTAGATGATATATCTAATAATTATTATTGACATGTATTTAAGAATATATATAAAGAATATATACAAAAGTAGTACAAAGGAAAACAACACTAAAAAACATCTGAACTCAGATACAATTACCAATTTTCATTTCAAAGATGGAGTGTAAAATATACTTTTCTCCTCTCACTAGAGAGTTGTGGGGCTATGAGTGCTAGATGATGCAGGAGCTGTAAAATAAGATTGCTGTGTTAGTTTTGTTTAATTTTTCTCTTTGTTAAAAGAAGGAATGAGAAATAGATTGTTGTGTAAGAAAGGTACCTATAAACTTTTAAAATAGCACTAATAAAATGAAATTTGAAAAATAAGACACTTGGACTTATTAAAAGCATTACATAATTTCCCAAATGTAATGCAATCTATTCTTCACCTCTTATAGGATTTTGGGCTCAGTTCATTGTGTAACTGTAATGTCTATATAAGATATCTATACTATATATCAGCTCTATAGCTGTCCATACAACTACATATCACTATCTGAACTATAGGCATTCTTTATCCACTTAGTTTTTCTGTGTAGATAGGGCAATTTTTTGGGGGGTGATTATATATTTTTAGTAGGCTCTACAATGTTCTAGGATTGAATGCAATCAGCACAATGCCATCTTTAAACAGGTGCATCTATAGACAGGCATAGACTGTGGGCTAGAAATTCCCCATGACAGTAGCATACACATTTAGCAATCATACAACTAACTCCTCTTTTTTTTTAAGTTGCTTTATAATAATCACTGAAGGGTCATCAAAGAGTTATCTCTATTGTTCCTTTTTTAAAGGAACTTGGTTTGACTTTTAACATTTGCATTGGAGATGCTTTGTAGAAGAGTACTTAAAGCTAAATTTTGTTCTACCAAATAAAAAATGTGTAATTATCAACAAATAATAAGCACAATAGATAGTTGCATTATCCAAAAATCTCAGTTATTTGTGAAACTGTAAAGTTGTGGCATGCCATAGAATACTATTTGAGAAAGCCTGCTTGTTCCCCTCACATACTTTCATCAAGGATGTTTTCATTAAGTGAGTAGATTACTCTCAAATTTTGTAAAGATAGGAAAATAAGCATATGGGTTGGTAAATATTTATATTATCTTTATCACTTTTTGGCAATGAGTGACATGATTTTTTCCCAGACATTCATTATCTTTCCCTCTTTCAATTATCTTGAGAATTGATCCTCAACACCCCTAAAATTGTATGGTCTCTAGTATTTATCTCTTGTGCATGTCTATTTGATCTAGTCTAGTTGCTTTTCCCATTTTTTATTTTGCTTTCCCCATTTAGGACATTGTAGATTATGATGTTAAAAGTCTAAATGTCCACTAACATAGGAGAATGAAAGAATATAATATGAAAATAATGACAGATCCTTTCCATTTTTTGTCTGATGTCCTCATTTCAGTGTCACCCATAAATGCTTTAAATGAAGTTTAACTTAATTGAATATCCAGCAAAGTTTTCTGCAAATTTGTTTTTTCTCCATGGCTTCTTTCTGTTTTATAAAGTGATAGCATCCTCTAATCTACCATCCATCATAAAATTTTACATTCTAAACTAGTGTTACCCTTGCCACCAGTATCTGGTGCTAGGAACAGAAAGTAAAATAGAAAATAACCATGACCTTCAAAGAGTTGACAAGTTTTGGGGTGGATAACCTATAGACAGAAAGTCAAATAGGAGGTAATTTGAAAGCCTTAGAAAGGATATCTCCTATCTGTTTATCTAAGCAGATCTGACCATATCATTCCTCTACTTGAGAGGTTTTAGTGACTCTCTCTTTTGCTGTTTCTCATAACAAAGGCAGCCAACCTCTATCCCTAGACACATTCCTTCCTCACATCAGTCTCTTAAAATCTTTAGCTCCCTTTAAAGTTCATTTCAAAAATGACTTCTTATAGGAGGTTTTTCCTGATACTGCTCAGTTATTAGTGTTATCTCTCCCCCACTTCCAGATTAATTTTTATTTGCTTACCATATATTTGATATTTACTTATTTATGTTGTTTGGCTCACTGTAGAATATTGGGCTTTCTAGGGAGAAGAGGTCCTTCTGTTTTGATTTTTGTATGCCTACCATCTAGCACAATGCCTGGTATTTAATAAATGCTTGTTAAATTGAATTGATAAAGAAAACATCAATAAATAGGGTGTTCAGGGAAGTATCTTGGTAGAGGTCCTTCAGTAGACCTTGAAGGAAGATAAAGAATCTGACGGGGGGGGGGGGAGGAGGAGGAGCGGGGCAGAGAGGAAGGCTTGCTTTCTGGGCATTCACACAGATATGGAGATTGGATGAGAGGTTCAAGGAATAGCTCATGGACTAATTTGATTAAAGTAGAGAGTACACAAAGTGGCGCAACATGAAATGAATCTGAATTCATATGAGTACTCTCTCTCTCCCAGTGAAAATCATAACCCATCCATACTTTTTCATCCTGGGCAATTCTTATGTGTCTCATAAAGATAGACAGACAGACAGATAGATAGATAGATAGATAGATAGATAGATAGATAGATAGACAGACAGATAGACAGCTTAGTCTCTGTCAGGCAATGTGCTAAGCCCTGGGATGCACAAGCAAACAAGATAGTTCCTTCAAAGAACTTACATTGGGGGGCAGCTGGGTAGCTCAGTGGATTGAGAGCCAGGCCTAGAGATGGGAGGTCCTGGGTTCAAATCTGGACTCAGACTCTTCCAAGGTGTGTGACCCTGGGCAAGTCAGTTAAATCCCATTGCCTAGCCCTTACCACTCTTCTGCCTTGGAACCAAAACACAGTATTGATCCCAAGATGGAAGGTAAGGGTTTTAAAAAAAAAGAACTTACATTGTAATAAGGGAAAACAGCTATAAATCGGAGGGGGGGGGTTAAGTGTACTCATAAAGAAGAAGACTGGAATGAGGTGGTGAGGTCCAGAGAGAGTCAAACCAGAAAATCAAGGATAGCCAGGTCTTTTAGTGAAAAGTATGGATGAGGGACTCAACAATTAGAAGAATGGGCCTCAGATTGGAGGTATCTTTGGAATAGCAAGGCAGTTGAAGAGGTGGAAGAAACCAGAGAATGAGTGGGGCTAGGAGAACCTCGATAGAAATCTAACCTGGAGTCTTTTAATATTTTCTTAAATACTTAAACTGTCCAACTGCTATCCCAATTTCACACTATATAACTAGTTCACTTCCTTTTATAATCATACATGTCTTTGATGTTATGATTCACATCATTTTATCCATACTAGTTACTGTTAATATGTTGCAGCCTTCCTGGATGTACATGTGTTTCTACACTGCCTATTCCTTCAACCACAATTTTGATTCTTTGGAGATTAGTGTTCCCTGATATACAGCAACACAAACCCTAAGACTATTGGCACTTTAAAATATGGATTTCGGGGTTAAGGAGTATTTTCTGATCATTAAAACAAACTATCACACAATTTCCCAAATGTCTCCAACCTGCTCTTCTCTTCCTTCTCTTCAGTCTTTGGCCCAGCTCATGGTCTGCCTTCATTATTATATCCAAGACATATGTATTGATGGACTAATTCAATGTACTATGATACTATTTTGTGGCAAATCATGAAGACCACAATTCCTAAAGAATGAAAATTGACCCAAAGGGCCCAGAGAGAGATCTATGATAGTGGCAAGTTAGTTATAAAATTTTAATAGCAATGAGCTGGAGATATGTAGTGCCATAAGGATATCAACCAGGAAATGTATTACTAAGCAAAGAGCTGTTCATATAAAAAAATTCAAAGGATAATAGACTATCTAATTGGTTAACTGGTATTCAAGGAATATTGGAAAACCATAAGCATGTTGGATAAATCCTCAGTGGGAGATTTATGGGAAGACAGACAGAATAATACAGAATTATATGTCATGGATATAATCAGCCACAGAAATATATATATGCACACTGATGAGACCATGGTTCCAATGAAATGATGACAGTATGATAAGCATCTTATAATATTTTCTTCTGATAAAAAATATCTTCTGACATTCTGACAAAATAAAACACTGATAACTTAATGTCAGTGTTTTTTGGCTTCAACTTTTGCTTTATCTAGAAGTACATTTTTGTTAGTTAACTTTCATGTAAAATGAAAGAATGAATTAATTTCCTTGGTATCTTAAAAAATTGTTGCCTACATAGAAATGATATTCATTTTGCAAGTGAACTGAGTATTTTCCTCAAAGGAAGTTGTCCTTTCATAATCTTTACTAAGAACACAGAGGCAGTATGGCACAATGGATAGGCAAATAGTCTTGGGATCAGAAAAATCTGTGTTCTAATCCTATCTCTGTCACATATTAATTATGTACCCATGAGCAAATTACTTAATTTTTTCAATACCTAAAGCAAATTTCGAAGACCAAAAGTTGTAGATAAGATACTGATTGTCATAGACAATCATAGACTTATGTATCTGGAGCTCCGTACACTAATGAAATCTTAAGTCTGGATAAATAATAATAATAACAATAATAACAATAATAGTTTTATATTGATGTTGATGAATAAGATTAATATTAGCTATAATATTTTCTAATGATAATCACAGGTTGAAGGCACAATCATCCATAGTACACTCTTTTTGAATATAAGCACTTCATACCTTTCTGTTTTTTAAAATAATTTTTATTTTTTAGAAAAGTTAACATGGTTACATAATTCATGTTCTTACTTTCCCCTTCAACCCGCCCCCCCAGCTCCCCTCCCCATAGCCGATGCGCATTTCCACTGGTTTTAACATGTGTCATCAATCAAGACTTATTTACATATTTACATTGGTATGGTCGTTTCTGGTCTACATCCCCAATCATGTCTGTATCAACCCATGTGTTCAAGCAGTTGTTTTTCTTCTGTGTTTCCACTCCTGTAATTCTTCCTCTGAATCTGGGTAGCGTTCTTTTCCATAAGTCCCTCAGAATTGTCCTGGCTCATTGAATTACTGCTGGTACAGAAGTCTATTACATTCTATTTTACCACAGTGTATTGGTCTCTGTGTACAATGTTCTTTTGGCTCTGCTCCTTTCACTCTGCATCAGTTCCTGGAGGTCATTCCAGTTCACATGGAATTCCTCCAGTTTATTATTCCTTTGAGCACAATAGTATTCCATCACCAGCATATACCACAATTTGTTCAGCCATTCCCCAATAGAAGGGCATACCCTCGTTTTCCAGTTTTTTCCCACCACAAAAAGCATGGCTATAAATATTTTTGTACAAGTCTTTTCCCCTATGATCTCTTTGGGGTACAAACCCAACAATGGTATGGCTGGATCAAAGGGCAGGCAATCTTTTATAACCCTTTGAGCATAGTTCCAAATTGCCATCCAGAATGGTTGGATCAGTTCACAACTCCACCAGCAATGCATTAATGTCCCAATTTTGCCACATCCCCTCCAACATTCATTACTCTCCCCTTTGATCATTTTAGCCAATCTGCTAGGTGTGAGGTGATACCTCAGAGTTGTTTTGATTTGCATTTCTCTAATTATTAGAGATTTAGAACACTTTCTCATGTGCTTATTGATAGTTTTGATTTCTTTATCTGAAAATTGCCTATTCATGTCCTTTGCCCATTTATCAATTGGGGAATGGCTTGATTTTTTATACAATTGATTTAACTCCTTGTATATTTGAGTAATTAGACCTCTGTCAGAGTTCACTTCATACCTTTCAATGACTATATGATAGAATTGGCCCCATACTAATCATTCTTGTGGAATAGGGGAAGACATCATGCTCTTCCTCAGTTCTACCTGAAAGCCATGATTACCATAACTCTCATTTCCTCCCTGATAAATTGGTTCAAATTTACACTGTATCATGGTAATCCAAACACAGTTCTATGAAATTTTTTACCATGCTGTCTGAAAAGTTCATGATTTGACAGGTTTCTTCTCTTACCTCTTATCCAACCCCCAATGCTTGCATTCCATTTTGACATATATATCTTCTTCTTTCTTTTTTTTTTTTAAACCCTTAACTTCTGTGTATTGGCTCCTAGGTGGAAGAGTGGTAAGGGTGGGCAATGGGGGTCAAGTGACTTGCCCAGGGTCACACAGCTGGGAAGTGTCTGAGGCTGGATTTGAACCTAGGACCTCCCGTCTCTAGGCCTGACTCTCAATCCACTGAGTTACCCAGCTGCTCCTATTATATCTCGATAAAATTACAAGGGAAAGGTCACCCTAACAAATCAGAAAAATCTTAAAGACCAAGTTGAATTAGAATTTTTTTTAAAAGTAATTTGTGATCAGATTTTTCTATAAAATCTTGGCTTTTATATCCCTAAAATCAGCATCTATGTCTTTTTGGTCATATCAGCCTTTATATAATACAATGTAACCAGATGAACAAAAGCAACCTATTTGATAAAGTATGAAATAGGCAGGCACGTCTTCCTCTGTACTTACAGAAACATGGAAGTGCTGCTCTACTCTGGGGAAAAGGAAGCTATTTCCATCTGTGACCACCCTTGTCAATTTCATTCATTTGTTTATTTAGCAGTTAAAACACAAGAAGTACCCACTATATGCAAGACCATGAAGCAACAGGCAGAAAATTGCTGCTATAGTTCTTGTCTGTATGCTGGCAACTAATCTTCTAATTGGATAGCTCTGATTGAACAAAGATATTTTTGAGCAGTCATTTACTGTTCTTTCTGCCCATTCCTAGTATAGCCCTTGGCTTGGTTTCCTGGGATCTTACACTTTGATATCTATAATATAACATGAATGTCTCATGAAAACAGCTGCATGGCCTCCATAGATACTTTACTCAATGGACTCTGCTTTTGGTTGGGGTAATTTAAAACTCTATGATAAGCTGCCCTCCTCATGTCATTGTAGCATTACATATCAACACATTTTTATTATTATATTTATAAGACAAATAATAATAATATGTTTACTGTGGAATGTCTATTGTGTGCTACACACTGTTTGCTGGTGTGGAGTCCTACAATAAAGATAATAAAAGGGCTCTTGAATTCTATTTTAAAGGAAATCTAGAAGATCTGTCTTGTTTATCCTACTACTCATTCTACTTGCAGATTCATTTCTCTAAAACATTATATGAATAAAAGATTCTGAAAGGTAGTTAAATTCTCAAAAAGAGAATACCAAGCAAACTTTTAAAAATGTGATTCTAATATTTTCAATATATGTTTTTTTAAAATAAATACTGTAAACAGGAGGTTATGTGGTATAGTGTGCATAGAATACTGGACTGGGATTCAGAAGATTTAGGTTCACAACCTGGGTCTGGTACTTGGTATCCTTAAATAAATTAATTCTATGAACCTCAGTTTCTTCATCTGTAAAATGAGAAAGGGAGATCGGATTTGAGTTCCCCTCTAGTTCTAAACCAATGATGCTTTGATCTATGAAAAGAATGTAAGGACAATGATGAATATAAACTTTGTAATTATGGGACTAGGAATTTCACAAGAATTTGGTAAGAGATTTAAGTGACCCATGAAATTAAATAACTAATTCAAATTAAGTAATATAAA
Source organism: Gracilinanus agilis (assembly GCF_016433145.1). NCBI lineage: Eukaryota > Metazoa > Chordata > Mammalia > Didelphimorphia > Didelphidae > Gracilinanus > Gracilinanus agilis. Next base: position 312,037,823 of record NC_058131.1, read on the forward strand.
AATATTTTAAGTTCTTGGACTATTTTACCATAGTGTATAAATATGTACAAATATGATGTTTTATAAACTGATTTTAAAAATACAAATTTCATAAAAAAGGAAAATAACAAATTAGCAAAACAGTTTTAAAATGCTTTTTTTATTCTGAAGAGAAAAACCAAAAAAAAAGCATTTCCATAGAACGGAATACAAAAGAGGATTCTATATAAAACCATAAATCTACATTTCATACCTCATGGTTTTTTAAAAGTATATAATAAATTCTACATATTACTTTCAAAATTGTCCTTGCTTGTCTGCACTTCCTTCTGAACTTATATCTTTTCTTTTCTGTGCATTATTAAAAATAAATTTTTGATATATTTTGTTTTCACATAATCTATATTTCCCTCTGTATCTTGCCCGCCATCTCTCCCTGAAAGCCATCCTATGTAATGAAGAATATCATCTTTGAATTTTAAAAAAATATGTGAATGACTCTTTCTCTCTCTCTCTCTTTCTTTCTTTGGCATTCACACACACACACACACACACACACATTAATTGAGGGAAAGAAATAGGTGGGGAAAACTTTTATAACATAGTCATAGTCAAGTAAAAGAAATCTACAAAGTGGCCATCTCTGAAAATATATGTCTTTACTTTCCTATCTTAAAAGCCTTAGGACAGAGTCAGTTTGCTCCAAGAACTTCTGTTTTTATTTAACTCCTTTACCACCCTGTTAAAATATTAAAGTTCTGTAGGGACATTTATTTCTTCTTCCCTAATATAGTGTTAACATTAGATCATCATACAGCCTCTTCTAATTGCTCACATAAAGTTACTTTTCTAGATTTCTTATTGTGTTTCCCTTTGAACATTCTTATTCTGGTCTGATCTTTTCATGAGAATCTTGAAAGTCTTCTATTCCATTAAAAATACATTTTCCCCAGTAGAATCATAATCAGTTTTTCAAGGCAACTTATTATTAGTCATAGGTCTCTATATTTTGCTTTTTTGGAATATGTATTCCATGATCTCCTCTCATCTCTAGTTGAAGTAGTCAGGCCTTATGAAATCATGACTATCATACTTGAAATGTTTCTTTCTAGATGTTTACAGTATTTTTCTTTGATATGGGAAATCTGGATTTTGACTATAATGTTCCTATAAGTTTTTATTTGGGGATTCCTTTCAGGAAATGATTGGAAGATTTTTTTTCTTTACTTTGTCATTTGATTCTAATAAATATGGGCAGCTTTAATTTATGATTTCTTGAAATATGGCAACTAGGCTTTAAAAAATCATTTTAAGGACTCTATTGATTCTTAAATTCTCTCTCCTTTACCTATTTTCCAGATCATTTTTTCTAGATACCATATTAAGAATTGGTTTGTTGCTGTTTTTTAAAGGTTTTTTTTTAATGATGTTCTAATTTTTCTTTCTGCTCACAGATTATTTGTTGCATTTTAGTTTTCAGGGAGTCCATTTCTTGGGTAAAGTTTACTTCTTTCTCTCTTAATCTATTTATTTTCCTTCCAATTCTTTCCTCAAGAGCTTTTACTTCAAGTTTTATCTCTTGCTTCATTTCTTCTAGGAACTCCTGTAGTCCTTTGTAGAAAGCCCATGTTTTCCTTAGTATCTCTGATTGATGTTGTTAGTGTTATAATCTTTCCTCCCTTGGGAGCATCCTTAAATTTGCTATATTTCTTATATTGGTCAGTGTTTTCTTTGATTTTTTCATTCCTCCCCATTTAGTTCCTGATCTGAAGTTTTATGCCAGGTCCAGTTCTATGCCCTACAATGCTTTGGAGTAGGATGTTGGGCCCTGTTTCATGGATCACCTGATTCCTTTGTTGACTCTACCTTTTGGGTTTAGGGCCATCTATTTGAGGTTAAGAGGCCTACATCTTTTTAGTTCTCTCTGGCCTTCTAAAAGAAACTGCTTTGCTAGGAACCTCAGGGCAGGCATGGAGTTTCTTGGTCTGAACAGTACTATATCATGTGATGGTCTCTGTTGCTTCCTACTAGCACCACCTTTTACCTCCAAAGTCTTTACTTCTAGGGTTTTCTTATCATACTCCTTCTCAGAGGAGTCCTACATTCTTGCTGCCTTAAGACACAGTACCATGAAGGCTACAGCTGTCTTCAGTCTATCTTTGGTCACTCTGGGAAGCCCCCATTCCTACTGTCCTTGGATTTCTAGATAACCACTTTTGAAGGTCTGGGATGGAAGGAGCCACTTACTATAGTTTCTCATTGGATTTCTTACGTTATTCCATCTAGTTAGTGTGAGCTTCAGGATCTTTTAGAATAGGTATATTGAAGTTGGGAGGGCTGTCTCTTATTTAGTGTAGGTCTCTTGGTTTAGGCATCTTGGCCAAGAGTATTCTATAAGTACAACTCAATGACAAGGAAACATTACCATCAGACACTTTAACAAGAAAGTAACTGGGTTTCAGGGAAAGATGAATTTGAAAGATGAGAAAGCAAGTGTTTAGAAATGTATCATACTATTCAAGGAAGAGAACTTTGGATAAGAGAGAGACATGCTAGAAAATAACATAGAGCTGGAAGCCAGTGTATATGAATTCTAGTCTTTATCTTGTTGGTGATTATTTGTGTGATGATGAGCAAATTGCTCCTTTTTCTGGGTCTTGGGTTCCCCTCTGTAAAATAAGTGGATAAGGCTAGGTCTTTTTTATTTACAATATTCTATTTAATTATAAGGTTTAACAGAGTAAATTAATACTGAATTTACTGAACATACTGAAAGAAAATAGTCAATGAAAATAATGCTGAACATACTGAAGCAAGGCAAAAGTGAATTATACTTCTTAAACATAAAACATTCTAATGTTTTTCTTTTTTAAAAAGAGACAGATTTTTATTATGGACTTAACTGTCAATGCTTTTCTATAATTTGGTTTAAAGTACTTAGTTGGCCCTTTTGTATTTAAAACAGAAAAATTACTTGATGGAAAAAGTGACAATCTCAAGCTTTCTGAAAGCCCCAATGGGTCAGACACTCCCAGATCAAGAAGAACACTGTACCGACAGAGTATGAAATAAACACAGAAGTCCCCTGAGAGAAGTAATGCGGTTAAAAAACAGCCTATGGGCTTAAGCAGCTGTATGATCACCCGCTAACAGTGCTCACTTTAAGAGTATGGCACAAAACAAGAAAGCTAAAACAACTACATTCCCTTCTCCATGCTCATCAACAGCGAGTAATGAAGGCTGCCCTCCAGGGAAAATTAGAATGAGATTTGGGGAATGGCACCAAGCACACAATAAAAGAACAGGAAACATGCTGAAGAAATGCAGGGTTTGTTACCAAAGAAGCATGAAAATCCAAAGTAGGAAAGGATCATTTCTTCAATGACTATTTTCTTTTACAGAAGATAATTTTTAGTGGGGTGGGAGTGGGAGGACCAACCCTAAGGATTAATATGATCAGAAAGACAGAAAAATCCAAAGGAAAAATGATAGAGAGAAAAGAAAAACTCTGCATCTTCATAAATTGGCTTGGGCAGGACCAACAGCAGAATCTACTCAGAAGTCTGAAAGTGTGATCTCAAAATATATCCATTAGTTTTTCTGCTAAGCTTCCCAAGGAAGAATAAATCAGCAATTTCTCATTGCCCACAGCTTGAATGGTTATGCCAGAAAAATAAGATGTTCTGAGGACAGAAAAAATGGATTTTAATTATTGTTGGTACAATGTTTTAGATGCGGAAAATTTAATATGGTACTAAGTGGTATTTCAATCTATGAAGACTTAACGGTTTTAAAATTTCAACACAATGGGGTAACTGGAGTTGTTAAAGGGAAAAAGAACTCCTCATTCCCTAAAATCATTCCTCAAGAACTAATTCACCAAGGAAGAATACCATCACTAACAGAGATCTTCCTTCCTAAGAGTTGGGTGACAGAGTGGTATACAAACAAAAAGAAATGTCATGTTCTCTAAAGGAGATATTATTAAACTTAGCCTTCAAAGTCCTAGCTCATTATCCTAAATTAAATTTTTTCACTGATTTCTGTGGTGCCAAACTTACAAAAAGAAGATACCAAGTAAATGTCACATCAATAAGAATATTAGTCTTTGAAATTTCTACAATATAATTACCAGGCAAGAAATTCAAACCTATAAATCTAGAAAAACAAATATTAAAGATGAACCTTTGTCTGAGACAATTTATTCGGGACAAAAACAATTCTCTGAAAATTGTAGACTTTTTCTTATAATGCCTATATCTAGAAAAATATCAGATTCATACTATCACTTGGAAAACACCTTGAGGATCACATGATACCAAAAAGAACCCATCATGGTTCTGTGAGTAAATATGAAGATCTCATTAATTTGAAATGTCAGGAAGTTGAAAAAAAGTCTTTGAATTATTAACTAGATTTCTTTCCAATATTTTGATTCTAAAGGGGGCACTGAGTTGTATGGGGAGTAGCAGCCGATGCAAATTATACACTGCTCTGAATAAACTAGCATTTGGCTTAATGATGTTTTGTTGTAATTTCAGATCAATCTCTAAATTTTCTTCTGTTTGAGTCTAATAGGTCTTGTGGTTCTGCATAGTTAGACTTCAATAAAAAATTGTAATTCTTCCTATATGATAGTGGCATCAACATGACAAAGAAGATGTGATATATAATCAATCTGTATATTAATGGGTATTTAATAATTAATTGTTTACTAAGTGTTAGGCCCTTGTTATAAGCTGAGGATACAAAAGCAAAGAAAAAAGAAATCCTTACTCTCAAGGAGCTTGTATTCTAATGAGAGAAGATACAGACTATCATTTGGAAAACATATACAGGGTTCCATGATATCAAAGAGTACCCAAATAGCTTGGTGAGCAAATACCAACATCTCATTTAATTGAAATGCCAGGATCATAATATTTAGAGAGGTGGGTTGACAAAAATGTGGCATGATTATTCCTGAATACCACAAACACCAGTATAGAAGAAGCACACAGGATATATAGAGGAGAGGAAGTCACTAGAGATGGGGAGATCTCCAAGAAGACTATTGCAACAGTCCAAGTAAAAAGTGAGAGGATGGGAATTAGGGTGGTAGCTAGATAAGGATCAGACACATGCAAAGGCATAATTAACAGGTCTTGGTGACTGATTAGCCAGGTAGCCAAAGGGAGAAAAATCAAAGAAAAGTCAGTAGTCATTCAACAAGCATTTATTTACTTTCTTACACTTATGTTCCAGGCATTAACCTAAGTGTTAAGAATACAAAGACAAAAACAGTCCCTGTCCTCAAGGTGTTTATATTCTAATAGAAAGAGACAATATGTAAATAAATATGTAATACACAATTTATGACATGTAAATAAAATAAGAATCTTGGGAATAAATAAAAGGTAATTTTAGAGGGGAAGATTCTAGCAGTGGGACAGAGAAAGGCTTCTAGCAAATGGTGGGCTTTGAAGTAACTGAGTCTTAAAGGAAGTTAGGTATTCTAAGGGTAAGTAGGTAGCACAGTGGATAGAATAACAGGCCTAGAGTCAGGAAGACTCATCTTCCTGAGTTCAAATCTAGCCTCAAACAATAACTAGCTCTGTGACCTTGGACAAGTCACTTAACCCTGAGGTCACATCAGGTCTCCCTGATTCCAAATCCAGGGCTCTGTTCACTATGATGCCATCTAGATGTCAAAGATAAGATTACTTGGATAATGAAGATTAGAAAGGAGGAAAGACTATATACAAAGAAACCAGTTAGGATATTATTAGAATAGTTTATAATTACAACAGTCAAAATTGTGGATTGAGCAGTAGGAGTAGAAGGAAGATGAAGGGGCTAGATATGAGAGAATAATAAAGGACAAGACTTGGTTGTTGAATGTTGCTCATTTTTTTAGTCATAGAAATTGAAGTTGGTCTTCTAGGTGAAGATGTCCAATAGACAATTTAAAATGTTAGTGTGAAACTCAGGACAGAGATGACCTGCAAAAAGTAATAACTGAATTGTAGAAGAGGATGAAACTGCAAAGAAAGCTCCAGATTCCTTTTGTTGTTCACTCCAATCCAACTCTTCAATGACCTCATTTGGAATTTTCTTGGCAAAGATAATGGAGTGGTTAGCCATTTCCTTCTCTGGCTCAATTTTACAAATTAAGGCAAATAGAGGTAAGTGACTTGCCTGAGGTCACATAGCTAATAAGTCTCTGCAGCTAGATTTGAACTCAGGAAGAAGAGACTTCTTGATTCTAGGCCCCCAGTACTCATCCATTGTGCCACCTAGACTTTGTGCCTACCTGCCCCTAGACTTCTTTGGAGGTCTTCAAAGCAGAGGCTGAATGGCAACTTGCTCAGGTATGTAAGAGTAAAGGTATCTCATTTCAGGGATCGATTGGATTGAGGTAGATGGCTGTTGAGGTATATTCCAAAATAGAAAACTCTATGATTCTGTGACACTTCCTAGTCCTTTAGATTTGTGACAACAGCTTCATGATTCTCCTATTTCTTTACACATTCCTTCTCTGACTTTATTTCCATATCTTAACCTTTTAACTAAGATGTCCTCCAAGTCTCTAGTTCTTGGGCCTTAATTTCTCTTCTTTCTTGGTGATTTCATTCTCTAAGAAGGAAATCTCAGCTATTTCAAATGTTACAGAGAGGTCAAGGAGAATGAGGACTGAAAAAAGGCACTGCATTGGTGCTTAGGAGTCATTAGTAACTTTGGAGAAAAAAAATCCCAATATAGTAATAGAGATAGAAGTCAGATTTTTAGAGGGCAGAGAAAAAAAGTAGGTAATAGGAAATAGAAGCATTGAACAGCTGAAAAGTTTGATAGTGTAAAGGGGAAAGCAAAAAGAAATTAAATAATAGTTTGAAGAGATGGCAAGACCAAAGGAAGATTTCAGAGATGTTTGAAGTAAGAAGGAATAAACTAAAAAGTCTGAAGGCAGAGAAATAGATTTTTATTTATTTTTTAGATTATAAAAGGCTCTAGAAAAAGACTAAAAAGCATCAATGTCTTTCTTTTTTTAATGTATGTAATTGGGAATTAATCTGATGAGAATAATAACGCAAGAGTAAGATTTTAAAAATTATTAATCTTTTTGTTTATAAATTAGATGATAAACATTATTTGCTGTCCTATGTGATTAATATTTTGAAAAACTATTATATTTTTAAGACCTTGAAATTGTAAGATAATAAGTAATCTTATTAACTTTATCATCATTACCAGTCTGAGGATTCATAAATGAATAAATAGTTTTGCCTTAATATATAAATCATGTTTCGTCATAACAATTCATGATATATAAATGCTATTTGATCATTGGGCTATTTTTAAAATACAACAGACCAATTATCTTGGCAGCCTTTAATAAAATTTCCCTTTCTTATTCATCTTTTCTTTGCTTCTTGAAATATTCCAACTGTTCAAAAAATTTTAGCTGTAACCAGACATCTGTCGCCTTCCCATTCATCATCCTGGGAAATGAAGAACATATTTCCAAAAAAGTGTGTAAATTTGTGAAAATTATATACGTTTTTATGACAGAGTAGAGGCACAGAAAGTTGGAACCTCTCTGAGAATCCCCTGCAACCAACCTTAAAATAATGCTTCAAAATGAATATCGGAGTGACAAAATGAACAAGAGGACAAAATGAAGCAATTTTCCTGAAGAAAACTTGGAAGGTAGGCAGAGAGTGTCTGTTTCACTGAGGTAAGAAAGGAGCACAGCCCAAAGCAAGGCTGCACCAGGAAGTACTGGCCCAAAGCCAACAGCAAGCCCCCTTACCCCATCTCTACTGCTCCAGGTTCTGAACCTGAGCCCAAACCAACTTTGAGATTCTGAGACTGCCTGAGCTAACAGCAGAGTATCCTTTGTCCACCCTTTAAAGTTCCACACCCTAGCACAAGCCAACAGGAAGGTCTCAAGCCCTTGTACAAGGCAGTCTGCAGTATGCCTTGCCTGTGCATTCTTAAGGGGAGGACCTGAGTCCCTGTCCAAGTTTGTAGTGAGGCTCCAAATTTCAGCTCAAGGCAGTTCACAGTGCCCCTCCTCAGTGTAAACCTAGAATGAGGTCCTGAGCCCCTACTGAAGTTTAAGGTGAAGCCCTGGGCCCCAGCACAAGTCAGCTCACAGTTCTCTGAGCTCTGTAAGCCTTCAGTAGGCCTTGGGGGAAACTGAATCAGCAGTGGGAAGAAGCTTTCAGAGCTCCCAGCCCAGAGGCCATCATACTACCTTGAAAGAACTAAAACTTGCAGAAATCCAGAATTAGAGCTAAGGGTAGCAGCAAGGAAAAACTGAAGTTTAAGATAGTGCTTCATCTACCCAGAGAACAGAGCCCACCTTTAAGATATAAGTAAAAATCAAGATAAAAGCTAAGAAAATGAGCAATCATTTAAAAAAAAACTGACCATATAAAATTATTTTATTTTAAAGGAACAATAAGATCAAAGGACCTATAAGCAAATTTTCAAAGAAAAATTGTGAATTGATCTTTGGCTCTATAATTGGTCTTAGAACTCAAAAGGATTTCAAAAATCAAAAAAAATGAGGAAGAGAAATGGAAGCAATGTGAGAAGAAAATAATACCTTAAAAAGCAGAATTGGCCAAATGAGAAAAGGAGGCTCAAAAACTCACAGAAGAAAAAAATTTTTAAAAAATTAGAATTGGGCGAGTTGAATCTAATGACTTCATGAGACATCAAGAAACAATTTTTAAAAATCAAAATAATGAAAAAATAGACAAAATATGAAATATCTCATTGGAAAAACAAATGTCCTGGAAAACAGAACCAGGAGAGGTAATTTAAGAATTATTGGACTACCTGAAAGCCATGATTTAAAAAAATAAAACTAGGCACTATATTATAAGAAATTGCCAAAAATAACTTCCCTAATAATTTTATAAACAAAAGGGCAAAATAAAAATGGAAAGAATCCACCAATCACTTCCTGAAATAAATCCCCAAATGACAACTCCCAGGAATATTATAGCAAAATTCAGAAGCTCCCAGGCCAAGCAGAAAAAACTGCAAGCAGTCAGAAAGAAACAATTCAAATATCATGGAGCCATAGTCAGGATTACACAGGTCTTAATAGCTTCTACATAAAAGGATTAGAATGCTTGGAATATGATATTCAAAAAGGCAAAGGAACTAGGCTGGTAACCAAGAATCACCTACCCAATAAAACTAAGTATATTTTTTCAGGGAAAAAAAATGGTCATTGGAGAAAACTGAATAGGAATAGAAAGGAATAGACCTCCTACTCTGCAGTATACAGCATCTATACAAATTGGCTATGTATTAGGGCATAAAAACTTCACAATCAAATGAAGAAAAACAGAAATAATAAATGCATCCTTTTCAGATGATAATGAAATAAAAATTATAATCAATGAGAGTCCATGGAAAGAACAAATTTTAATTAATTGGAAACTAATCTAATTCTTTTTAAAAAGGGTGGGTCAAAGAACAAGTTATACAATCAATCAATTTCATTAAGGAGAATGACAATGAGGAAACAACATATCAAACTTAATGGTATAAGCTCAAAGCAGTACTTAAAGTTATATCTCTAAACACTTACATCAATAAAATAGAGAAAAAGTGGATAAATAAATTGGGAATGCAACTGAAAAAAACTAGAAACATAACAAATTACATACCTCTAATTAAAATCCAAATTGGAAATCTGAAAAACCAAAGGAGAAATTAATAAATTTGAAAGTAAGAGAACTATTGAAATAATAAGATTAGCTTTATGAAAAAAATGAATAAAATAGAACATTGGTTAATTTTACTAAAGAAAGAAAGAAGAAAATCAATTAGCAGCATCAAAAATTAAAAGGGTGAATTCACCACCAATGAATAGGAAATCAAAGCAATCATTTGGAGTCTTTTTACCCATGTATATGCCAATAAATCTGATGATCTAAGCAAAATGGATGAATATTTATAAAAATAAAAATTGCCCAAATTAACTAAAGAGGAAATAGAATAATTGAATAATATCACAAAAGAAATTGAACAAGCCATCAATGAATTCCCAAAGGGGAAAAAATCCCCAGTTTCAGAGATTCACATGTGAATTCTATCATACATTTAAAGAACAATTAATCCCAATACTATATAAACTTTGGGGGAAGTAGGCAAAAAAAGGAGTTTTGGTGCTGATACCTACCCAGGAAGAACAAAAACAGAGAAAGAAAATTATAGGCCAATTTCCTTAATGACCATATATGTAAAAATTTTAAATAAAATACTAGCAAGGAGACTACAGCAATATATCGCAAAGATCACTCATGATGAACTGAGATTTATAGTAGGAATGCAAGGCTGGTTTAATATTAGGAAAATTACTAGCAACAATAACAAAACTGACAGAAATCACATGATTATTTCAACAGATGCAGAAAAAGCCTTTGAAAAAAATACAACACCCATTCCTATTCAAAACATAAGAAAGCAGAGGAATAAATGGACCAATCCTTAAAATGATAAATAATATTTATCTAAAACCATCAGCAAGTATCATCTGCAATGGAGATAAGTTAGAGGCTTTCCCAATAAGATCAAGTAAAAATTCCTATTGTCACCATTATTATTTAATATTGTACTAGAAAAACTAGCTTTGGCAATAGGAGAAGAGAAAAAAATTGAAGGAATTAAAGTAGGCAACAAGGAAACTAAACTATCATTCTTTGCAGATGACATAACAATATATTAAGAGAATCCTAGGGGATCAACTAAAAAACTAGTTGAAATAATTAAACTTTAGCAAAGTTTCAGAATACAAAATAAGTCCACATAAATCATCAGCATTTCTATATATTACGAACAAAGTCCAACAGTAAGAGATAGAAAGAAAACTTCCACTTAAAATAACTGTAGACAAAATAAAATTCCTAGAAATCTACTTGCTAAGATAGACCCAGGAATTATATGAACACAATTACAAAACAATTTTCATTTAATAAAGTCAGTTCTAAACAATTGGAAAAATGTTAATTGTTGGGGGCAGCTGGGTAGCTCAGTGGATTGAGAGTCAGGCTTAGAGACAGGAGGTCCTAGGTTCAAAATCTGACCTCAGACACTTCCCAGCTGTGTGACCCTGGGCAAGTCACTTGACCCCCATTGCCTACCCTTACCACTCTTCTGCCTTGGAGCCAATACACAGTATTGACTTCAAGATGGAAGGTAAGGGTTCAAAAAAAAATGTTAATTGTTCATGGGTAAGCTGAGCTAACATAATACAAATGACAATTCTACCCAAATTCATTTACATATTCAGTGCCATACCAATCAAACTACCAAAACTATTTTATAGAACTGGAAACAATGCTAATAAAATTCATCTAGAAGAACAAAAGGTCAAGAATATCAAGCAAATTGATGGGGAAAAATGTAAAGGAAGGTAACCTAGAAGTACCAGATCCCAAAGTGTACTATAAAGCAGTAATCATCAAAACAATCTAGTATTGGCTAAGAAATAGAATGATAGATCAATGGAATAGATTAGATACACAATACAAAGGGGTAAATGACCTTAGCAACCTAGTGTTTGATGAGCCCAGAGATCCCAGCTTTTGGGATAAGAACTCAAAATTTGATAAAAACTGCTAGGAAAATTGGAAAACAGTATGAAAGAAATTATAATATATGGAAGAAAATTGAATAATATTTCACACTATGTAACCAAAATGAAGTCAGAATGGGTATACAATTTAGAGGGTAATATGGTAAGCAAATTAGAGAAGTAATATGGTAAGCAAATTAGAGAAGCATAGAATAGTTTACCTGTCAAATCTATGGAGAAGGAAAGAACTTATGGCAAAACAAGAGACAGAAAACAAAATGTAAAATGAATAATTTTTATTATATTATATTTTTAAAGTTTTATAAAATAAAACTAGGGTAAACAAGAAGGGAAACAACAAACTGGGGAAAAACTTGGCAACAGATTTTTCTGAAAAAGGTCTCATTTCTCAAATACATAAAGAATTTAGTCAAATTTATAAGACTCCCAAGTCATTCCCTAATTGATAAATGGTCAAAGGTCAAATGTCAAAATAGGCAATTTTCAGGTGAAGAAATCAAAGTTATCAATAATCACCATGAAAAAATGTTCTAAATTACTCTTGATTAGAGAAATTCAAATTAAAACAAATCTGGGGTACCACTTCACACTATCATATTGGCCAATATGACAGTAAAGAAAAATAAACGTTGGAGGGGATATGGCAAAATTAGGATACTAATGCATTGCTAGTGAAGTTGTTAACTGATCCAACCATTCTGGAAGGCAATTTGGAACTTTGCCCAAAGGGCTATAAAATTGTGTATACCTTTTCATCTTATAATACCACTAAGTCTATATCCTGAAGAGATTTTAAAAATGGGGAGGGGGAGAGATCTACTTATATAAAAATATTTATATCACCTCTTTCTGTGGTGACAAAGAATTGGAAATTGAGGGGGGTGTCCATCAACTGGGGAATGGCTGAACTAATTGTGGTATATTTTAGTGATGAATACTCTTGTGTTATAAGAAATGATAAGCAAACAATTTCAGAAAAAGCTGGAAAGACCTATATGAACCTTTGCAGAATGAAATAAGCAGAGCCAGGAGAACATTTGTACACAGCAATAACAATATTATGGAATGATGAACTGTGGTAGACTTAGCTACTCTCAGCAATACAATGATCCAGGATAATTCTGAAGGACTTATGACAAAGGATGCTATTCACCTCCAGAAAAAGAACTGTTAGAGTTGTAATACAGATCAAAATATACCATTTTTATTTTAATTATTTGTGTTTTTATTTTGGGGTTTTGGTTTTACATGAATATTCGCTTATAACAGAGACTAATATGGAAAAAAAGTTTTGTATGATAATACATGTATAACCCAGATCAAATTGCTTACCATCTCTGAGAAGAGGGACAGAATGGAGGGAGGGAGACTATTGGATCTTAGAATTTCAGAATATATATGTTGAACATTGTTATCACATATAATTGGAAAAATAAAATATTAAAAAATAAAAAATGTAACTCATGGCTTTACATTACTTTCTTCAGATTTATTACAAAAGACTACCTCAGGACCTTGTGGTATGTTGTTTACTTTTCTAGAAATAATAAAGAGAATTTCAATTTATATGAGAAGTCAATATCAAACTAAACTATTAGTATAAGTCCAAATACAATTCACAGGGAATGGGTAGTTTTGTGGAGGGATTCATGATATCTATCTTAAACATAGCTAAAGTTAAATGGCATTATTAAGCTATATTCTAAAAGTACAGTATGTAAAATTATACATAGTATTATTACAATTTAAGAAAACAGTTTTAACCTTATGATTCTAATCATCTATATATGTAGTAAAAAAAGTCAGATCTAGTTACTAAAAATAACTGTAATTATTAAAGTCATCTAGAGATGATAGGTATATTTGCAGGTAATAAATATAAAGTAATTTCAGGAGAGAATAAATGCTATTAACTGAGGTCATCAGAAAAGGTCCTATGTAGGAGAAGACACCTAAGCTGTGCTCTGAAAGAAGATGGAATCTATATAAAGTGGAGGTGATGTAGTATATTCTAGACATGAGGGAACAATTGTGCAAAGTCATAGAGGTATAACATGGAATATCATCAATAGAAAATATTAAGAAAGTCAACTTTATTGGAAGGGAGAGAGAAAGTAAAGAGAAGTTACATGAAATAAGACTAGAAAAGCATGTGGGAACTTGATTGTTGAGGACTTTAAATGGCAAGTTAAGGATTCTATTCTTTATCTTAGGTTTAACAGGTGGTATTAAAGTTTTTAAGTGGAGAAGGAAGCTAGGGCATTAATATGAAATTACTGAATAGGTAAGGTGGCATGGGTGTATCTAGAATTATGAACATGCTAACTGTATAGAATTGAAGAAGGAAGAGACTAGAGACAGGGAAACTTTTTAGAAGGTTACTGCAATAACCTATGAGAAAGGTATTCCTTTCAATTTGTTTGAATGGAAATTTGAGACACCCAGAATTTAATAGAGACACCCAAAGGTCCACAGTAGACAAAAGCCAGGAAAGAAATCAAACCCAGGGACTCAGATCTTTAAATATAAATTTACTAAGTATGATGAGTTAACAAGATAACTAGTCATCCTAATAAAGGCAAATTTAACCTTTTGTCTATCACTAAGCCTTGGTGAGATGACACTAAAGCTGATCTGGTGGTTCAAGCATAAGATAACAATAAAATAAGATGTCAATAGATCATATAACATTTAACGAAAGGAATTTACTTAGCAACAGCTTGAGAAGTCTATTCAACAAAGATATAGCATTGATTCAGTTTTGTCAAATTCCCCTCATCTCACTATTTTCCATGGTAACATGCCTGGTCAAAAAGACATATATACACATCTCTCTGTATCTCTACATACACAATACACTTACGTAATAAATATGGTGGTGGAAAAGGAGTCAAAAAGAAACAAACAGTGAAGAGCACCTGGATGAATATGGATTAGAACATAAATGGAAATCTTATTGTCATTAGAGTATACTACTGAACAACTGGACAGAAGAAATGGATGATGAGCAGGGAAATATCACCATCCTGGTACTAAGGTAAATATTTATGGGAATCTTTATCTGGATATTTAATGGTACTCTTTGTTTCAAAAGTTATTATTTTTGTGACTTGAATTAATGATATTTTGTACCTTCAAAAGAAAGAAGGAACCAGAAAGGGAAAATTCTATTCTGGTTCTGAGTTTCATCAACAGAGAGGAACTGACTGTTGAGATGAGATTTAATTTTTTAAACTTTTCCAAAACTTTTATCAAGAGAAGTCCAGATAAGGGGGCAGCTGGGTAGCTCAGTGGATTGAGAGCCAGGCCTAGAGACGGGAGGTCCTAGGTTCAAATCTGGCCTCAGACACATCCCAGCTGTGTGACCCTGGGCAAGTCACTTGACCCCCATTGCCTACCCTTACCACTCTTCTGCCTTGGAACCAATACACAGTATTGACTCTAAGACGGAAGGTAAGGGTTTAATAAAAAAAATAAATAAATAAATAAATAAAAAAAAAAAAAAAGAGAAGTCCAGATAAGCTTGTAAAGATTTGGACATTTTCATCAGACTCTAAAACATTCAACAAATGAAAATCTTTTTCTGGGGATTGTTTTACATCCATCAGGCTTGTCCTCATAAACAGAATGGTGAACTCTGATAAATACATTATTATATAGATCATCAGAATGTTTCATGAATTACAGAAATTCCCAAATGAATATGTAATATTGCAATCCAGTTTTGCCCTAGACTGCATGTAGTGAAACATTGAGAAATAGCTAAGAAATGAAGATAAGAATTTTCAATGACCTGGGAACTCACCTAATTTAAAAACTGTTAAAATCTATGGGCGATAATAAAGGCTAAACTTTTTTTATGACCATTAGAAGGTATATTGTTTAATATACAAACTGATAAAAGTAAAATGAATTTAAAAATATTTATAATAATCTTGTGAAATCAGTGACAAATTTAAAAACAAATGATGAAAGCACAAAAAGAGAATATATTTCATATTAAAAAGAGTTTTTTAAAGTTTTTTTTTTAAAGTGGTAAGGTTTACCATGTATCACTTTGCATGACACTTTAATCTAAAAAAAATTCTTAATCCATTTAGATTTTCCTATGTGGATAGTTACATCAAACTCTTTAGAGTGACTATGTATCTCATTTGGGAGACTGTAATGTTCCTGGAGCCTGATAAAATCAGCACAATGTCTCTCACAAACAGGAGTATCTAGAGGACCCCACCATCTAACTGACATAAGGAAGAGCAAAAGACCCTAAAAACTATCTTAGTCAGCAATCACTTGACCAATTTACCAAAGCTAAGAGATGTGACAGCTAAGGGTAACACCAACTTTGAACATAAATGTATTTGTAAAATCTTACTGAATATGGTGAAATATTATGAGTAGTATTGCTTAATAAACAGATAAAAAGACTTCTGAGTCATGTGACCAACAAGGTGAATTACTAGACATTTTCTCCAAACCTCCTGAATGCTCAAATTTCTCAAAATAATAATTATGTGTAAGAAGTAAAGTAATTGTAGCTGTCTCCATAGCTTAAGACACCAAAAAATTCTAATGATTTAACAAACTACTAAATTAACATCAGAAAAAAAATAATCCCTAATCTCTATCTTCTTTACTCAGCACTTCTTCCCCTAATAACCCCTGAATTCCCACAAAGCAGCCCAATGACCCACAAGTGAATGCTCTGGGATACATTCATCAATTTCTTTGATGTTGCCATAGTCTCTATCAGCACCCCCCCAACCTAGCCTTCACTCTACCATTCTGTGGCAACAAGCACCAAAGTGTAACCCTATCCTCCACTTTGTACAGAAGAGGTAGAGGTATAGGAAAGAAGAAGTACATTCTGACTGGGGCAACAGCACTCTGCTATTATAGCATTCAGGAAGAGGGAACTAAATATCAGAGAGACCTGAGGTAGGGTAGCAGCATGTGGGAGAAGGGAGAAGGGGACTGTACCGAGCCTGTAGGAAAGGAGTCTGTCATCCATCTATGGCCAATCTTGTCCCCCACCCCGCCCCAGAAGTTGCTTGGGGCAGGAACTTAAGGCTGGGGAAAAATGAATTACCAGTATGAGAGAAAGTTAAGATAACTTTGAAATCCAGCTCTAGAGGTATTCATAATTAAAGGAAAAGGAATAAAAAATGAGTGACAAAGGGGGTAGCTCAGTGGATTGAGAGCCAAGCCTAGAGACAGGAGGTTTAAGGTTCAAATCTGACCTCAGACAATTACGAGCTGTGTGACCCTGGGCAAGTCACTTAACCCCCACTGTCTAGCCCTTAGCACTCTTCTGCCTTGGAACCAGTAGATAGTATTGATTCTAAGGTGAAAGGTAAGGGTTTTAAAAAAAATTAGTGACAGGGAAAATAAGAGGAAAAGTCTGAAATGACTAAAGCTCCCAGAAAGAAGAAAACTCACTTAGAATTGAACAACTAAATCACCAGGAAAGAAATTAAAATAGAAGGAAAAGATGTTCACTAGGGCATCTAAATGAATCCAAACATTACTGAATAAATATTCCAAGACAAAGGAAATTTAATGAATATCTGCTAAAGCAGAGAATTCTCTATATTACCAAGAGAGCACAGAACTACTGCAAGGTGTTTTCAAATGGTTTAAGAGAGAATTGTAAGAGCAGAATTTATGGTCTGCGTAGGCAGAAATAATTGGCAGAAAAGAAAAGCTTGAATCCATAGTGGTGTTTCTTTACACATCAGCAAAAGAAAGGATAATTCTTTTGGGAATACAAATATATAAAAGAAAAGCAAAAATCAATAATGTTAAAAGAACACATGATCCCTATTCAAGCAAAATATAATGATTTCAAAGACAGGTTGTGTAGAAACAATACAAGAAGTATAGGTATGTCAGAAGAAAACAAGACAAAAAAATTCTGAATTCCATAATATAAGAAATAATACAAAAAAACTGCCCACAACTTCCAAATGTAAAAAACAAAGTACCAATCAAAAGAATCCACAAGTCTTCCTCAGAAGGGAAAAAAAAAAAAAACTATGCTAAAAACTCTAGGACACAATGGCTTAATTCAACAGTCCCAATGACAGAAAGAGAAAGGCAATAGAAACAAAAAAAAAAGAAAGTCAAAAGTCAAAAGAAAGCTGAGAGACCTAAGTAAACAAAATCATCTGGAGTATGAAGGAGGACAATAAGCAGATAAAAATGAAAAAGATGTACAGATATTTTATTTATTTATTTAATATAGAAAATTTTTATTTTTTAGAAAAATGTTTTTCCATGGTTACATGATTCATGTTCTTGCTCTCTCTCCCCCACCGTCCCTCACCCCCCAATAGCCAACATGCATTTCCACTGGTTTCTTCCTATGTCATAAATCAAGACCTATTTCCATATTATTGATAATTGTTCTAAGGTGGTCATTAAGAGTCTACATCCAAATCGTGTCCGCATCAACCTATGTGTTCAAGCAGTTGTTTTTCTTCTGAGCTTCCACTCCTGTAGTTCTTCCTCTATATGTGGGTTCTTTTCCATAAATTCCTCAGAATTGTCCTAGGTTATTGCATTACTGCTAGTACAGAAGTCCATTTCATTCGATTTTACCACAGTGTATAATGTTCTTTTGGCTCTGCTCCTTTCACTCTGCATCAATTTCTGGAGGTCATTCCAGTTCACATGGATTTCCTCCAATTTATCATTCCTTTGCACACAATAGTATTCCATCACCAACATATACCACAATTTGTTCAGCCATTCCCCAATTGACAGACATACCCTCATTTTCCAGTTTTTTGCCACCACAAAGAGCGCAGCTATAAATATTTTTGTACATGTCTTTTTCCCTATGATCTCTTTGGGGTATAAACCCAGCAACTGTATGGCTGGATCAAAGGGCAGGAAATCTTTTAGTGCTCTTTGGACATAGTTCCAAATTGCCATCCAGAATGGTTGGATCAAATCACAACTCTACCAGCAGTGCATTAATGTCCTAATTTTACCACATCCCTTTCAACATTTATTACTCTTCCCTGCTATCATTTTAGCCAGTCTGCTGGGTGTGAGGTGATAACTCAGAGTTGTTTTTATTTGCATTTCTCTAATTATTAGAGATTTAGAACACTTTCTCATGTGTGTACAGATATTTTATAAAAAACTAAAGGACTTTTTTTCACCATCAAGGAAAGCAGAATCACTATACTTAGTCTCTAACGTTTTCATCCTTGTTATGTTTTTAAAGGAAGTGGAAATGGCACTGAAAAAATTAATGGGAAGATGGGAAGAGAAACTAAACTATACTAAATATATACAGGAGAGATTGATGCACTAGAAAAGATAAAATTTTGAAAGTGTTTAAGGTATCTGGAAGTAGTCCCTAAGCATCTGAAGGGAGGAAAAATACCAAAGGAATAGAAAAAATCTAGAACTTTATTATTACCAAAAGAAATGACTAAGAAAACATCCATAATCCCAAGATGATTCCTGGGATAGGAAAAAAGGTTGAACTTTATGAATCGTAATGCCCCCAATTCTAAGGCTCCAGGCTTCAGATATGTGTCTTATTTAACTGGAAGTCATTTATTTAGCAAATTCAACTACCTGAAAAAAAAAACACAAGTGAAAAAAGTTCTCTCTACATTTAAAAGAGGAGTGTCAGAGACTATGTCTGAAATCTTCCTGAGGGCAGACTCTGTCATAACTAGCTTGTTTGTGTCTTCAATCCCTAGTCTAGCGTGTTATATAGAACAGGTACTTTATGAAGAATTAAAATGTTTGTTGAAAGCTCATGCATGTCACTAATATGGGAGTCCTTTAGGCCCATTGTAGAAATCTAGTTATTCTTATTTCAGAGACATTAAGTATGGTTATCAGGTTTGCAAATTTATAAGAGATCAGAAACAGAAACTTAGAAGAGAAAAGTCGCTGGAATCAGGTAATAGCTAGAGCAAAAGTTGGGAGCTGGCAAAGATGAAAGAGACCCCTCAAACCGTAAAAAAAGTATATATAAGGCCTGAAAACAATAACAAACTGGGACCATTTGGTGAAGTCACAAACAGACAGACAGACAGACAGACAGACAGACAGACAGACAGACACACACACACACACACACACACACACACACACACACCATTCACCAACCTAAAATTATCACTATATTATTCACAGCCCAGCAGTTGATGGTGATTGATAATTAAATGAATATTATTGCTATTATAAAGAGCATGACAATTTCTTACCCTTTTGTGGTTCAGTCCTTTTCAGTTGTGTCTGATGCTTTGTGATCCCTTTTGGGTTCTTCTTGGCAAATATACTGGAGTGGTCTGTCGTTTCCTTTTCTAGCTCATTTTATAGATGAGGAAACTGAGGCAAACAGGGTTAAGGGATTTGCCCAGAGACACACAACTAGTGTCTGAGGCCTGATTTGAGCTCAGGTCTTCCTGCCTCCAGGCCCTGCATTCTTTCTACTGAGTCACCTAGCTGCCCACTTCTTAATCTCTTTGATTCTGAATTATAAGCGACATAGACCTAAGCTCCCTTTTCTAGGCACTATTTTCCACTGTCTCATACCTATCCATGTAAGCTCATTCCTCTTATGAACCTTGTCTCACTCTATCTTACTTTTTCTCTGAATAAAATGATCGACATGGAGTCAGGAAGATCAGAATTCAAAACCCAGTATCGAACATTCACTAACTGTTGTGAGAATCAAATAATATTTATAAAGTGCTTTGCACAATACCATAGTAGGTTCTTAATAAATGCTTATTTCCTTCCTTCCATTTTGCCCTATATATGTATAGACAATAGAATAATAATCCTCCAATAGAATATAAACTATTTGAAGGCAAAGATTTTTTCTTTTTATCTTTACCTCTCCAGTGCCTAGCAAAGTGCCTACCACATAGCCAGCACCCAAAAAATGTTGCTGAGGTGAAATGAAGAAAAGTCTGGATTATTTTAGCATGCTTTAATTAAGAAGGGAAGTCTGTAAAAATATTTTACCAAGATTTCTATCAAAAACAGTTGAAATTTTAAAAAAGTGATGGCTTCTACTTATGTGGAAGAGCTCTCTCACCAATAATGCTACATCAATGAGGCATTACAATCAATGAAATACAAGCACCCCATCATCAGAGTCTTTTCAAAAAGTCTCTTCTTTCCTGTTCAAGAATGGCAAACATTCAGAAAACATTAAATATTTTTCTTCAAACATTTTGACATTTAGGAAAGATGACAGCTACTAAAAATGGATTTTTTAAAATACATTTTTT
This sequence comes from Gracilinanus agilis, assembly GCF_016433145.1. Classification (NCBI taxonomy): domain Eukaryota; kingdom Metazoa; phylum Chordata; class Mammalia; order Didelphimorphia; family Didelphidae; genus Gracilinanus; species Gracilinanus agilis. Next base: position 312,058,670 of record NC_058131.1, read on the forward strand.
TGAGGCATGGGTTTTGTTTTGTTTTGTGTTATTTTTTACAATTTGTTGCAAAGCATCCTTTTTTGACCATCTGCATGTCTTCTTTTTAATGTAGCACTGAAACAACAAACAGCAAATCTGGTGTGGTGACTAAACAACTAAGCAGCTTCACAGCAAACAATGATCCCCTGGTACTTTAAATTTAGCAGCTGCTCAAAGAAATCGTGATAAATGAACCACAACAGAATTTTACAAACTGGTTCTACTTGGTTCATCTCCAGTCAAACCTTTTGAAAGACCAATAAAGGGAATAGCTTTATGTATTGCTGGTGTAAGGAAGGAGGCGGAGGAAGGAAAAAATGATAGAAAGGTAAAAGGAAGAGGGGAGGGGAGGAAAGGAGGGAGAGACTGGTCAAATGTGTTTGCCAAATATCTTATCTCTTAAGATGTTTCACTAGATTTAGCCTCTTTGGGCTGTATTTATTTTGTATTCCACTCAATACTGTATTATTATTGTGACTTTTTCAATAACTGTTCTTCATCTAGTCTGTATTACTTGAGAAATAAAGGTCATCATTTCAGCTGATACATGTGTAATTCCTGATTTTCATGCTGAAGCATAAAATAGAAGAAAATAAATAAAATATCTGTAAATTTTACAAATGCAATAATTAGACCACAATTTAGTAACTCTAAAACATTTTAGGTTCTATCTTTAAAATGCAACTTAAAATACAAAGTTCAAATATTTAGTATCCTACATAGTCAAAAACAAGGTGCTCTATTATTATAACCTTATAGTAGCCTTAGAGAAAATGTGAATGAAAAGATATAATATGCCAAAAAGACTGATAAGTGAGGAACATTTTAGAGCAAAGCTTATTTGAATTTGATGTAAATCTAAGAGGATATGTGATAAGTTGATGAATTATTAGGTGACCTTTGAAAATAATGTGAATTTCATAAATGTTACCAATTTTATTAGTCAAAAAAAAGCTTAACTTCTCCACATTAATCAGCTAATATTTGTAAAGAGCTTTAAGATGTGAAGTACTAAACACAGGTTGTATTTTCAAATTCTTGATATTTCATCTAAAATATCTTCCCTTTTTCAAGATGAGGTGTCTCAGAATGAGCAATTCATCCATATAAAAATGCAACTATTTTACATAAATAAGATCTATGCATGAGTTATTTTAAATGTCACATCAGAACTAGGTATCATATAAGTTAAGGGCTACTTAAAAGAGCAATATTTCGCAAGGTCAGGCCAAAGGAATGGTCAAAGTAGCCATAAATATTTTAAATGTACCCCCATAGTTTAGATCACTTAGTAAACTTCAGTGAATAACAGGTTTTGTAGGGGAGAGAGAGGAAAATAAGGAAGAAAGGAGAGGTCATCTCTCAATCTCCATATCTTTGTCCTTTTCATCCTTAGTGTGTTTCTCTAACCTCTTCCTTCCCTAATAAGTCCACCTAGTTCATTTATACACATAACACTTACTATACCAACTCAGTAAAAGTTTATAGTCTATTATATGATTAAACTAACAGAAAACCTTTCCCATTCCATTGACAAACATTACTTTTGATCATGTGAGACACAAGACAGCGTATAGTCAGTTGATACGCCATCAAAATTCTATTAAGATGATTGAACATCTTTTTTTTAAAAAACATAAGTGAAAAACACATACTTGAATTTAGCTAAGGTAAAAATATCTCACACATTCCTATATAAGCTAACAAAGATAATAGGGTTGACCTATCAAAATGTCCAAAATTGTTACGTTTATATTTTATTCTGAACATGTTTGACACGTTAGAAACTTCTCATTTCTATAGGTACAAGACTTTAGTCACATGGGCAACATTTCCTCTCCCATCTTCTCTTTGGTAAGTGGCAATAACATTCTCACAGGAATAAGAAAGGATACACTGTTAATAGGCTCCCTGGGGTTTGGCGTCTTGCAATTGCATTTTCGGTGATTACATCATGGTTTAGGCAAATTCAAATAGCATTGTTTATTCCCAAATGCATGGCACAGCAAATGTTCCTCAGTGAATCCATTCTTAATCCTGCCTCTTGTATTCTTTAAAGAGAAAATGCCTCCACATACTATCTCAGCAGGAGGTGAGGTAAAAATCAGGGTGCTTCCAAGCAATTTTGTCATTGCTATAGCAAAATCTAGAGTGCTTTAGATTATACTAACATGATATTGGTATTGGCTAATTTGAGGCACTTGGGATTTCTCCTCCTGCCTCAGTTTTTATTGTCTCGTGCCCATTTCGGAAATGAATGCAACGTTGATAAATCTCTCAGTTCAACTTTCTATTTAGGATCTCATATTTTCTTTTTATTCAGACACATGCTCAGACTCAGTCTTCCCCTTGATTTTTACTTCGTATTATGTGGAGCCCTTGACTTGATTCTGACAACTTTTATAGGTCAACCAGACTGAGGTAGAGAAGGAGAAGGAGAGAAACTGAAAATTTCAGGGATATATAATCTAAGAAATGGCAGGAGAAGGCAGAGCAAGAAGGGAACTTGAGCCCAGACAAGTCACAATTTCCTTGCACTACAGTTTTTTCATCTATAAAATAAGGGTGTTAGATTCTTCTAGATCTAAATCTAGAATCCTTAGAGCCTATGATTGTGCCCTCAACTTTGCTCTTAGTGGAATGCAAAAATGCTGAGAGCAAGAGGCAGGAATGAGTAATTACCCAAGGGAAAATACTAGAGGAAGATGCTACGAAATGCCACCACTCCATTGTTGAGTTAGCTAAGGTGCTGACCAGAGCCATTGTTGGCAGCCTCTAGAGCTATAGGATCCTAACAGGGCAATCCAACCCTATCAAGAATGTTGTCCAGAATAAACTTTATCATCTGATTTATCAAATTTATGTTTTAATGGAAATGTTTTTTGCTAAAAGGCCAGGAACTTGGCCTATTAAAATTTAATATCAAACTTTCTGAACTATAGGAAAGACAGATTTGAAAGTTTTCATATTAAACAAATTGAATTTAAACTAAATTAATTTATTAGCTCGCAATAGTTATATAATGATAGATTGTTTCATGAGATTTCTGAAGAAAGGGAAGACATTAAAAGTATGGAACAAAGTCTTAAACTTTATTAATACTGAAAAAAGGTGACCAAGGAACATCAACAACTACCAATTCATACTCCTAGTTTCTTGTCTACATAAAATTTTAGTAGAATAATTTACCCACAAATTGAAGGCATGCCTGAAGAGGGTACTATAAAGGAATAGGCAGATTTTCACAAAAGATATTTTATATTAGGCCAGATCTTTACTGCCACACAATTAACTGAAAGTTATAGACAATACAAGATCCCTGGGTGTTTATTTGTTGATAACAATCCATCAATAAACATTTATTAAGTACTTACTATATGCCAGGCACTGCTAAGTGCCAGAGGGGGAAAAATGGGAAAAAAGTACAAAGATAGTTCATGTCCTCATGGAATTTGCATTCTAACATGGAAGACATGTACATAAACAGATAAAACAAGATACTACCTTTGATTTAGTAGAATAGAGCACCTCCTCAAAGACTCTTCTCCAGTAGAGTCTTTCATCCACACATATCACAGTTGCTCAAAATTATTTGAAAGAAATAATAAGAGATAATTTTATTCAGTGACCACATGATTATATCAGGCAAGGAATAATAACAGGAAACCATATTTGCCAATGATGTTTTCTACTGTCTAGTAGTAAATCTAACTCAGAGTGCAAGTTGAAGGAAGTATTGATTCTTTGTGGATGGTGTGGTCTTTCATGTGCTTCTTTTATTGTATGGTACCATGTTGGATTCATCAAGCCAGAACATTACAGAGCCCTCTGGGAAAAGATCATAATTATTTGAAAGAATTTGCCTATCTACCCATGAATAAAAAGGAAGGTGGGCTAGTCCTAAATAAAGAGCAAGGAATAAATGATAAGAGAGCCCAGGTATTCCACTGATATTCTCAAAATGTCAAGAGAGAGCAAGTAAGATGTTTCTTGAAGGATCATTTGCCTGAACTTGCTCTCTTCAAAGTTAACAATGAATTTTTACTTGCCAAACCTAATAGCTTCTTCTCTATCTTTATCCTTCCAGATATCTCTGTAGCTTCCAACACTGTTGATCACTTTCTTGTCCTAAATACTCTTTTTTTCTCTAGTTTTTTGTAACACTGCTCTGTTCTGGGTCTCTGCCTGTCTGACCACTCTTTCTTAAGTATCTCTTCTTTCTTCATTCTCATTAACCTTGGGGATCCCCTATTAACCTTGGGGATGCCCCAAGGGTTTGTCCTGAGCCCACTTCTTCTGTCCCTCTACTATCTTACTTGGTCATATCATCAGCTCCCACTAGTTCAATTATTCTCTCTATATAAATTATTCTCAGACCTATTTATCTCAACCTAACCTCTCTACTGACCTCCAGTCTTGTATCACCAATTGCCTACTGAATATCTCAAACAGGATGTCCCATGGGCATTTCAATATATCCAAAACAGAAATTACTATCTTTCCTTTCAAAACCTTCCATCTTTTGGAATTCCCTATTACTCAAAAGAATCATCATTCTCCCAGTGACTCAGCCTGCCACTCAGGCTGGAAACCCTAATGTCAATCATTCTGGGTACTATACTTGTACTCACATTACACATATTCCATCTGTTCCCAGTTTTTGTCATTACTACTTTCACAACATCTCTTCTGTGTATCCCCTTTTCTTCACCCTCACAGCTACCATCCTGAAGCATTCCCTCACTACCTCACATCCATAATATGAACTACTGAAATAGTCAGCTGCTTAGTCCGCATGCCTCAAGCATCTCTCCATTGCAGCCCATCTTTTACTTCATGCCAAAGTGGTCTTCCTAAATCATAAGTTTAAACGATGTCACCCCATCTTCCTCCTACTCATTAACTCCAGCATTAAATCTTTAGCATCAAATATAAAATCCTCTGTTTGGCTTAAAAAAATTCTTCCTTTCTCTCTTAGAATCTAATCTAAGTATGAATTCAAAGGCAGAAAAGCAGTAAGGACTAGGTAATGGGGGTTAAGTGACATGCCCAGGGTCACACAGCCAGAAAGTAGCAGACCACATTTGAACCCAGGACTTCCCATCTCTAGGTCTGGTGTTCTATCCACTGAGTCACCTAGATGCCCCCTCTGTTTGACATTTTTTATTTTTATTTTTTTTAAACCCTTACCTTCCATTTTGGAGTCAATACGGTGTATTGGCTCCAAGGCAGAAGAGTGGTAAGGGTAGGCAATGGGGGTCAAGTGACTTGCCCAGGGTCACACACCTGGGAAGTGTCTGAGGCCAGACTTGAACCTAGGACCTCCCGTCTCTAGGCCTGGCTCTCAATCCACTGAGCTACCCAGCTGCCCCTGCTGTTTGACTTTTAAAGCCTCTTCCAACTCTGGCTTTTTCCATCTTTTTCACTGACTATCTCCATGCCTGTAATACTCTTGGCTTTCATCAAGACTTAGTTCAGAATCTGGTCTCAGACATTTCCCAGCTGTGTGACCTTGGGCTATTCACTTAAGCCCCAATACCTGGCCCTTACCACTCTTGTTTCTTAGAACCAATATTGGTTCTAAAATAGAAGATAAGGGTAAAAAAAAAAAAGACAGCTGAAAGATCATCTTCTGAAAGTGGTTGCTCCCAATTCCCCTGACTACTAATACCTCCTCATTAAGATTGCCTTCCATTTACATCATATACATCTTCCCTATGCATAGTTGTTTGTATACTATTCCCTTCATTAGGATATGTTACCTTTGAAAGAAGGGAGAGTTTGTTTTTGTTTTTTTTCTCGTTTTTGTATCCCTACACTTCAACAAAATGGCCGGGACATAAAGAAAACCTAATAAATACTTACTTGTTGATTGATTAGTTGAACTGGTGGGAGAGCATTTACAAAAGCTTCACAGGATGGCAATGTTAAAGGAATAGTCACAGATTTTAGAATACAGATCCATTAGAAAATGTGAGAATTTCAGTATATTTTGCATTTATTTAGCTGTGTGCAAGTTCTTTCCTATCAGCATAATGAAATTTCCTTGAGGACAAGGATTGTTTCATTTTTGTGTCCTCAAACCTAGCACGTCTAGTAAATAGTAGGTTTTTTACTATTGGGAGTGGGGATGCAAAAGACTATCATTCTGGGATACTCTTCTCCTTTTTTTTTTTCCCCTCAGCCCCTTTTCTAACCCTCCCAGGATAGCCTAAAGGTTCCCATCACCATCAAGGACACCCAATCCCCCTGCCTTCTCCTTTTTTTAACTGGTTTCCCAAATAAGACCATTCAGAATCCATCTGGGCTATTTGACTGTTCTTATGGCTTAGATGAGATGAGAGTCACCAACTCTGATCCTTCTTGTAATATAGAAGACTACCAGGCCTTACTATCTGCTTTGACTCTATCACCTTCTGAGTCCCAACATTTTCATCTGACCTATTGACATAGAGTAAGGACCCCTGGGTCTTGGCCATCTATTCAGCTGCTGAACACTTAGGATTTTCAGGCCTTTCCAAGGATCCTGTAATTAAATTTTCTTTTATGTGTTTTCTCCCTTTTATGTGTGTGAGCAACTTGAGAGGAAGGATTCTCTTGCTTCTTCTTTCTGAATATCCAGCACTTAAACTAGTGCTTGACACATAATATAGCTCTTTTTTTTTATAATTAGAAAAGGACAATTTTATTTTATTTTTTTTACATTGAAAATTTTTATTTAATTAATTGATTTAGAATATTTTTCCATGGTTACATGATTCATGTTCTTTCCCTCCCTTCTTCCCACCTCCCCTTCCGTAGCCAACAAGTAATTCCCCTGGGTTTTACATATGTCATAATATAGCTCTTGATAAATCCTTTTTTTCATTCATTCTTTCACTTAATAAATATTTGTTGTATGACTTGAAGTAATTTGCACAGGTGTCAAAGAATTAGAACCCAGTTCTCCTGACTCCTAGGCCAGTGCTAACACTGTTAAACATTAAAACTATTTATGATTGTATACTTAAGGCAACATATAAAAGACCAAACACAGTTTTAAAAAATATAAATATTTCATATTTATAAAAAGTCTACAAATTCAATGGAAAATCATGTCATCATTAAATATTTTAAGTATTTAAACCAGGGGAATTAGTATGGTAACAATATTTTAAGAGAATATGCAGCTTTATTTATTCTGGATTTATAATGACACTAATAAGTCATTTAATGCTTAAAAGAGGGAAAGGAAGGGAGAAATGGAGCTTGAGGAAGAAAAGAACCTAACAAAGAGCAAAGAGGGTTAAATGGTTTATTTTTGATGTATAAAGTTCAATTTGTAAATACGTAAACCAAAGCCCAAAGAATTTAAATAACATCTGAAGAATAACAGCAACAACTAAAAAAGTATCAAGGTCTCCATTTAGTAACCAGTAGGCTGTGATTTCTCACCCAGGAATAAAAAAGAAACAGAGAAGTTTTAGGTCAATGGCAAAGCCTGTCTGCCTGGCTGGGAAACGAGAATCCTAATTAATGTGTTGTATTTCTAAATTAGAAGCTGCCAAAAAGAGATTGTGTTGCATTAGGTTCACCTTAGCTGCAGACAAAGCAATGCATCCCTCCTGATATATTAACATAATTAAATGGATAACTGTTCACTAACATGTTCACCATCACCACTGGCCAGAAGCAAAATACCAAAACACTCATCTAGTCCTTTGAATTTGCTTCCTCTATAACTGCTTATAGGAAATCTGCCAAGAGGACCCTCTCATTTAGACAATTACACTGAAGCATCTGGTTCATACCACTGTGAAGATGCAAGCGAATGGACCTTTTTATTTTAAAACAGGCATATCTTTCAAATGCATTTCCAATGTATACAACCCTGAAGCCTTTGCTACATAAAGTCTTACTTAAAAGGTTTAGATTTGGCTTTCCTCTCGGGAGAGAATGAGGATCTTGGGAAGAGAGGAGAATGGGTTAATAAAATGTAACAAGATGAAGGCAGAAATATGGAAACACTTTTTCATGAAGGATTCATATTTTTGCAGCCAAACTCAAGTACAGTAAACCATCATGTCTAAAAAATATAGGGAAATCAGTGAGAAGTTCATTTTGTATTGAAATATCCTTCTGTTATTTTAATGATCTGATCTAAAAGGAAGTGGCAGGGCTCCGCATCACCCTTAGCTTTATGTCAGCAATAGGCTTGGTCCAGTCAATCACTGACATGATGGAAACACTGAGCTGCCACTCACCAGCAGGGGGCACTACAGTGTCTTCTTTCTCTAGGCAATACCATTCAAAATCTGACGATATTTTAAAAAAGCATATTTCAAGAGACTGGAAAGAAATCTGTCATCATTTTAGACATATAACTATCCTGCCATGAAATTCATAGGGCATATTTTTCATATGTGCCTCAGTTACCTACACATGATACCCTCTATACCTGAGTGTATTCTCAAACCTCCAAAATTGGACCAATTCTTTGTCATTAGCGTCCAAAGTAAAAGCCTACCTCTGAATTCATTCAGTGAACGTGACCGTCATAACTGTTCATAAATTCAAACCATTCAATGTTTCATTAAGCAATCATTAGCTCTCTTTTACCTACAATGATAATTCTAGTGAATCACCCCAATTCAGCAAGTATTTAATAAGTTCTTACTGCTATGTGCAAGATACTGTTAGGGGTACAAAGATAAACATGAAACTCTCCCTATTCCCTAGTGGCTCGTATTCTACTGGAATAGGAAAACACTTAGAAAAATCAAATACAAAATATATGCCATGTGACAGAGAGCGTGGGGGAAAAGTCAAGCCAACAAATACCTATTAAGCACCTACAATGTGCCAGGCATGCTAAGCTCTGGGAATAAAAAGAAAGGCAGCAAGCTTCTACTCTCAAGGACCTGCTAGTCTAATGAAAGAGACAGCGTGAAAATAATATTGTATAAATAAGATATATACAGAATAAAATGGAAATAATCAACAGAGAAAAGGGACTAGCATGAAAATAGATGGGGAAAAGGTTTTTTAGAAAGTGAGATTTTAGTTGGGACTTGAAGGAAATCAGAAAACAGAGATGAAGAGGAAGAGAAATGCAAGTATCCAGTTAGTGAAAATGCCCAGAGATGAAGCGTCTTGTACCAGAAACAGCAAAGAGGCCAGTGTTGTAGGATTACTGGGGGTGAGGAGGGAGAAATGTGTAAGAACAGTGGAAGGGTAGGAGGAAACCAGACAGTAAAAGGCCTTAAAAGTTAAACAAGATTTCCTATTTGATCTTGGAGGTAATAGGAGCTGTTAGAGTTTGTTGAATAGGGTGGGGTAGTGAGAAGGAATGTGAGGGAAGGGATATAATCAGATCTGTAATTTAGGAAGATGAATTTGACAGTTGGGCAAAGAACGGTCTGGAGTAGGGAGAAACTGAAGGTAGAGAGACTTCTCAGTAGGCTCCTATAACAGTCCAGGGATGAAGTGATGAGGACCTGCATCAAGATGGTGGCAGCATCAGAGGACAGAAAAGTGGGCATATACAAGAGATGTTATGATAAGTAAAATTGTCAGGACTTAGCCATCTATAATGGAGAAAAAACTGTGTGAGATCAGAAAAGACTTCATAAACATAGCCCTTAAACCTTTCTTTGAAGATATGACTCATAGCAGGAAACAAGAGGTCATTCCAAGTATGGAGAATGTTCTATGTAAAGATACAAAGACAGCAGAGTGTTCTATAAGGAAATTAATCAGTTGGCCAATTTAGTGGGATATTTCATAACCTTTGTTTCTATAGATAGCCACTTGGTTTTGTACTCAATTATTTCAAGTCATAACTTGGCTAATTCAAGATCTTCATTTTTAAGGCAGCCATCCAAATATTACTATATAAAACATGTTTAAGAACATCAGTGATCTGACCTGACATTCCAACTTAGTAAATGCCATGTTTTTTGGCTTTAGGATCACTATCAGGGATTATAAGTCTGACCACTACTGTCTTTATATTCAATTCAATTTAATAAAAATTAATTAAATACTTGCTATGTGTTTAAGGCCCTATATGCTAAGTAACAGGGAAACAAGGATGTCACCTAATGTGAACCCATATTTTTAAAATATAATTTATTTAGCAACCATTAATATACAAAAAAATAACTATAAATAATAATCCCACTAAAATATCAAAGATCAAATGGAGTAATGCTTAATGTCAAAAAAACTTCCTAATTATTAGAGCTCTCCAAAAATGGAATGGACTTCCTCAGGAATAGTAGGTTCTCAAAGTAGAGGCTAGATGACTACTTGTCTCAGATGTTACAGAGGGACTGCTGTTGGGGTATAAGGCAAACATTTAGAGGCAGCTAGATAGCTCAATGTGTGGTACACTGGGCCTGGGGTCAAGAAGACCCAAGTTTATATCCTGCCTCTGATCTTACTAGCTGTGTGATCCTAGGCAAGTCATTTAATCTCTGTTTGCCTTAATCCACTGGAGAAGAAAATGGCAAAGCATTCTAGGATCTTGCCAAGAAAAACCCATGCACAATAATGGCATCCTGTAGTCTATATGACATATGTAGTCCATAGGGTCATGAGGAGTTGGACACTACTGAACAACAAAAAGATTGATCTTTAAGACATTTTCAAACTTTGAAAATGTATGTCTTTTTAAAAAATCATTCTGAGTAGAAGCCAGAGAAGAGATAGCCTGGTACAATGCACTGACTATGGAGTCAGAGAAAATGGGTTCAAATCTTACCTTTGATGAGTCACTTTAACCTCACTGTACTTCCCTTTCCTCATCTGTAAAAATAAGAGGTTGGATTAAATGGTCTCTGAGATTTCTTTCAGTTCTAAGTCTATGGTCCCACACTTACTAAATGATTCTATGATAATGATTTCTCTCCTCCAGCTCCTACTTTAAAAAAAAAATCATACTGATGACACATGTTAAAACCAATGGAAATGTGTGCCGACTATGGGGAGGGTGAAGGGGGGTGAAGGGGAAAGTAAAAACATGAATCATGGAATTATGGAAAATTTTTCTAAAAAATAAAATATTTAAAAAAAAAGAATCATAGAAGATGAGCATTGGAAGGAAATTCAATGATGATCTATTCCAAAACCATCTTTTTACAGATGAGAGAACTAAGTCACTGGGAGAGGAAGTAACATGATATTTCAGAAACGCAATAGAAAAACAAGGATGTAATTGTATTTAACAGCAAGTATTTAATGGATTAATAGTTGCTGTCTGAAGAGATTGTTTATTAACCATTGCCTGAAGTCAAAATTAATTTATGAAAAACTGAACACTTTGTTCTAACATTAAAATCATAACTATTTTTAATTTATCATATAACAGTTAACTAAAATAAAATATTTAATGTATGCATACATAAGCTTGCCTCACCACAACTGGGAAGAGATACTATATTATTGAAAGCTATTACTATAGACCACAAGTTCCAGCAGGTTGTAAGCAGCTGAAAAGACTTCAAGTAAAAAGGACAAGTTTAGATAAATTCAAAAAAGGGGATGAATTCTTTGACCAGAACAACTCTCAAAGATCATTGACTTGAATGAAGAGGGATTTGAAGACTGTATCAGAGGTAGAAGTTCCCACCCTAAAGAAATCCCAAATCATTCATTTATTTAAGATATATTGAGAGACCAATGGAGATGGAGGAATAGGAGGAAGCAGTATAGCCTGGTTCCTCCAACAATATTCTTAAGTTTCAAAAACAGCTGTAATACCAGGACTCACAGTTCAGGTTTGATGTTAGGACAAAATGGGATACTTGAGAGTCAATTGAACAACCAACAAAAGGAGGTTTAATATGCCATAACACTATAATAATATGCAATAAAGCCAAAGGGTCACATAGCTACTCTGGAAACAGTCCCCATTGGCTCCATGGGGAAATGTGTCTGGTCATCAGAACAGGAAATAGTAAAGAACTTGCCTAGTCTTCAAAAATCCACCACGTCCAGGGATCTTAGATTCCCAGGGGCAAGGACTTTTTATGTCCTTTAATGACCAGGATGCTACATCAGAGAAGCCAGGACCAGTCACTTTGTCTCATTTTAGATAAAACCTTTCCCTGTTGTAGGTGGGAAGAAAAAAGCTGTGTCAGGAGAACGTTGGTCATATCACAACTAAGAAAACTCTGGACAGAATCGTGATTGGAAAATTGAAGGAAGAACTACAGTGGGTCCAATCCAGTTTCCAGTCCAAGATCACAAATTTGACCTATAGGAAAGTAGCCAGGGCAAGAACTATGGAACAGTGGTGGGCCAGGATCAACAGACTCAGTTCCCAGAACCCTAAGCTATGTAAGGGTGATCTAGAGTTGACTTTGGACTTTCCTCCCAGCCTAGTACTGCAAGTGTGGGGTCTCTGAGAGGGACCAAGAAGAACTCAGGACCAAGAGCCCAGAGCTCAAGGTTACCCAAATTAGATTGTAATCACATTCGCTATGCAGGAGTACAAGATAACAATGGGGTGAAGAATCTCTCAGAGGGGCCAGAATCACATAATCAGTCTCCAGAGTTCCCAATTTGGCCAGCAAAACTGAAAGAATGACTTTTTTTTAAAAAAAGATAAAATGTTATTATGAAAAGAGGAATACCCAAGACACTAACCCAGAGGAAGAGAATAACTCTGAAAACCCTACAAGCAAAGCCTCCAAGAAAAACATAGCTTGTCCACAAGATCACTTAGAAATCTTAGACGATATCATGCAAGAACTAAAATCTGAATTTAAAATTATAAGTTAAAAGAGAGCAATAGAAGAAAGAACTAGAAAAGAATTAAGAGCTATAAAGAGACTTGGAAATAGAATTAATAACTTACCACAAGTGGTACAAAACCTTACCCAAGTAATAGACTCTCTCAAATTATTGAAAATCAAAAGAATGAAAAATAGAAAGAAAAAGGTGAGGTTTGTCTCCTATTTTCTAAAAACAACAAAATCAAAAGATAAAATATAAGCAAGCAATAGGAAAAGATTTACAGTGTTTACATTCTAATGAAACACCAGATAATATAAAGCATTCCATAAGAACAGTAATGTCAGCAAAGGTCATAAAGGGAATCAAATAAGATATAGAGCCCAGGAATGAATTTTATGTTTTAGTGATCTTAAAAGAAGAAAAAAAAGGGAGAGGGGAAAGGAAACACTGTAGAAGAAAGGGGGAGGAATAGAGAGAGGCATTGTCACATAGAACTGGTGGAAGGGGGCAAGCAGAAAGTTATAATAATGAAAAAGATCATGCTTCTTAAGCCACACTTTTAACTGATGCAGAATGAAATGAAAAGAACCAAGACAACAACTTACACTGTAACAAAAATATTGTAAAAACAATTCATTTTGAAAGACTTAAACACTCTGATCAATACAATAATGAACTATGATTCCTAAGGACCAATGACTCAGAATTCTGCTCATCTTCTGGAAAGAGAGGTGATCAACTAGATGCGTTCAGAGTGAGATACACATTTTGGACATATCCAGTGTAAGGATTTATTTTCACTATGTGTATTTACTGGAGAGAGCTAGGTGATATGTTGGATAGAGTGCCAGGCCTAGAGCCAGGAAGACTCGTCTTTCTGAGTTCAAATCCTGCCTCAGACACTTACTAGCTCTATGGCCCTGGGCAAGTCATTTAACTCCATTTGCCTCGGTTTCCTCATTTGTAAAATCAGCTGGAGAAGAAAGTGACAAACCATTCTACTACATTTGCCAAGAAAACCCCAAATGGGGTCACAAAGAGTCAGACAAAACTGAAAGACAACTGAACAATTTGTTGGAGGGTTTTAGTTTTCATTTTTCATTTTTCAGTAGGGGTTAGGGGTGACAAGAAGAAAGTCAGATGCTTGTTCATTGAAAAGAAAAAAAATTTTTATACAATAAAATGTATTGAAAAAATAGTCTCCCAATAATGGCAGATAGCTACTTATCTCATAATACTATGGACTCAGAAGAATTAAAATCATGAATAACCTAATAGTCTATCTATGACTGACATAATTGGGCTGATAAATGTTAACAAAAGTGACATAAGAGAAATCATGGAGGATAAATAAAGTTGAAAAGGAAGGTAGACTGGACAACATGTAGCAGAAATTTAAGATATAAAGTAGACAATTCAAAGAGTCTACTTAAACATATATGGTGAGTGGATCCTCCCAAGAAATATAGTATATGGGAACATAGGGGCAAAAATCTGAAATGGTAAATCATAGGAGGGTTTTGGCTTGCATTGGTTCAGGAAGCACTAATACCAGTGAGATCACAGATTCATTTAAGTATCAAAGCAGTAAAAAACTTTTTAAAAATAAATTTAAAATTAAAATCTGACAAGTATTGAATAGATTAATGCATACTTTACTATAGAACAAATGCATATTTCCCCTTACACCCCTCAGTTACTCTTTTTGACTCTTGAAGTTGAATTAAGATTCCTGCTGACAAATCATTTAAAAATCATATTACATAAAATTTTGTCTTCGAAAGCTGAAGCAGATGCCGTGTAAATCTTTGCAACAAAGACTGCCAAAAAGCTACTTAGCAAATGTAAACTGGAAGAATGCTGAAGGGAAATGAGATGGAAAATATAGGGAACAGAGTGTTCTCCTTTGTTTTAACTAACAGTTCATTATTTGCTGAATAAATCATAACAGCAGGAATTAAAAAAAGATATTATCTTTTATAATTATAACTAGAGACAACTGGAATAATAGAAATAATGGGAAAGGAATTTAAATTGCATAACTAGGAAAAAGATTCTTAATCCAGAGTCTATGAATTCATTTTTCTAAATATTTTTATGGTTTTACTTCATTATAATTGGTTTCCTTTGTAATATATTTTGTTTTATGTGATTATTCTGAGAAGATGACCACAAGCTTAACCAGACTGTCAAAGGTGTCTATGACACACACAAAAAAGTTAAGAATCTCTGAATTGATAATAATGATGATGGCTAATATAAAGTTTGCAAAACCTTTTCATATGTTGACTCTTTTGATCCTCATAACAAAATTGTTATTGTGAAGTTGGTACTATTATTTTACAGATGAGAAAACTGAGTCCCAGAGAGGTTAGGTGACTTGCTTGGGGTCCCAGAGCTAGCAAATGTCTGAGACAGGAATTGAACTCAGGTCTTCCTAACTCCATTTACTATAGCCTATTCACTTTGCCACCTCGGAGCATATGATGCCATTGACCCAAGAGATATCCTTAAAGTAAACTTATTTTCTTATAATAAGCATTTACTTGACATCTGAATGTACAACACCATATTTCCCTGTTCTGCTTTTCCATAATAGTTTGAACCGTCCTTATGCTGCTTATCACATAAAGCCTTTGCGGAACTAAATAATAATTTGTGGACATATCTTTCATCCTAGTCCCTTAAGGTAAGAGATAACTTCAGATTCATCTTTGTCTCCTCCATGACTCCTAACATAAGACCTTGAACACAGGAGGACTGTAATAATATTTGCTGAAAGAACGAATTATGCATACTATCCCAATAACATCTTTATCACCAGCTCCCATAGTTCCAAATTACCTACCCTTCTGTCTCTCCAAATCCAATCCCAACTTTAAGGCATATCTTAAAAAACTTCCTCCATTAAGACTTTCTAGACTATGTTGTTATTCATGGATTTCCCCTTCTCCCAATTCAAGGATTAAGTGTACTCCTTTTTATATTGTCCTCTAGGTGTTTTATGTTTAGCCTAATCTCCTAGACTAGAATGGGAGATCCACTAGGATGGGATGTAGACCCTTTTACTTCTTTTATATCCTTGGTAGGGTCTTTTACTTCTTTTATATCCTTGGTAGGACACATAGTCCACTTTAAGTAAATAGTAAATACGTTTTGATTAAAGACATTTTCTCCCATGTAATTGTAGCATCATGGGACTAAAAGGAATGCCGACATGCATTTGGTCTGGCTTAATATTCTCAGCAAAAGACATCAAAGCTATAACATACTGGAAAGAACACTAAAACTGGTATTGAAAATCTTGGGTTCAAATCCTCACTGTACTATTTATGACTTCTGAAAATCAGTTACCTCGATGGGCTTCAGTTTTCTCACCTGCAAAATGAAAGTTGTACAAAATAATCTCTTAGGTTAATCAAGCAATAAACATTTATTAACCACCTACTATGTGCCAGGCAACATGGCCTCAAGGAACTTAAGAATCTAATGAGGAAGACAACACAGAAAAGAAAGTCAAAAAGAGAAAATTGGAAGGAGTGCCAGGCATAGGAGCAAGATGGAAAAGGGGAGTGCTTGAGGGTGGAAATGGGTCTTTCTAAAAGTAAATAAAGCTAAAATAACTAAAGAAACAAAGTATTATGTTTATAGAGAAGGAGGGTGGATCTTCATTTGGAAGAAACATGGTTACTAGAATTTCTACTCCCTGAACATAGCCTCCTTATACATCACTAAGTCCAGTTTGTATGGGCCCTGTTTCTCTATTCTTTGTTTATTCTTTTTCTAGAGTCAATCATGTTCAGATAAAGAAGCTGTTTTCAGATAGATTTATTGTACCCATCCAATTTCCCTAATTAGATTATAGGGTCTCTGAGGACAAAGAAATTGTCCATTTTTCATCTTTTATTGCTAGTACCTAGTATGATGTCCTGTATTTAGTGAGTGCTTAGTAATAGTTCTCTTAATTAAATTGAATCAGTACAGGCTGAAAAAGAAGCACAATATTACCCCATTTTGAAAAAACAGTAATCACACCTTTCTATTCTCATCTTTGGAAGGAAATCTTTATTCACATATGATTATATCTGACATGTGAATTCATAAACCACTAATTTCTTGTTAATAAAACTACATGAAGCACAAATAAATAATACAGACCTCTGGTTCTAGATATCAATCAAAAATAAGTATTTATTAGGCACTTACTCTATTCCAGGCAGGATAAGGATCCAAAGCAAGGCAAAAATACAAAAACCATCCTTGCCCTCAAGGATTCTGTATTCTAATAACAGGTAAATAGTAGGTATGTGTTATCGTTCAATAATTTTTCAGTTGTGTCTGACTCTTTGTGACCCCATCTGGAGTTTTCTTGGTAAGTTAACTGGAGTAGTTTGCCATTTCCTTCTCCAACTCATTTTTCAAATGAAGAAACAGAGGCAAATAGTTAAGCAATATGCCCAGGGCCTAGTAAATGTCTGAGGTCAGATTTGAACTCAAGAAGATGAGTCTTCCTGACTCCAGGCCCAGCACTCTATACCCTGGGCCACCTAGCTGCCCTAAATAGATATGTATAAGATACATAAAGATTAGAAGAAAAGTAACTTAGAGGAGAAAGCTCAAGTGGCTCTCGAGAACAAGAAGAATCCTATGGAATGTGACCATTAGGACAGAATCTAGAAGGAAGCCAGGAGTGTCAAGAGGAAGAGGTGAAGAGGGAAAACATCCTGGGCAAAGGTACAGAGACAAAAGATGTTTGAGAATAGTAAATAAGCCACTATTGCCTGATCATAAAGTACATGCAAGGGAATAAAGCATAAGAAGATTGGAAAGGTAATAATATTATAGGTCATAAAGAATCTTTAAGACCAACCAAGCTTAACAAGTACTTTAAAAACCTGTACTATATGTCTGTTTAGACAGGCAAAAAAGTCATTTAAGAATTGGGAGAGGGCAGCTGGGTGGCTCAGTGGATTGAGAGCCAGGCCTGGAGACAGGAGGTCCTAGGTTCAAATCTGGCCTCAGATACTTCCTAGCTGTATGACTCTGGGCAAGTCACTTAACCCCCATTGCCTAGTCATTAATGCTCTTCTGCCTTAGAACCAATACACAGTATTGATTCTAAGATGGAAGGTAACAGTTTAAAAAAAAAAGAATTCAGAGTTGCATCTCTTCTAATTTCTAGATTATGAAACTCTAAAAATCTACTGTTTAGGTCCTCCCCATGTTTTCTTGAGTAACACATAAAAAGTTAAAACTCAAATTACATAAGATGAAGTTTTAACATACAAACTATAAACAAAAAGGAAATCATTAAAGATTTAGCTTAAATCATGAATAGTTTGGGAATACAGAATTTAAAACCACATTGATAGATGGGACATCAAAGCACAGAATCCTAACCCCTGAATATTTTTGCATAATTCCATTTCTAGCATTGCTGATTATTGAAGTATTTGTATGTAAACATAAACATTCTCCTATATAATCAACCACTCTCAGTCTGACCAATATATTCTCAACTGGCATGATCCAGTGATTGTGGCACAACAATTGCTTCCATGGTGATGAATTTTAATGTTTCAGACACAGAATTTTAACATTACTTAATGAATGGGGGCAATTAGGGGAAAAAACAACAACAAGAAGATTATGTTTACAAATCCCATAGCAATCAGCAAGAAAGGGAAAAGAAATATTGAAACCACATATATCAGATGCTGTGTTAGTAACATTCATAGACATTTTTTAATGGTCTTGTGTGATATTCCCACCTTCACCTTTGATTTTAAATCTCTTTTCTTTCACAGTCCTTTGCTATTTTTTTGTTTTTAAGTTAATGAAGCAATAGAATGCAGTGTAGAGAGTAGTGGGTATAAAGTCAGGAAGGTCTAGGATTGAATCCTACCACAGACGCTACCTCAGCAAAACTTGTAGCCTTTCTAGAAGTCAGTTTTCTCTTCTACAAAATAAAGAAGATTGGCTTGATGCCTCTCCAAGATCCCTTCCATCTCTAAAACTATGATTCTGTGATAAGTAAAGTCTTTTTCATTTGGTAATACTTTTTTTTTTTAACAATCCAATTAAGTTATGGACATTTTTGTTTATTTGCACAATTTCAAATTGCTTTCCAAAATGATTGTATGGATTTATAGCTCCACCAGCAATGTACTAGTGTATCAATCTTCCCATAACCACTCTTCCCATCAGTACAACATATTGGTCATACATAGCAAGTTATGAAGTTTTCTAGTGAGGCTTGGAGAGGTTATGATCTACATAAGAATGGAGGGAGTCCATACTCATGAACTTCAATAAAAGAAAACATTTTAAGTACCTACTTCCTCAAGATCACTATAATATGATTAATAAATTAAATCAGAACAGCTCTGAAATTTTGCTTCATACCCAGTAAATTAGCAAAACTGAAAAAAAGCAGGAATAATCAATGTTAAGGGGGTTATAAGAAGAGCACTAGTGTATTGTTGGTGGAACTATAAATCAGTACAACCACTTTAGAAAGCAATTTGGTATTGTACAAATAAATCATTTAAAATGTCCATAACCGGGTTGCGGGTTAAGATGGCAGCAGAGTAAAAAGCAGCACTTAATCTCTCCTGACCGAAATATACAAGACTCCTCAAGGGGACATAAAAACAAGTCCAGACAAATGGAGGAACCCCACACCAGGGTGCAGCGTAGAAGGTACGTGGAATCGGGACATTTCCATGCTATAAAGGGGTGAAACAGCTCTCACTAAATCGCGGGCTGAGCAAACCCCCGCCCCCACTCCCTCCACACACACCACCTATAGTGCCAAAGCCAGCTAAAAAGAAATAGACCAAGTTTGGGGCACCTATCGAGTCATTGGCAGCTCCAGGGCCTGTTCCTGAGAGCAGCAAGATTTAGGACCCCAAAAAGCTAAAGAACACACACGGACTCTGAGCACGGACACAGAGCACAGACGCGGGCAGAGGCGCGGGTGGAGACAGACACAGCCGCGAGCTAAGGCTCTGAAACCCTGAGTGGGGAACCAGTGCAGACAGGTATACGACTGTGAAAGCCACGCCCTGAGACTTGTAAAGAAACCTCCGCCAGAGGATCAAGCAAGGGGGTCCACCAGGGGGTTTGACCTTGGAAAAAACCAGACCTCAGACCTCAGGAGCCAAAAGACTGCAGACAGTTGCTGAGCGCGAGGATAAAGGTGAGAAGCTGCTGGGCTAATGATGGCTACCCAGATTCAGGAAGTTCAGAAGAGAGAAAAAAAGATTAACAACAAGAAAAAGAAGTCTTTAACACTCGACAACTTTTACACAGAGAAAATCCAGACAACCAAGCAAACAGAGGAGGAGAACAAACAAGCATCCGGACCCTCCTCAAATAAGGAAAACTCCTCACAAGCTATGGAAGAGTTCAAAACTGAGATTTTGAGGAAAATGGAAGAGATCTGGCAAGAAAATAACAGTTTAAAAGGTAGAATCTTGCAATTGGAAAGTGAGGCTCAGAAACCAAATGAACTGATAAGCAAATTGAACACAAGAAATGACCAGATTGAAAAGGAATACCAGAAGATTATAGCCGAAAACCGAAAGATTATAGCCGAAAACCAATCCCTAAAGGCTAGAATTGAGCAATTGGAAGCTAATGATCTCTCAAGACAACAAGAACAAATAAAACAAAGTCAAAAGACTGAAAAAATAGAAGGAAAAATGAAATATTTCAATGAGAGAGTGACAGACCAAGAAAACTGGTCTAGAAGAGACAATTTGAGAATAATTGGTCTTCCAGAAAAACCAGAAATTA
>NC_058131.1:312084020-312112835 GCF_016433145.1 Gracilinanus agilis
AGTATCAAAGATGAAAAGGGAGACCTCACCTCTAATGAAGGGGAAATTAAGGCAATCATTAAAAACTATTTTGCCCAATTATATGGCAATAAATATAACAATTTAGGAGATATGAATGAATATTTACAAAAAAATTAAAATGTCCTGTTATGATTAAAAATGATGAGGGTCGAGATCAAAAGGGAGAATAGTATTTTAATAAAAGCCATGCTGATAGAAATAAACTGACCACTCGCCTGTAAGAAACCTATTCCAGCCTCACCTCAGCCATTTACCTTCCTTTCTCCTCGAGCTCAGGTCACTAAAGAGGAAGTTCCAAGTCACTACCCCCTCATTTCAAACAGTCCCTCACCTTGAATACGTCATCCAAAACCGGATCACGGGAAATGTAGTTCCAAGTATCCCAAGTGATTTTAAATGACACAGTCCATAACCTTTGATCTAGAGATTTCACTGTCAATAGTCAATAAATATTTATTAAGCACCTACTACAGGCTAGGAAATGTGCTAAGCTCTGGGGATACAAAAAGAGGCAAAAGACAGTTCCCTGACCTCAAGGAGTTCACAATCTAATGGGGGAAACAAGCAAACAAATATGTACGAACAAGCTACATGTACAAATAATAAAGAGAAGAAAGACACTAGAATTAAGAGAACTTGGGGAAAGCTGTCTGTAGCTGATGGGGTTTTAGTTGGAATTTAAAGGGAGTCAGGGAAGCCAGGAGGCAGAGGTGAAGAGGGAGAGCATTCTAAGCATGAGAGACAGCTAGAGGAAATGCCTAGAGTCAAGAGATGGAATGTCCTCTTTGCAGTACAGAAATATGGGGATAGTGTCATTAGGTCTAAGCCTAAGTAAGTAAGTCTTCTTACACTAAGGTGTAAGAAGAATGGAGAGCTAGGAGGGGGTTAGGTTAAAAAAGGCTTTGAATGCCAAACAGAGCATTTTGTATTTCAACCTAAGACAAGAGGGAACCAGACCTATTTTTTGAGGAAAAATCACTTTGATGTTGAAGGAGGAAAGACTGGAAGGAGGAAAGAGATTTGAGGCAGGAAGACCTACCAGCAAGTTGTAGTAATAATCCAGGTGTGAGGTGATCAGGACCTCTTCCAGAGTGGTGAGGTGTCAAAGGAGAGAAGGAGATGCATTAGAAAGATGTTACAAAGGTAAAATCAACAGACCTCAAAAACAATTGGGATATAGGGAATGAAAGATAGTAAGGAGTCAAGGAAAACATACAGGTTGTGAGCCTGAAGGACTAGGAGGATGGTGAAGGCCTTGATGGTAATAGGAAAGATAGGAAGAGGGAAAGGTTTAGGGGTAAAGATAATGAATTCTTTGTTCTAAAGAGTTCTAATGTTTTTAAGTAGATATCTAAAATATTTAACATGGTAACTCATCTTAAACATGAGTTTAAGGCATCTATTAGCTATCCAGTTTGAGATGTCTGAAAGGCAATTAGAGATATGAGATTGAAAATCAGCAAAGAGTTTGGGGGAGGATAGGTATATTTCAGAATTGACAGCATAGAGATGACAATTCAATCCAGTGGAGCTGATGAAATAATGAAGTGAAGAAGTATAGAGGGAGAAGAGAAGAGGGCCCAAGAAAGAATTTGATAGGGCACCTACTGTAAAAGGTAATGGATGAAGATCCAAAAAAGGAGTCTGAGAAGGAGCAGTCAGATAGGTAGGAGAAAAACCAGGGGAGAGTAGAGTCCCAAAAACCTAGAAAGAAGAGGTTATCAAGGAGGAGAAAGTGACCAACAATGTCAAAGGCTTCAGAGAGGTCACTAGTAGCTATATATCCAAAGAAGGTTACTGATGAAAAGAAAGGTCTCAAATACATTAAAATATTTACAGCAGCACTTTTCATGGTAGCAAAGAATGAGAAATAAAGTAAATGTCTATCAACTGGGGAATGGCTTAAAAAATTATACATGAATGGAATATTACTGTGCTATAAAAAATAACCAATATGATGAATATAGAGAAGCGCAAAAAGACATATGAATTAATATAGATAAAGTAAGCAAAGCCAAGAAAAAATACATACAATGACTACAGAAATGTAAATAGAAAGAACAAGATCAAAACAATTTAAAATTAATGTTTCAGAATTACAAAGAACAATCCTGGACCCAAAGAAAAGATATGAAAAGACACCATCTCTTTTTTCCTTTCCAGATGAAGGATGTTCACAAAAGTGGAAATTGCACATATATTTTCAGATTTAAACACTTTATATATTGATTGTTTTTCTCCTATTATCCTTTTTTCTTTAAAATATTCTTTTTTAAATATGAATGGTACTCTGGGGAAAATGGGAAGAAGGAGGGATACTGGGGAAAATTTAGATGACATCAAAACAAAAGATATTAATAAAAATTTGATTTTCTAAAAAACATCTACTACATACAAAGTATTATACTAGGTACTGTGTTTACTGAACAGTTCCTGCCCTCAAGGAATATAATTGCCATATATTAATGGTATACATATAAACCTGGTAAAGGTAATGGAGACATCTACACCAAATATTGTAAAAAAATGTGGAGTGATTACTTTAGCTCAGAAAAATAAAAAAGAAAGAAGTGGCACCTAAATTAGTAACTTAAGAGGGGGGAAAACAATTTCACTGTATTATAGGAGCATAGACTAAGAATTGGAAGAGACCTTAGAACATGTCTAGCCCAACTCCCATTTTACAGTTGAGGCAACTAAGGCTCAGAGAGGGTAGCCTACAAATTTGCCCTTGGACACAAAGATTACTACCAAATCCAACTTCTTTCTGCTATGTAATATTGCCTCATTTCAATAGGAGGGGATAAAGACAGAGTATGTTTCAAGTATATCTGATCAACCACATACATGCATAGAGATGGAAAACTGTAGATGAGATCAAGCAATAGCTATTAGTAAGTCTAGTTTGGCATGAAGAAAAATGTGGCAGATTCTCCTAGGTAAATACAGGGAATAAAGGGAAATAATGTGAAACATGTCTAGAAAATTTGATTAGAGGATTATGGAAATGCTTCACTTCTATTCCAATGTTACTGAATGAAGCTGGAGAAAATTGCAAAACTGTACTGACTGGATCCACTACACATTTATGTCACATCATCTCAATTGGATTCTCACTGATACAAGGCAATTCTTTTACACCTTCTTAACTGATTTGCTCTCTCAACAGCTTTCCCAAATTTTTTCTTCTCTTTAAACTTCCCATGGCAGCCTCTCCCCCAACTTTCTTAGCTGAGAAGTCTGCCTCATATTTACTGAAAAAATTGCAAATCATTATGGAGAGCTCTCTCTTTTTCTTCTCCTCATCTCACTATTTAGATGATTTCCACTGAGACTGCCTTCAAGTTTTCATAGATAGATAATGTGCTTATATATGCTTATATATTATATACTAATAGTCGTTTGCATATACATAATTATCTCTCTCTTTAGATCACAAGCTCCTTGAAGACAAGGACTATCTTTTTGCCTTTCTGCCTGGCACATATAGGTAATAAAAATAAATGTTTATCAGCTTAACTTAAAATGTCAGTCTAAGGATTCTACCTTTTATTCTATAGTTATTAAGGAAACACTGGATTTTTTTTGCATAGAAGTGCCACATTGGAGCCAAGCATAATACAATTATTTCAGTATAAGACCATATTGAAGAAACAAAAAAGTAAGAGAAACCTATAATAATCTAGGTAAATGATAAAGAGCAACTATGGTGATATGACTGTGTCAGTTGGGGGGGATGGGATGAGCAAGGGGGTGGGATGTGGGAGAAATATTGTCAAACAAGAACCTGAGAGGACTTGATAACTGATTGGATTGGGCAACAGGGGTAGAAATCAAGAAAAGGGAAAAACCAAAGGTGACTGCTGTGTTCAAACCTAAGTGAGTGGGAAGATATTTCAACAGAAATTGAGAAGTTTACAAGTGTCAGGTATAAGAGATAAAATGATAAATTTAGTTTGTACATGTCGAGTCTGAGATGTCAGCAGGATACCCAGGTGTAGATTCTAGCAGGCAGTTGGAAAAACAGAACTAACAATAAGAAGGGAAGACCTCAGAGTGATTTTTACAAAGAAGTGACAAAGTTTCCATTGTGAATAGGATCATAAGAAATAAAATGGTAGAGGAGGAGGTAGAAAAAATTTCTACCCTTAAGAACTTTTAAACAAAACATTAGATTTATAAAACCCTTAAATTCTCTAGAATTTGGATCTTAGATAGACTATCTCTAAGACTGTCCTGATTATAACTTAATGACACCAAATTTGTTAATGATGAAGACTTCGTGCAGAAGAGGAGCCCAAAAGCAAAAGTGAAAGACCCAAGAATTTTGACCCAGAAGTACCAATGGCAGCCATAGTGCACAGTGCTAGAATCCTGCACAGTGCCTCAATAGATTTACCTAGGCCTTTTGGTTTATTTTTCATGATAAACTCTGGGAAAAAAGTCATCATGGTGATAGCTTCTCTGAAGTAACAAGAGACAAAATAAATCTACAAAAATCATCAGCTTTTCAAAAGCGTACCAACTAAACATAGGAAAAAGAAACAGGTAGGAAAATTCCATTTAAGATAATGACAAAATGCATCAGATTCCTGGGAATTTATTCACCAAATCTCAAAGAACCATGGATTCTCCAATGATGATTGTACCCTGAAACAAAAGTCAGAGATCATCTTGTTTAAGAGGAAAAAGAATCCATGTCCCCTACTAAGTGGTTATTCTGCCTAGGCTTGAAATTCTCAGATGAGGGGAAATGTGTACTGCCTCCAAAAGAAGAGAGCCATTCCATTTTTCAATAGCTCTAATTTTCAAGAAATTTCTCTTTCCTTCAAACCTAAATTTCCCTTTTTGGTAATCTCATCCCATTGTTCCTTGTTCTGCCCTCTGGGGCACAGCAGAATAAGTCTAATCCCTCCTCTCCAGGACAGCCCTTTAATTATTTGAGGACAGCTATCAGGTTTCCCCTAAAGCCTGAACTTCTGGGGAGAAAAAAAAGTGATGTATAATTTTGGATTTCAAGACATTCCATGCACACCATGCTACACTATGCCCATGCCTGTGGAATATCAAATTCTGGCTTGCTCTTTTAGTAAGTTGGACCTCCTTGCCCAGAAGGTGTGTATATGAATCAGTGGCATAATGAATCACTTTCAGTGGGCTTCCACTGTATTATTTATTGTGTTTCAGACTCCTTAGCTAGGTCAGATTTGCTGAAGTATTAAAATCACATAATGGACTGAAACAGAAGAATAATAGATAATAAATTCATACCTGTGATTGCATTAAATCCAGGATATTTATACAAATCAGGATATCCATTGCTTTCTAAGAGTCAGACAATCCTTTATCCTACTCTTAAAATCTCCTTTAGAAGTTAAGCTTTGTTAACGTTTTGTTGTTTCAAGAGCAAAATCAACAGCATCAGTTATTTCTGTATCTAATGCCTTTCAATAATGCTGTCAGGTTAGAATTTTGTGTTCTATTATATTTTCCATCTAGTATGTCTGTTGAATTTAAGTTCAAGAGGAAGAAAAAACATATTCTGACAAGAGTTTCATATTCTTTGCTGCATTCTCAGGCCTGATTATATAGAAAATTCTATTATATAGATTATATTATAGATCATATCATAGATTATATAGATTAAATAGAAAATTCTTTTATTTAGAAAAGCTTGTCTCCTTCGCTCTCATGTGCTATATGAGCAAACTGTCCTGTATTAATGAGACTGATGAGCTCTTAAAAAAGAACTCTTAAAATTCTCCTCAACTCAAAACTTCACTGTACCTTCTACCTCTCTCTTCTCTTTCATTCTTGTCTTTAAGGATGATACTCAAAGTCTACAAAGATTTATTAAGTGCCTACTATGTACAAGGTAATGTGCCAGGCAGGAAGCAGGGAAAATTCACACTGCCCCTGCCCTCTGGAAGCTTATATGCTAGGAATATGGGTTAACTCTCCAATATCTATGTTACCTATCAGATGGCATTCCAAGTCAATATAGTCTTCCCTGATATTCATATGGACCTCCTAATAGGCTGCAGTAACTGCAGGTAACTCAAAGATATTAAAGCCTGAAAATACCTAGCTGCTTCCCCTCCCATGAAGGAGCCTTTTATATTCATTTCAAAAGTTATTTGTAACCTCGTATTTTCCTGAGTCATATTAGAGAAAAATATTGGCATAATATTAAAATATGAAATTACATTAATTATATTTTGGTTCCAGGCCCCCCATTTCTTGGGGTAATTCACTCAATCATGTCTCTTCTTGGTACCGATTAGAAATTAAATATTTGATCATAGTATTTAATCATAATTGGAATAAAATGACATAGAAAATGGGTAGCACTCTCCTTCATTTGAGGGAAGGTGGTCACTATTAAGGATCTAGTTCTCTTTCCTGTCCTTTTCATCTGCCAACATCCTCTCTATGGGTGGGGAAGTTTCCCCTGGGGGAAGAACCTTTCATTCTCCCCTCTCATGGATAAAAAAATGCCAAAGGGACAAGGTTTCTCTTCCCCTGGTCTCTGATAACTGTGACTGTAAAAAGAATTCATTAATAGACATGGTTAGCCACAGGTTCAGGATCATGAAGCAATATCTATCTGTTATCTAGATTTACCCCATAGGATGTGGAAAAATTGGGACATTAATGCATTGCTGGTGGAGTTGTGAACTGATTCAACCATTCTGGATGGCAATTTGGAACTATGCCCAAAGAGTGCTAAAAGATTGCCTGTCCTTTGATCTAGCCATACCATTGCTGGATTTGTACCCCAAAGAGATCATAGATAAACAGACTTGTACAAAAATATTTATAGCTGCGCTCTTTGTGGTGGCAAAAAACTGGAAAACAAGAATATGTTCTTCATTTGGGGAATGGCTGAACAAATTGTGATATCTGCTGGTGATGGAATACTATTGTGCTAAAAGGAATAATAAATTAGAGGAATTCCATGTGAACTGGAATGAACTCTGGGAATTGATGCAGAGTGAAAGGAGCAGATCCAGAAGAATATCGTACACAGAGACTGATACACTGTGGTAATATCGAAAGTAACGGACTTCTGTACTAGCAGCAATGCAATAATCCAGGACAATTCTGAGGGATTTATGGAAAAGAATGCTATCCACAGTCAGAGGAAGAACTACAGGAGTGGAAATACAGAAGAAAAACAACTGCTTGAACACATGGGTTGATGCAGACGTGATTTGGGATGTAGACTCTAAATGACCACCTAGTACAACTATCAATAATATGGAAATAGGTCTTGACTGATGACACATGAAGAAACCAGTGGAAATGCGTGTCTGCTATGGGGGGTTGCGGGTGGGGAGGGGAAGTTTGAGCGGAGAGTAAGAACATGAATCATGTAACCATGGAAAAATTTTTCTAAAAAACAAAATAAAAAAAATAGATTTACCTCACAGGATCATCTCTTGAATGCCAAAGCAGTTTACCTTAAAAGATCATATACATAGGATACCTTTTTTCCTTTGGAATAATTCTGGTTGCTGTACTTTTATCACAAAGGAATCATTGTAACTTGAGGGAAGGAAGTATAGAACCCATTTCTTGTGCGTAATCTCAAAATTTGCTCCACCAAGAGCTCATCTTCATATTTCCCTGGACCTATGGATGATGTAGAGAAGCTACAACAAAGGAGATGAGGAGAGACTTCTTGTGGGAGGTAGTACCTGAATTGCACTCTAAAGGAAGCTAAATGTACTATGAAGCAGAAAGAAGAAGGTAAGGTCTTCCAAATTCTTACATGCACTCACTTGAGCAAAAGGAGCATTTTATGTAGCAGAGATTATGGGAAGAGAGTAATGGGAACTAAATCTAGAAAGTTCTTGGACAACACTCTCCCTCTTCACAACTGATTAATCAAAAAGTTCTGTCAACTGTACTTCCAAGATATATTTTCCATTCATCTCTCTTTCTATTCTCATAGCCGTCTCACTAGTTCAGGTCCTTATTAACTGTTTCATGAGCTATTACAAACATTTTACAATTGATTTCTCTATGAAATCTCTCTTCTCTCTCTAAATATATCCCTATGTACCACTGTTAGACTAACCTTTCCAATAAACAGTCCCAGTAATAATGGTAGTTCCCATTTACAAGGTTTTTTAAGGTTTACAAAGTGATGGCTTTAACTCTTTCTAATAGATAATACAGATGCTACTATCACCATTTTGCAGATGAGAGAACATGTATGTGGAGGTGAAGCTGTTTATCCAAGGTTAGCTAGTAAGTGGCTAAGCCAAGACAATTTAAATCTTCTGATTCTAAGGTCAATAATCTTCCATGGCTCCAACACTCTAATAAAAAACATTCAGTAAATCCCTAGTACCTACAAAATTTATTGAAACTGCTTAACAGGGTGTTCAAAGTCTTCCACAATATACCCATGGCTTCCTCTCCCCATCCTACCCTCTGCCATTCTTATATACATTCAATATATTCTAGCTAAACTAGACTACTTTTTATGATCCAAATATACCATTGCACTTTCCCACTTCTATTGCTTTGCTTTCATTACTAGAATTCTCCATGCCTGCTCCTCTACTGTTGCCTGCTAATTATCCAATTTATTCTTCAAGCTCCATCACATGCTACTTTCTTCATAAAACCTTTCATGATCCTCTTAGCCAAAAGTGTTCTCACTTGCCAATGAACTTCTCTTAGGCACTTATCACCTCCTATGTTTTTCTAATCACCTTTGTATTTTATTCACTTGTATCCATGCCTACAATGTCTCACTGAGGCAGTGTAATGACCCTGATCCTCAAAGATTTTGCCAGGAGCACAAGCTCTGGCTGGTCCTTCAATACTGGAAATTATTCGAGTACAAATCTAGGAACATGTTGCTTGTGTCTCTGTGACTTATTTTTAATGTTTGTCTCTCACCTCTATTTGTGTTTCTCCTTGAAGGAGATGAAGAATGGTATCACAATCACTATGGAAACATCCTATCATAAAATCAATGATAATGAATATTTTTTTAAAAGTCAATTGCAGATAAAAATTCTAAAAATATGTCATTTCCCTAGCAAAGTTCACCAATTTTAGGCTGATCTTTCCTTAAATTATTACATTAATTAAAAGAAAATCAAATCTCAAATTCACTGTTTGGAAGCACATGCAAAAATAAAATATTCTTTGTTGAATAATCTTACTAAATGATAATATTAATAACTCGCATTTATCATGTACCTTAAGGTTTATCCAGCTCTTTCTTCACAATAATGTTATGAGATAGACAATACAGATCTGATTATTGACATGTTAAAAATGAGATAGCAAGATTAAGAGATCTGTTGAAGATCATGCACTTAATCAGGGTCACATCACTCTTGTGTATAAGCTAAACATGCCTTCTTTTAAAAAAATGTTTTATCAACTCTTTACTTTTTACATCACTAATATTTTCCAGTAACTCCTCTCACCCCAATACCACTAACAGAATTTTTAAAATATACATGAATTTTTTAAACCCTTACCTTACATTTTAGAATCAATACTATATAATGGTTCTAAGGCAGAAGAGCCGTAAAGGCTAGTCAATAGGGGTTAAATAACTTGCCCAGGGTCACACAGCTAGGAAGTGTCTGAGGCTAGATTTGAATCTAGGGCCTCTCATCTTTAAGCCTGGCTATCAATCCAATGAGCCATCTAGCTGCCCTAAAACCTTTCTTCCTATAAAAAAAAAAAGTATGGTCAAGAAGTTCCAGTCAAGGTTGCTGCCCAACTGGTAAGCAAACTATCTAGTTCCTGTGCATTTACTCCAACAAAATCTTCACCAGACCAAACAATGCTCAGGAAATCCAACAAGAAGTTCTAGCAAGTTATATCTTCTACATCAAAATTGTATAACAGGTCAGTAAGAAGTTTCAGATCAATAGGAAGAGGGATGGACAGTAAAACTAGAGCCAGCAAACCATGACTACTCATGGCCTCCAGAAGTGGGTCAGGGAACATGAGTGGCCATTAAAGCCATTAAAAAGAAGCAGCAAAACTAGAGAGCTTGCCTAAAAAAGTTTCATGGTGGTCAGAAAGCTCTAGAATTATGTTATGGTTTTTTCCCCTGTTTTCTCTAGGTTATTAATTAGGGGGAGGATGTTCCAGACTTAGCAGTAGTGATGCCAAAAAAAAAAGAGTCATTAAAATTCATTTTTCAAATCTACAGAAGAGAACAGAAGGAATTTTAGATAATCATATCAGTTTTAAAAGTGGTAGGTGGAATTAATTACATATTTTTATACATCATATTTTGTTGTTGTTTAGTCATTTTAATCACTATGTCACCAACTCCTTATGTTCCTTTTTTGGAGTTTTCTTGGCAGAGATACTGGGGTGGTTTGCCATTTCCTTTTCCAGCTCATTTTATAAATGAGCAAACTGAAGCAAACAGGGTTATGTGACTTGCTCAGAGTCACACAGCTTATAAGTGTCTTGAGGCTGGATTTGAACTTAAGAAGATAAGTCTCCCTGACTCCAGGCCCAGAATTCTGTATACTATTGTGCCACCTACCACCATAGAGGATAAATAGGAAATAATTAACACAGAAAGGGAATAAAATTATGTGCAAACCACAAACTCCACATTATTTATAATTTGTTCAAAAATATGTAAATTATATATGTGTGCTAATACAAACATTCTCTGCTTTTGATTTCCCTTTGGATTTGTCTTACTTTGATACTTCTTTCTCTTGACTTTGAGGCTTTTTAAAAATGTAATCATTGTATGTATTATTCTTATTCTCTTTTCATCTCTTAATATTTCCATTATTTTCTTTATAATTCAAATATTTGTCATTTCTAATAACATAATACAATCCACTACATTCAAATATTACAATCTATTCAGTCATTTTTCCCATTCATTACATTTGTGTTATTTCCAATTATTTTGTCTTTTCAAACAAAGCTTCCATGAATATCTTTATACATACACAGCTTTTCATCCTCTCAACAATGCCCTTAGGGCCTAATCCTAGTAAGAGGATCCCTAGGTCAGTGAGCTTGAATAGTTTTACAGCTCTTAATGTATATTTCCATCTTGTTTTCTAAAAAAAAAATTTCATAGCTGTTTTAGCAATATTAGGTCTGTTTGTCCATGTTCCCATCAGCATTTAATTTAATCTCTTTAACCCGTCTGGATCTAAGTTAACATACATTACCAGTACCATATTTAGCTAGCTTGGTCCTTAGGCAGCAGACAAAATCTGTTGCCAGGACCATACTCTTTCTAAAACCATGTCTTTCTACTCTGTCATACCCAATGGAACTTTTTGTTCCAATGCCACAACCTTCTCAGGAATGCAGAATTACCTCCATAGTATAATGAATGTTAAAGTAAGACTTTCGCAGAATATTTGTGCTCTCTGAACTATTGTCCCACCAGAAACTATGTTTAGATTATGTACATGCTCAAGTTTAGATCTACTACTAACTTCATACAGGTTGGGGTTGGGGTGGGAATAGAGATCTCCCATATATCTCTCTATTGTATACAACTCATCTAATAAAACTCATCTTTTATTCATTTCCTTTATTTCTTTCTTATTTATTTTTTATTAGCCTTACCCTGTTTTGAGAGGGGAAGTTTAAAGCTCTTGCTATTATTATTTTGTTTTCTATTTCCATCTTTATCTTATTTAATTTTTACTATTAAAATGTGTAACAATAATGAGAGCCAAGTAACCAATGTTATGATAGAAGATTGAGAGAGTCTATGAGGTGTGCCACTCTCTTCTAGCTCTCCCCTCCTGGGCTGAATATACACTTCCAAGACTTTGAGGGGGTATCACCCGAAACTGGGTGACCTGGATGGTCATGCAGCCCCACAGGAGTTGGAGGTGAGCCTTCCCTATAAGATGAGGTATTGGGTACCCCAATCTGATTCTGAATGAGGGCAGGGTTCATACAAGCCTCCCCAGAGGTCAGTCAACTTCACAGCAGGTGGTCTGCCTCCAAGATGGAGGCAGCCAGACTGAGCTGTGATTCCCCTCCCCTTTGTCTCTCAGGCACTCTGGAATGCTATCTGACTAATGAATGTCTTTTATTAATATATTAATATCAATATAGGGATTGGGGGAAGGGGTGAAGGGCAGAGGGATTTTTGAGGTGCCCTCTTCTCTATTTCTATGGGGTCCATCACTCGGGTGGGAACCTTTGGGGTTCCTACTCCTAAGGGTCTCCCCTTGCCCCTTCTCCTTCAGTTTCTATTTCTCTTTCCTATTTCTATCCTTTTCTATAATTGCAAGTTAGACTGGAAAGGGTCTCTCAGCAAGGTTGGGTAATGGGAGAAGGAGCCTAAGAGATTGCTCCCAAAATGGAGTCCCAAAACTTAGCTGACTCATTGTTTGAAGTCTTGATGGGTAAGAAGTGATGGGATGCCTTTGACTAGGGAATCGGGGTATCAATGTCCAAAGAAAGATCCTCAGGAAGACCTCAGGACTGGATTTGAGCTGAGATGTTCTCCTCCTCCCTCTCTCAGTCCTCCGCCGGAAGTCCCTCCTCCTCCTTCCTCCAGAGAATTCCCCAGAATTCCCTCTCTGGTCCCAACTCTCAGTAACTATCACCAATGGCCTTCTTCTGGCTCTTTTTGTCCTATCCCCCATCCTTACAAATGTGGATACTATAAAACTTGGTGCATACGTGTTCAGTATTGACAATGTTTCACTATATATAATGCTCCCCAATATAATACAGTTACCCTGTTCACCCCTTCCAATTATATCCATTTTAGTCTTAACTCTGTCAGAGATGATGATTGCTACCATTGCCTTCTCTAGATCAGCTGAGTCATAGTATATTCTACTCTAGTTCTTCACCTTCACTCTATGTGGGTAGCTATCATTTTCAGTGTGTTTCTTATAAACAACATATGGTCAGGTGCTGAGTTTTGATCCTTTCTGGTATTTGTTTTATTGGGTGAATTCATCCCATTTATACTCAATGTCATAGTTACTAGCTATGTATTTCCATCTATATCAGTGGTTCCCTAACTTTTTTGGCCTACCACCCTCTTTCCAGAAAAAATATTACTTAGCACCCCCATCACATACTATCACCACCCCCTTACAGTTATTCACCACCCCCAAATGCACCTATGGTCATCAACACCTCCCTGGATAGCTGCAGCACCCACCAGGGGGCAGTGGCACCCACTTTGGGAATCACTGACCTATATCCTTCTCACTGTTTGTCCCCCTCTTCCTTTCTTTCCACTGTATCTCTCCTCAAATGTCTACTTTCCTTTGACCAATATCACTTTCCCAAAAATCCTTCTTCATCTTCTCCCTTTGCCCTCCTATTTCCGAATTAGTTTGCTTTTCCAAACATCCCTTCCTTGTTCCTTCCCCCTTACCTTTTCTTATTCTATCTACCTTTCCAAAAATCCCTTCCTTATCCCCACAACTGTGTCCTCCTACTTCTTGATGAGTTCAATTCTAAAAATCCCTTCCCTATCTTGTCCTAAGAGTATCTTCAGATCCCCATACCTTACCCTCTACCAATTGTAATAAATAAAAATTAATCTTGGAGACTTTATACTAAATTTATAAGTATTTATTAGTAAAGAGAAAGAAAGATAGAAATAAAGTTTCCAACCCTTCTAACTTAAAAGAGCAGGTTCCAGATTCCAGTCCCTCCACACTGTCACTTGCTAGAGATTGCAAATAAGATAAAAGCCCCTAGACAGCTCAAGAGAAAGTCAGACCAGGAGAGTTATGGAAATAAAGAAACTGACCCAACTTCCCTCACTGATTTTTCAAAACTAAGTTCCTCCTCTGGATCCTTTAATTGGCCAACAGCCTTCATACATCATGCCTCCTGGCTTCCATGATGCTATCACACTATCCTGTAACCATCACACCATCGGGCTGGTAGACACATGACTCTGATTCCTATGTTGAATCTTTCCAGGATTGGACAGGTTTGGAGGACCAGAGATATTTAATTCACATACTATTAATACGCACTTCTCTAATCATTTCCTCTCTTATCCCAATCCTCTTTCCTCCTATTTGTATGTACATTAAGAAAATGTTTACCCTTCTAATCATATGTGTTGTTCTCTCTTTATCCCAGATCTGATGAAAGTAAGGTTCTAGTACCACCAGCCCTCTCCCTTCTCCCCCCTTTCCTCTTCCATATTAGTGTTCCACCCTTCCTGGTCTATTCCCCTACCATTTCATCTCATTCCATTCCATTTACCTCAACCTTGAGTCTTCCATCCATAACCTCCCTTTGAAATACTCAGGCAATGATGTCATTCCCTGGGGCCATATATGAAATTTTCTCATAAAGGAATCAAGCAATTTGACCTTTTGTATTGCTTATGATTAGTCTTTCATTACCTTTGTATGTTTCTTATAGATCAAATTTTCTGCTGAATTCTGGGTTTTACCCAGGAAGAGTTGAAACTTTTTTAGTTAATTGAATATACACTTTTTACCTTTTATAATTATGTTTATCTTTGATAGATATGGTATTCTTGTTTGTAAGCCCAGTTCTTTCACTCTACAAAATGCTGTGTTCCAGGTTTGGTACTCTTTTAATGTTGTGGTTGCTATGTCATGTGTTATTTTGACTATAGGTCCACAGTATTTTAATTGTTTTTTTTCCCTTATTGCTCATAGTATTTTCTCCTTAACCTGAGAGCTACAAAATTTAGCGATGATATTCCAATGCATTTTCATCTGTGGCTCTCTTTCAGGTGATAATTGGTGAATTCTTTCAATTTCTATTTTACTCCCTGGTTCTAGAATTTCTGGACATTTTTCCTTGATGATTGCTTTGAGTATGGTAAAAACATTTTTTTTATTGTAAATTTTTGGGAGCCCAGCTATTCTTATATTGTCTCCTCTTGATCTTTTTTTCAGGTCAGTTGTTTTTGTGATAAGATGTTTCATATTCTCTTCTATTGTTTCATTCTTTTGCTTTTGCTTTATTATTTCTTGTTGTCTTAGAAAGTTGTTAACTTCCCTTTGTCCAATTCTAGTTCTTAATATATTATTTTCTTCCATGAGCTTCTAGATCTCTTTTCCCATCTGGGCAATCTTTCTTTTATTTTCTTGCATTGCTATTGGGGGATTTTTCTAAGTTTTCCTGAACTTCTCTCATTTGGTTTTTGAGGCATTTTTTTCACTCTTCCAAAAGTTCTTTTTGAGTGTATGGCCACTTATTGTACTTTTTGTTCTTTTTGAAGTAAGTATTTTTACTTTACTGTCCTCTGAGATTAAGCCAAAGTCTTCTCTGTCCCAATAATAGCTATCAATAGTTGTATTCTTTCTCCTTTGTTTGTTCATTTTTTATTCTAAATTTTTTAGTGGTCATGCCGATAAATTTAATTATTAGCTTTTTTACTGGACTCTCAGCACTTTACAGCACTCTTATTGTACTGGAGTATGTTACCTCAGGTTTCAGGATTTTTTTTGTGTGTATTTGTTTTTATCTGGGTTCTATTTAGTTATTCCAGTTTTTATAGTCCAGGGTCTGATGTAATACCAAGTTCCCCACTCATACCCCAGTCTATGATTGATTTCAAGTGTTCTGACCAGAGCCCTGGATACAGGTCTGCCATTGTTACTGCAAGCAATCAGTCTGCCTTCCCCAGAGGCAGCTGCAAGGGACTTCATTCTCCTGAGACTGACTGACAGCTCATGGGGCTCTAGTCCCTCAGCAACCTCACTCACCAGTACACAGTCTTTCCTCATTCTTCCTCTCTTACTGCCACAGTCTATCCTGTCTTTTTCACTTCATGTTATTAAGAACAAACTTAAAAATCATTTGTGATCTGCTCAAGAACTTTACAAGAGGCTACATTATACATATAAATGCTAAAGAATAATGCCACCTTTTGTGAGGTAATCATTTTGTCTTTATAATTAATCTAGCTAGGCCATCAAAGATGTCCTAAAAGTCATTAAAAGACTGCCTGCCCTTTGATCCACCCATACCACTGCTGGGTGTATACCCCAAAGATATAATAAGGAAAAAGACTTGTACAAAAATATTTATAGCCACATTCTTTGTGGTGGCAAAAAAAACTGGAAAATGAGGGGATGCTCTTCGATTGGGGAATGGCTGAACAAATTGTGGTATCTGTTGGTGATGGAATACTATCATGCTAAAAGGAATAATGAACTGGAGGAATTCCATGTGAACTGGAATGACCTCCAGGAATTGATGCAGAGTGAAAGGAGTAGAACTAGGAGAACATTATACCCAAAGGTAGATACGCTGTGGCACAATCAAATATAATAGACTTCTCTACTAGCAGCAATACAATGATCCAGGACAATTCTCAGGGACTTATGAGAAAGAATGCTATCCACATCCAGAGAAAAAACTGTGGGAGTAGAAATACAGAAGAAAAACTACTGCTTGATCACATGGTTCGATGGGGATATGATTGGGGATTCAGACTCTAAACCATCACCCTAGTGCAAATACTAATAATATGGAAATAGGTCTTGATCACTGACACATGTAAAACACAGTGGAATTGCTTGTTGGCTATGGGAACAGGGTGGGAGGAGGGGAGGGAAAGAACATGATTCACATAACTATTGAAAAATATTCTAAATAAATAAATGAACTTTTTTAAAAATGTCTTAAAAAATCTTCCTATTTCCTACCAAGTAAAATTAAAACTCTCCTGCCTAGCATTCAAACATCTCTGTTACCTGAAACCACTCAACTTTTCCAACCTCATCTCCTGATAATCCTCTGAAAACTCTCAGTGGTCAAACATACAATGAGCTCTCAGAGGTCCTTAACTTTTACTCAGGCTATTTCCTATGCTTGGAACATGTTCTTTCCCTCTTTTCACCAATTTGATTCCTACGTACGCTTTTGTAACACTGCTTTAGCCCAAGGCTTCCCTAAGAGATAGCCAGCCTTATGATCTGCCATTGCTTAGTTTATAAGTTTATAAGACAGTTTATAACCTGTCTAACTTCTGACTCCTGATAAGGTGAACAGAACTCAGAGCTGCAATTGAGTAGAGGAGAAATTTGCTTCAATTGGTTAGATATACTTTGAGAGAGGAACTTAAGAGAAAGATGGGTCAGTAAAAAAAGAAAGAATAGACTTCTGAGTAGTGGACCAGAATCCCAGCACTTCTGTTTTGTAGAGTCAACCCTGATATCATGATCCTTAACTTCTACAATGTTCAGCTCTAAAAGGCAGATTCCCCTTGGTAAGATCATTTTTTGTTTGAACCGAGATGGTATCTCTCTTCCCACTAAAAGGCTCAATTGCTTTTATGAACCCTTTGGTTTATCCTAACCTGTCTAACTTCTGTTTCTATTTGCCACTTTCTTTGATAAAGAGTTTACTAGTTATCTGTAAGGGTATTTTGTGTAATTAACATTTTGTGGGAAGGGACTAAATTGATCATTGTAAGTTAAGGGTTACTATTATTCCCCCTTGAGAGGGGCCATGGAAAATAGACTTTATTCTGAATCCCAGATTTGTCCCTCTAGACTAGAGATGTATGAAGGGTGACAGAAATACCTACCTATAAGGGCACAAGTCCAGATCCTTCCTTATAGTACTACCTCAAGGATTTGGCCACCCTGGAAGTGAAACAAACTTGGAGCTGCCAGAGAGATAGTACCCTTCCCTTTGGGCTTGGGCTGTCCAGCTAACTTACAACAGCAGAGAATTAAACCAAAGTTTATGCTTATAATAACAGTGGGTTAATACCTTAATGCTCTTTTAACTCTACAGGCACATGATCAATCTCATTTTTTGACACTAAAAACATCCCCCTAGTCTCTCTAGGAAGCTGGGTCCTAGAATTTCCTGAACCTTAGTATTGTCTGGGAAATCTTCCCTCCTCTACCCAAAAGACATACAGCTCCCTCCTCTCCTGAAGCCCCTGGGTCAAGAAGCTCAACCATTTTCTCTCACTGCCACCTTTTGGGCTAAGTGGGTGATAGTACATGCATATACAGCAGAACTTTCTCTTTTTCTGTCTCTCAAAAGACTGCCAGGAGCTGTCTCCAGAGCAGAGGCTGGGGGGATGAATAGCTCCACTGTACCCGCCCATCCTAGCTCTACACCTACAAGTGGTACAATTTTCTTCTGCCAGCTGTTATCACTCACCCCACCAAAAAAAAAAAAAAAAAAGAAACAACCTGTGATCTAATACTCCCCTCTTATAGTAAAAAGGGGTAGCTCCATTATAAAATATCCAAAACCAATTAGAACATCCCATCCCCATAAGCTGAGTCTTAATTACGATTGAGAGAATGAGTAGGCAAGCCTACCAAAGCATAGGACAGCATTGGCAAAGACTTGGCACAAGAGCTGAGCCCCACTGGGGTTGCTGCTCCCCTTCCCCCTTTCCCAGGGCCCCAAGACATTTTTTTAAAAAACCCTTACCTTCCGTCTTGGAGTCAGTATTATATATTGGCTCCAAGGCAGAAGAGTGGTAAGGGTAGGCAATGGGGGTCAAGTGACTTGCCCAGGGTCACACAGTCTGAGGTCAGATTTGAACCTAGGACCTCCTGTCTTTAGGTTTGGTTCTCAATCCACTGAGCTACCCAGCTGCCCCCTACTGAAGAAATTTTTTTGCATGCTCCACCCCTCTGTCCAGCTGCCCAAAGCAAATACTTTCTCCCTCAACTCTCTCAGGTAATTCTGGGGCTCACAGGCAGCTTGAACTAAGAACTCAGAAAAGGTTCGACAAAGGCTAGGACGTGTTCTCTCAGCAGCTATCAATGGATATATCCATATGGTCCACAGTCCACAGTAAAATACAAAGATCCAACCAAATGATCACTTCAAGTTGGCCAGCATCTCCAGATTCCCCTCCACATATAATAATCAAGGCCTAATTCACTGTTTAAGCAATCAAGCCATCAATGATCATTTTTAGCATATATTTTATGCTAGGCATTAGAGACAAGAATATAAAGAATTTAACAGTGCCTACCCTCAAGAAGCTTACATTCTAGTGGGGCAGGTGAAAAGTATATACATAAAGGCATCATAAACATAAAATTAATAAATACACACATATACAAAGTTAAACACCAGGTACTGTGGAAGGGAAAACACGAGCAATTGAGAGAATAGGGAAAGGTTTCAAATTAAAGATGATGCCTAAGCTATATCTTAAAGAAAGGGATTTTATGATGATAAGGAAGGAATTCAATCCAGGCATGTGGAATGGCCAGTGCTGGGGCATGTAGATCAGTGATGGAACGTGACACGGTATAGAGAAAAGGCCAGATTGGCTGGATTATGAAGTGTAATGTCGCGTCGGCTATGGGTGGGGGGACAGCGGGGGATGAAGGGGAAAGTAGGAGCTTGAATCATGTAACCATGTTAAAAATGAATATTAATAAATGATTTAAAAAAAAAAGAAGAGGTGTAATGTCCAATGAGGATGAAAAGATAAGTCGGAGCCAGTTTGTATAGGGCTTTAAAAGCTAAATGAAGGGGTTGATATTTGATCCTAACTAGAAAAAAAGAAAGCCAATGAAGTTGATTAAATAGGGGATTCACATGATCAGATCTGTATTTAAGGAAAATTACTTTAGCAGCAGTATTTAGGTTTGACTGGAGTAGTGAGAGACAAGAAATAGGGAAACCAATTATGGAACTATTATAGGCTATAGCTGATGAAGGCCTGGACTATGGTGGTAGCCATGTGAGTCTAGAGAAGAAGTAGATAGGAGAAATGTTGTGAAGGTAGAAATGGCAAGATTCAGTAAATGATTGGAAATGTGGGGTGAGGGAGAATTAAGAATTCAGGATAATTGCTAAGGTTATCAACTTAGAAGAATGGAGGGAAAAGAATATGAAAAAGAGGATTTTGGAGGAAATACGAATTCAGTTTTGGACATGTTGATTTTAAGCTGTTTTTGAGATAATTAGTTTGAAATGTCCAACAGGTGGGTGATAGATGACTGAAAGCTCAAGAAAGAAACTGTAGGGCATATATATATATATATATACCAGCATATACCCCATACTAGTATGTATATCTCTATATTGTTAGTATGTTTGTTTATATTTGTCTATGAGTCATATGCAGTTAAACCCATGAAAGCTATTAAGGTTATAGAGAAAAGGTAGAACAGGAGAAGAGGAGAAACCTAGAACAAAAACCTTGAAGAACACCTCTGGTTAGGGTGAAAGATATAGTTACGCCAGTCAAGTAGGTTGTGAAGGAACAATTAGACACATAGGAAATATTAGGAGAGTGTAATGTTACCAAAACCCAGAGAGGAAAGTGTATACAAGAGGAGATGGATGATGTTAAATGCAATAGGGTGAAAAGAATGAAGAATGAAAAAAAAGAATATAATTTGACAAGTAAGAGATTATTGCTTATTTTGAATGGAGTTTTTAGTTGAATAATAATATCAGAAGTGAGATTGGAAAGGGTTAAGAAGCAAGGGAGAAGAGGAAGTGAAAAAAGCAAGTGTAGAGAGTTTTTTTCAATGGTAGACAAGTGAAGATTTTTTGAGAATGGGGAAAATGTAGGTAGGTATGTTTGAAAGCAGTAGGGGAAGTACCAGCATGTAATAGAGACTAGAAATTCTAAAGAGAAAGAAGATGACTGAGAATACAGTCAATTGAAGGATAGGAGAAATAACACCAAGAGCAGATATAGAAGGGTTGCTTTGGCAAGAAGGGTCATCTCTGGCAGAAACTAGGGAAAGAGAGACAAGTGAGAGATGCTGAGGGTTTTTAAAATGAAGAGAATGAGAGAAGCTGAGCTCATGTTAAATGGCCTCAATTTTCTCAATAAATTAGGAGACAGTGCTCAGCCTGAAAGAAAAGGCAGGAGGTAGGGAGGTATGGGAAGTTGGAGGTGGGGGAGGAAGCTTGGAATAGCCTACCTAGAGTGTGAGGTAAAGAATCAATAGGGAGGAATAAAAAGTACAACTTCCTTCAGTGAGGGATCAATTGAGGCTGGATAATATGAAATTTATAGCATACCCAGTTAACATAGTTGTGAGACTTCCTTCAGCTATATTTAGCAGCTTTTGAGCTAGAGCAAAGGAGGCTGATGGTAGGGAATAATCCAAGGAGAAAATATGACAATAGATGAGCAGAGACAGGACAAAGGGGCAAGAGATTCAGAAGGAGAGAACAGTGCAGCTAAACTGGTCAACTAGGAGGGTGAGACAGGAAAGGGAAGAAATTGAAGTTAGAGCAGGTGTAATAGCCTAAAAAGCACTGAGGGGTGAAAGGGGTGAAGGTCTCAATGAAGGTGAAGAAAGGTTTATGAGAAGTAAGGAGGAGGGAAAGGTAGAAGTCAGATCTAGAGGAATATCAATTACTTACAGGTAAGTAATGATGAGATCTAGTGTGTGACCTTACTTACGTGTGAGTGAGGTAGAATGAAGGAATAGGTCATGGGAATTTAAAGATGAATTTAATTAATGAATTGGGAGGTTGACAATTTTGAGGAAGCATCTGTGTGAATTATTAAGGTCCCCTAGGATAAAAACAGGAATTGGGGAGGAGTGGAAGATGGTGAACCAGGAGCTGAACTCCTTGAGCAAATGGAGAAAAAGACCTGGGGGGTTGTTATACTAGAATCACTATAATTTGGATTGTAGAAAATTCATATAGAATGGAATACAAAGGGGGAAATGTTCCTGAGTGATGGTGGTAAAAGGAGAATCTGGAAACGAAATTGAGGAACAAGGAGAATTTTGACTTTTCCCTCCAGGACCTATTTGTCAGGGGCTATGAGAAAATATATAGCCAGTACTGGAAATGATTGCCTGGAATATGGTGTCATTGCAATAGCCATCTCAAGATGGACTAGTACATGGAAAGAATGTGCAAGAAAAAGGTACAGGAGACTGGGAGAGTGGGGCAGTGTTCACTATGAATAGAAATTCCAGAGGACACAGTTAAAGGGGTGAGCAGGGTTCAAGTGGAACTTGTGTGGGATACGGTTGAGAGGGCTACAGGTGAGAGAACTTGAGGAAGGTCTAATGATAGTTTTCTTCTAAACAGATGCTAATTAATTAGTATAGAGATATGGAGAGAAAAAGAGAAAAGTGCAGGATAATAGTAGATGGCAGATGAATAGTGAACCTCTTAGTTCTCAATGTCTAAGGTTTAATCCAGGTAGTACTGGGCCAGGCTTGGGTCTGGGTTTGGATCACACTGTGTATTCAGCTGCTCCAGTTCCTTCCAAAACCCGGAGGTAAGGAGGATGTCAGGGGTAGTTTTTGAAAAGGGATGGTCAATGGAGAATCTGACTTGCAGACTTGATGACTTGGCAACAAAAAATTCTGCATTTAGTAAATCTTGTTTACAAAGAATAAAATCCTGAAGAACACCAAT
Source organism: Gracilinanus agilis (assembly GCF_016433145.1). Classification (NCBI taxonomy): domain Eukaryota; kingdom Metazoa; phylum Chordata; class Mammalia; order Didelphimorphia; family Didelphidae; genus Gracilinanus; species Gracilinanus agilis. Next base: position 312,106,389 of record NC_058131.1, read on the forward strand.
ACAGAAACAAAAAAATTAACACAAATAGTAAGTAGAACCCCAAGAGTTCGTGCAGGTCTATGCTGATAAGCAAACAAGATTCTAGCCTTTAAACAAACTTAAATACACATAAACATAGTTTAAAGACTCATAATTAGGTTGCTCTTCTGACTCTGAGAGAGCTGGGTCTTCCCAGCTAAATGGCAGGTTTCCTTTGGTTCTTCTCATTTTGAGTGTCTTAAACCAAGTGTTTCTAGCTACCAGGTATTACCAATGATTTTGAATTCACTTTAATATTTAAAAATAGAGCTGGCTTATCTACCAAAGACTCTTACTCAGACAGTCTTTTGGAATACTGCTCTCCCTGGGATGCTACTTGCTATGTTCTCCCATCTTCTGCCCCATGCCTCTTAAGATGTATAGATGATAGTTGCTATAATATCTAAAACATAGATATTTCAAACTTCTTTACATTTACTATAATAATCTAATTCAACTAACACATACTTCATCAAAAATACATTAGCTTATATTTCAAATATGCAATATTTTTGCTCAAATATAAAAAAACTACACGATTTTGCATTCAATGAATGAATATGAATGAACTCTCAAATCTTCTAAGGAATTGAAGAGTACCTAAGTAACCAGCTCCTCATACCTTTCTTTTCCTGAATATAGTCAGTACTAGGCATTAATATTGTGGCTGAAACTACCAAAAGCTGGAACTTCAGTTGCATCCCCAGAAGGCATCTTTTTAAATTAGAGATTGAAGAAAAACACACTAGTCCAATAGTCTTTTTTTTTTTAATGAATAAACCCAAAAGGAATACAAATGAGTCCCAGGAAGACTTTGTCATTATGACCACAAGAAAAAGCTGTCAGAAAAGTAAATTATGTAAGTAAACAGGAATATGTGTATGTGTGAATCTACGAAATACATCATAGAAGATTAAAGAAAACAATGGCATTTGTAAACTAGTCCAAACAAAACTACAGAAAAGGAGGGAGGATACATATTTTGAATCAATCCAAATTGACTTTATATATCCATTTTAAAAGTAATTTTGCTGGAAAAAAATGCAAAACAACTCTAGTTTAGAAAACTAAGGATTGTTTCCACTTAGACTATTGTAGAATATTATGAAGAATTGTGGGGATTCAAGTTAAGAAAAGAACAATATAACCTTTTTTAGCCCAGATGAAGGCCCATATTTTCAGTGTTGCTTTTCTTCTACCTAAATGAAAAAACAGTATACTTAAACATTTATTTTAAAGGCCCTCCTGGGCAGATTTGAATAGGAACTAAAATACTTTTCTAATGAATACCTCTAAAATTCAATCCTGGCTTTTTATTCTGAGATGTGGACCTATACCTTAAGAAGAGTGATTTGGGGTTCAACTGCAAGTGTTGTCACCTTTCTTGCCTGAGGGGTTCTTGTTCTTGTTCTTTAAACCTTTACCTTCTGTCTTAGTATCAATTCTAGGAGAGAGGAGCAGCAGAAGCTAAGCAAGCCAGGGTTAAGTGACTTGTCCAGGGTCACATAACTAGGAAGTATCTGAGGTAACCTTTGAACCCAGGTCTTCCTGACTCCAGGCCTTGTGTTCTATCCATTCTGCCACCTTTGCTACCCCATGAAGATCATTTCTTTATACATTATACAGATAAACTTTGCTGGTGATACATTTTCAATAAGCAGTCCTCCTGCCACCCTCTATCATGTTTTCCTTCTTGCCATTAAAAGGAAAGATGAATATACTGAGCCAGACCATTCTCTGTCAAAACTATGTTTTTGTGTTTTAACAAACCACCAAAATGGACTTTTTTTTCTGTCTTCTCCCATTAACTTCTACCTTACTTTTCACATATCAGTGTGATACAAATTACATTCAACTCTATGTATTCCAGAGAGAAAGCACTTTGTAGATCAAAGATAAATATGCATAAAATGCATATATGAAGTTTGATTATACCTTGAAAGAAATTTAAAGTTTTTTGATTAAAGGTGTCAAAGAACATATATTAAATTGACCAACTAGTGAAATGAAAAGCTATCATAGATCTTCACAGCAAGAAAAGTCATAGTAAGTAAAGCCTCCTCCCTAATGTGACAAAAATGATTATTATTCATTCCAATCATTAATTTAATTCTAAATGCATGCCCAGAAACAGAGCAATCCAGAAAATTCCAAAACAACAGTATGAAAAAAAGAAAACCAGCAAATTCACCAAGACAGGGGGATCCAAAAATAATGAAAAGGAAATTTTGGAGAAACATTAAGGATAAGGTATAATATTTTTCTGTTTTAAATATGTAGGTATGGTATTGCATCAAGCATTTAAACCATAAGTATATATAAAACTGGCTAAGAGCAAAAATAATTACCAAATGAGCAGATTTTCCAACACATTGTGAAAAATGTTACTTTTTCCTTTAATAAAGCTGAAAAGTTGCCATTCACTGATTTCTGGCTCCACAAAAACTTCTAGCATGAATGAGATGATGACTTTAACCACTACCACTAGAGCATAGAGTCTGCCTATGGGGGATAAGTGAAGGAAGAAGTCTTATTTCAATATTGAATGGTTCTCTACGGTTTTCTTTTTTTGTTATTCTTGTTTTATATCCCAGTTAACAAAACACTGGAGAAAAGGTAGAGTTTTGCCACCACACCCTGAGGCAGAAATTCTACCATTTGTACCTCAACTCAAAGACACAGGAAATGGTCCCTCAGGCATTACCCCTTGAGAAATTGTAAGTACTCACCAGGCTCTTCAAGTAATGATCATATACTTAACAGAATATGTTTCTGAATGTGCCAAGAGCATAATAAAGTCAGACTCTGGCCAAGATAACATAAGATAGTTCTTTTACTAAAACAACATGGTCCAATCTTGACAAAGAGGTAGAGTCCCAAAGACAATAATCCATATTTCCTGGTAGGGCAAGGTGAGAAAAGGGTTATAGAAAAACCAGAATTATTCTTTAGGTTCAAAAATATAACTGGTGCTTTTATACAACTATGGATTGTTTAAAGAAACAGCCACTTTATTCAGGAAATGCTTTTTGAGTAAAGATGCATTAGTTAATCACCAAAGAGAAAGAATGTCACTAAAATAATTATTAACATTTTAAGTAGAGATGAATCTCTATGAATAATAAAGAAAAAACCTTGATAAAATATTTTTTAAATTGACTAGATGCTGACTTACCTATGCGAAACAAGTAGGCACCGTGCTCTAGAACCTGTACAGGTATTAAAGTCACCAGCCCAGTACATTTGTGGATGGCTTAGCAGAACAGGAATTTGACAATCATGTACCTGTTACAGGGGTAGGGGAAGCTACAAATTTTATTAAATTTTATTTTTTTTTTGAAAAATTTTTTCCATGGTTCCATGATTCATGTTCTTACTCTCCCCTCTACAACCACACCAACCCTCCCCTGTAGCCGCCACGTATTTCCACTGGTTTCTTCATGTGTCATCAATCAAGACCTATTTCCATATTATTGATAGTTGCACTGGGGTGGTTGTTTAGATTCTACATCCCCAATCATGTCCGTATCAACCCATGTGTTCAAGCAATTGTTTTTCTTCTGTGTTTCCATTCCTGTAGTTCTTCCTCTGAATATGGGTAGCATTCTTTTCCATAAATCCCTCAGAATTGTCCTGGATTAGTGCATTGCTGCTAGTATAAAAGTCCATTACATTCGATTTTACCACAGTGTATCAGTCTCTGTGTACAGTGTTCTCCTGGTTTTGCTCCTTTTACTCTACATCAATTCCTAGAGTTCATTCCAGTTCACATGGAATTCCTCCAGTTTATTATTCCTTTGAGCAAAATAGTATTCCATCACCAACAGATACCACAATTTGTTCAGTCATTCCCTAATAGAAGGGCATACCCCCTTTTTCCAGTTTTTGCCTACCATGAAAAGCGCAGCTATAAATACTTTTGTACATGTCTTTTTCCCTATGATCTCTTTGGGGGTACAAACCCAGCAATGGTATGGCTGGATCAAAGGGCAGGCAATCTTTTAGAGTTCTTTGGGCATAGTTCCAAATTGCCATCCAGAATGGTGAGATCAATTCACAACTCCACCAGCAATGCATTAATGTCCCAATTTTGCCACATCCCCTCCAACCTTCATTACTCTCCCCTGCTGTCATTTTAGCCAATCTGCTAGGTGTAAGGTGATACCTCAGAGTTGTTTTAATTTGCATTTCTCTAATTATTAGAAATTTAGAACATTTTCTCACATGCTTATTGATGGTTTTTATTTCTTTATCTGAAAATTGCCTATTCATGACCCTTGCCCATTTATCAATTGGGGAATGGCTTGATTTTTTTGTACAATTGATTTAGCAACTTGTAAATTTGAGTAATTAGACCTTTGTCAGTTTTTTTGTTGTAAAGATATTTTTTCCAGTGTGTTGTTTCCTTTTGATTTTGTTTACATTGTTTTTGTTTGTGCAAAAACTTTTTAATTTAATGTAATTGAAATTATTTATTTTACATTTTGTAACTTTTTCTAACTCTTGCTTGATTTTAAATTCTTTCCTTTCCCAGAGATCTGACAAGTATACTATTCTGTGTTCACCTATTATACTTATAGTTTCCTTCTTTATATTCAAGTCATTTACCCATTCTGAATTTATCTTGATGTAGGGTGTGAGTTGTTGATCTAATTCTAAACTTAATCACTCCCATATTGTTTTCCAATTTTCCCAGCAGTTTATGTCAAATAGTGGATTTTTGTCCCAAATGTTGGGCTCTTTGGGTTTATCATAGACTATCTTCTGTAATTTGGTACCCTCAGCTAGTTGGGTAACAGGGGGACAGGAAGTTCTCTCTTGGACATACAGAGCTAGGCTGGAATTTGAAACACCGTGGTATGGCTCATTACCTAGTAATCTTAGTGCTCAGGGTGCGGAATTAGTGGCATTGAAGCAAGCCTGTCTTCTAGCTGAAGGTAAAAGTGTTAATATTTACCCTGACTCTTGATATGCATTTTCTGTTTGCCATGCAACAGGAACGATCTGGAAACAATGAGGTTTTATTACTGCATTGGAAAACCAATAGCTCATGCAGGAATAATAACTGAATTGTTAGAAGCAATCCAAAAGCCAAAATAGCTGGCAATAATTCATTGGCAGAGTCATACTCATGGTAGAGATTCAGTCTCTAAAGGAAATCACAGAGCTGATATCACTGTGAAGTATGCAGCCCAGAATGCTCCAATTTATGTAATGAATTTAACATCTATTGATTCTGATGATCTAGGAAAAGCTTATGTAGACTCAGATATCCAGAAATGGAAGGATAAATTTGGAGCTAGGTAAGAATATGGGATATGGATTACTGATACAGGAAGACCATTGTTACCAAAATATTTGTATACCTATTTGTGTCAAGCCATCCACACAAAAGGTCATTTTGGTACATAAGCTGTTGTGGATTCCATCAAGAGACACTGGGTTGCTCCTGGAATAAGTACTGTTGCAAATAAGATCTGTAATAGTTGTTCAGTCTGCCAAAAGTTTAATCAAATTGCATTCAGAAAGAAAGGTTTGGATGGTAGGCCTTTAGCATAATGTCCATTTGAGAGTTTACAGATTGATTATATCTGTATGCCTAAAGCTGGAAGATACAAGTATTGTCTTGTGATAGTTGATAGACTAACTAAGTGGCCTTAAGGTTTTCCATCAAATACCCACACAGCTAGCTTTGTGGTAAAAGTGTTACTCAAGGAAATTATGCCTAGATTTGGTGTAACTTTAACCATAGATTTGGATAAGGGATCTCATTTCATTCAGGATATCCTTAGAAGAGTCTATGACAATCTAGGAATAACACCTAAATATCATGTTCCTTATCACCCACAAAGTTCAGGTCAAGTAGAATGTATGAATAGGGAACTCAAGACTATGGTTGGAAAACTCTGTGCCAAAACTCATCTCAAATGGCCAGATATTCTTCCCATAGCTTTGTTTTACCTACATATGAGACCAAGAGCAGATCTACATATATCTTCGTATGAGATGCTCTTTGAACATGCTCCACTACAAGCAAAAACTTGTAAGGCTGTTTATGCTTCACTCTTAGGAGGTGATTGCCAAATTGCTTCATATTTAAATGCTTTACAACAGAGGCTAAGAGAATTACAAGATATGGGAGTATTAATTCAATCTGATCCATTGGATTATTCTCTTCATAATTTTCAACCAGGTGATATGGTCTATGTGAAGAATTTTGCCAAAACATCGGCAACAGAACAAAATTGGGTAGATCCTTATACAGTTGTATTAGTTTCACCATTTTCTGTAAAAGTATTAGGTAGAGATTTGTGGTATCATTGTTTTCATATTAAATTGGTTCATAGAGAAGAAGAAGGAGGAGGAGGAGGAGGAGAAGGAGGAGGAGGAGGAGGAGGAGGAAGAGGAGGAGGAGGAGGGAGGAGAAGG
>NC_058131.1:312113112-312198137 GCF_016433145.1 Gracilinanus agilis
AGAAAGAAAGAAAGAAAGAAAGAAAGAAAGAAAGAAAGAAAGAAAGAAAGAAAGAAAGAAAGAAAGAAAGAAAGAAAGAAAGAAAGAAAGAAAGAAATTGTGTAAATTGAGATCTTCAGTCAATTAGAGTCTGCAGTCAGAAAGTTCAGTAAGGAGAGGACCATTCCAGAGGAAGACGATGTTCGGATTGAAGAGGACATGGATAAATGAAAAGGATTCAGGATTTATGGACTTTGTATTAAGACTGATGAACTTATGAATTGAACTGATAAACACTTCATTTTTGAGGATTTTTCTTAAAGAAGAGGATTAATCATAGACAATTTGGATAAATGGTTTGGAAGTATTTTGGGTAATGTAAATAGTATCACTACATACTCATATGCATCCAACATTGCACATAAAACTATCAAGAACTTCGAAGAGAAGATTCCCTTGAGGAATGGAATATCATAAGGAGAAAGGAGATCTGAAGGTGTGTAAATGGAATTAGCTCATCCTCATTCATTGTAATACTCTAGCCATCAGAAATAATGTCACCCCGCCCAACTTAGTGGGGAGGGGAAGATTAGTTACCCATACGTGACAATAAGTAACAAATCAAGAACAAGGGACTGCCCTTTGGGCAGTCCAAAACATTGTTGAGGCTGCCATTTTGTCCATTTGAAATTGAAGGTGGATGCAGGAAGTGACGAAAGCTGCTATCTTTTTTTTTTTTTTAATTATTTTAAACCCTTAACTTCTGCGTATTGACTTATAGGTGAAAGAGTGGTAAGGGTAGGCAATGGGGGTCAAGTGACTTGCCCAGGGTCACACAGCGGGGAAGTGTCTGAGGCCAGATTTGAACCTAGGACCTCCTGTCTCTAGGCCTGGCTCTCAATCCACTGAGCTACCCAGCTGCCCCATATCTTTTTAAATATGATGGTAATTTCCTGTGGAGGCAGTTGGCACTTTGACCTTGGTGTTGAAGGCTCTCTGCTGAGACCTCAGGCGGCTTCCCTCTGAATTGTCACATGGGTAAGTTAGGCTGACTTCCTTTCTCCTCCCTTGGCATTTCTGGAGTCTATACCCTCAAGGAGGCCTCTCTTGCCTATCTAATTGTAAAAGGCCTTGTGGCTAGTAGCCTTGTTTAATTAACCTCTGTGCTCCTTTGCTGAGACCTCTAAATTCTCATCCAGTCCAGACTTCTGGCCCGGGCCAGAGTCTCTGTCCCTGTCTCTGTCTCTGTCTCTGTCTCTGTCTCTGTCTGTCTGTCTGTCTGTCTGTCTGTCTGTCTGTCTCTCTCTCTCTCTCTCTCTCCCCCCCCCCACCTTCAACCTTCCTAATTGTAAATAAACTTCCATAAAAGCCATCCTGACTTGGGTCTATTTTAAATTTGGAATCAAGCTAATCAGATTCCTGGCAACCATACCTTAAATATCTAGTTTCCCCTCTTACAAAGGAGATCTGAAGTTTTGGTAAGTATCATACATCCAACAGTAACATGTTGCAACACAATATAGCAAAGAAACAACATAGCAAATCAGATACATACAACACAAACATATTAGGATACATTGTGTTCCAAAATTAGAATTAGCTATAGGATAAATAAGTACTAACAGAAGATAGTTAGTTACTAACAAAGATTAGCTAGTTATTTAGGTAGATGTAGCTAGACTAACATACTAATATCTTAGGGATAGTTTAGAATAGTTTAGGGAACTAGCATTGGATTAGATTAGAGGATAAGATAAGGTACTAATGTACATTACAGTGCAAATACAACACACATAACAAAATTGCATTACATGAAGAACATATACTACAAATCACACATCACAAATAATGTAAATAGATATGTAAATAGTATGTGTATATTGTACATTGTATTATAGTGTAACTATTGTATATATGTAAAGGGTGTATATGTGTATATTTGATATATATTATGCATACACATATGTATATATGTATATCATACATGTATATATTGTGTATATTTTATGTGTGTATCATGTATATATATGTGTGTAAATGTAAATTCTGTGAATGCTTTGCTATAATTGAGTTGTAAACATTTAAATGTAATTTGCATAAGTGAGTTTAATGTTTTGTTGTAATTTTGATGTAAAGACTTATGCAATGTTGTGTTAAAATGTATTTTTCCAAACTTGTTTGCATTTATTAGTTGGTAGGATGTTTCTGTATTAGAATAGGAGTTGTGTTTGATGTTTGTTTTGATTTTTGTGTTGACATTTCATATTTTCTGTTGATTTTGTTAATTTTGTTGGAAATTTTACATTGTTACTTGGTGCTTTGTGCTTTGAACTATGTAACTGTTCAACATATTTATCCCTTTACCTTTCCTTGTTAAAATCCCTAGTGTAGGGTAGAATAGAATAGTGTTAGAATAGAGTTAGTGTAGGTTGTTTGTTATTTTGGGTTAGAATTTTATTTTAGTTTGTAGTGCACAAATACCAAAATATTGTGTGGAACACTATTTTGGCTTTGTGCAAAGGGGGAAACTGTACTAGGTATAGGCTGTAAAAATTTAAAAGCAGATTTGTGTAAGCATGTTAGGGAAAGCCTTTGCTGGAAGTCATGGACATTCTGAATAGAATGCAGTGGGTAGGGAGGAGAGTGCTGAGCAACAGAAAGATAGCTATGCTGTGAGGGGTTCAGAGCAGAAGTTCAATCTGCAGTCCCTTTTGACCTGGGATCTTGGAGAGTGGTGAAGGTTGAAAAGGCAGAAGACATCAATCCTGCAAGTCAACTCTGAGTAGGGAAGTGGCCTGTGATCTGGTGGACAGTTTGCATACATTTATCCCTACCTGGTTATTTTGGATCATCGGCTGTGGAGGAGTTGGTTCCTGGCATCCTGAAAACATCTCTGGAACAGTTGTGAGACCCCAAATTCAAGCCCTCTTCCTCAGGTGCTTAGCCAAACTGTCAAAACCTGGCAGAAGTGAGGTTGGTTAAGGAACTTACCCTTTTTGACTCCAGTCCTGGGCAGTTATATATAGTTTCACCTAACCCTCTCTCCTATACCCTCATATTACAATTAAACTGTTTCTCTGTGTGTTCTCTAGTATTTTAAAGTCCTCATTGAATGTATTTAACACTTTGAGGTTATTCCAGGCTGGGTGGGACAGAGTGACAGTTAGTCAGGCTTAACTGTCATTTCTGTCAATGGTCATTCCCCTTATAGTTAAACCTGGTTCCTTGGCTTGTAAAGTCTTACCCATTGTCCCTTCCTGTCTCCTATCCACTCCATTGAACCTACAAATAATATTTAAGTTAACTCCCCTGGTTTTCCCCATAAGACTTCCTGATGTCACTTTTCCCAAGTCTATTCCACTGATCTTCCCTTCTGTCTCTTAGCAAGTACCATATTGTTTTGATGACCACTTCTTTATAGTAAAGTTTAATATCTTGTTGCTGGCCACCTTCCTTTACATGTTGATTTTTTTTTTAATTTCCCTTGATATTCTTGATCTTTTGTTCTTCTAAATGAAGTTTGTTATAGTTTTTTCTAATTCAGCAAAAAAGTTTCTTGGTAGTTTGATAGGTATGGCACTAAATAAGTAAATTAATTTGGGTAGAATGGTCATTTTTATTATGTTAGCTCATCCTACCCATGAGCAATCAATGTTTTTCCAATTGTTTAGATCTAGTTTTAATTGTTTAGAAAGTGTTTTGTAGTTGTGTTCGTATAATTCCTGTGTTTGTTTTGGTAGATAGAGTCCTAAGTACTTTATATTGTCTAGGGTGATTTTTAAATGGTGTTTCTCTTTCTACCTCTTGCTGCTGAGATGTGTTGGAAATATATAGAAATACTGATGATTTATTTGCATTTATTTTGTATCCTGCAACTTTGCTAAAGTTGTTGATCTTTTTAGTTGATTCTCTAGGATTTTTTAAGTATACCATCATATCATCTGCAAAGAGTGATAGCTTAGTCTCCTCATTGCCCTCAATTTCATTTTCTTCTCTAATTGCTACTGCTAGTGTTTCTAGTACAATGTTAAATAATAGAGGTGAAAATGGGCATCTTTGTTTCACACGTGATCTTATTGGGAAGGCTTCTAATTTATCCCCATTGCATATGATGCTTGTTGATGGTTTTAGATATATATTGTTTATTATTTTTAGGAAAGGTCCTTTTATTCCTATACTTTCTAGTGTTTTCAATAGGAATGGGTGTTGTATTTTATTAAAGGCTTTTTCAGCATCTATTGAAGTAATTATGTGATTTTTGTTTGTTAGCTTGTTGATATGGTCAATTATGTGGATGGTTTTCCTAATGTTGAACCATCCTTGCATTCCTGGTAAAAATCCCATCTGATTATAATGGATAACCCTCATGATCACTTGCTGTAGTCTTTTTGCTAGTATTCTATTTAAGATTTTTGCTTCTATGTACATTAGGGAGATTGGCCTGTAGTTTTCTTTCTCTGTTTTTGGTCTTTGGCTTTGGAATCAGTACCATATTCATGTCATAAAAGGAATTTGTTAGGACTCCTTTTTTGCTTATTATGTCAAATAATTTATATAGCATTGGGATTAGTTGTTTTTTGAATGTTTGATAGAATTCACTTGTGAGTCCATCTGGTCCTGGGGATTTTTTCTTAGAGAGTTCTTTGATGGTTTGTTCAATTTCTTTTTCTGATACTGGATTATTTAAGTATTCTATTTGTTCTGCTGTTACTCTAGGCAATTTAAATTTTTGTAAATATTCATCCATATTACCTAGATTGCTATATTTATTGCCATATAATTGGGCAAAATATTTTTTAAAGATTGCCTTAATTTCCTCTTCATTAGAGGTGAGGTCTCCCTTTTCATCTTTGATACTGTTAATTTGGTTTTCTTCTTTCCTTTTTTTTTTATTAGATTTACCTGTACTTTGTCTATTTTATCTGTATTTTCAGAATACCAGCTTCTAGTCTTATTTATTCATTCAATAGTACTTTTACTTTTGATTTTATTCATTTCTCCTTTGATTTTTAGTATTTCTAATTTAGTTTTCATCTTGGGATTTTCAATTTGTTTGCTTTCTAGTTTTTTAAGTTACATGCCCAATTCATTAACCTCTGCCCTCCCTAATTTGTTCATATATGCACTCAATGATATAAATTTTCCCCTAAGAACTACTTTGGCTGCATCCCATAGGTTTTGGTAAGAAGTATCATCATTGTTATTGTCTTCAATGAAATTATTAGTTGTGTCTATGATTTGTTCTTTAACCAACTTATTTTGGAGAATCATATTATTTAATTTCAAATTAGTTTTTAGTTTGCCTCTCCATGTATCCTTGCTAATAACTATTTTTATTGCATTATGATCTGATAAGATTGCAATTATTTTTTCTGCTTTTTTGCATTTGTTTGCCATGTTTCTATGCCCTAGTACATAGTCGATCTTTGTGAATGTTTCATGTGATGCTGAAAAGGTGTAATCCTTTTTGTCCCTATTTATTTTTCTCCATATATCTATTAACTCTAATTTTTCTAGGGTTTCATTCACCTCTCTTATCTCTTTCTTATTTATTTTTTGATTTGATTTATATAGATAAATCAAGATCTGCTCTGATAGGGGAAGGTTGAGGTCACCCACTAGTATAGTTTTGCTATCTATTTCATCTTTGAGCTCCAATAGCTTCTCCCTTAGAAATTTGGATGCTATACCATTTGGTACATACATGTTGAGTACTGATATTTCTTCATAGTTTATACTGCCTTTTATCAGGATATAATTACCTTTCCTATCTCTTTTAACCAGATCTATATTAACTTTGGCTCTGTCAGAAATCATGATTGCAACTCCTGCCTTCTTTTTCTCAGTTGAAGCCCAATAGATTTTGCTCCAGCCTCTCATTTTAACTCTATTTTGTCTGCCTATCTCATGTGTGTTTCTTGTAGACAACATATGGTAGGATGTTGGTTTCTAATCCACTCTGCTATTTGCTTCTGTTTTATGGGTGAGTTCATCCCATTCACATTCAGAGTTATAATTATCAACTGTGTATTCCCAGACATTTTGATTCTCTCTCCTTGTCCTGCCCTTTCTTCTTTCACTATTTCCTTCTATACCAGTGTTTTGTTTTTAATCAGTTCCTCTAATCCCCTCCCTTATTGTACTTCCCTTTCTCCCCCCCTCCCTTCTTATTCCCCTCTTAGTCTTCCTTAGGGTCTTTTTAAGGTACCCTCTCCCACCCTCTCCCTTCCTAGTGTTGCTTCCCTCCCCACCAGTCCTTTTGTTACCCTTCTATTTCTCTATAGGGCTCGAATCAATTATCTGCCCCAATGGATCTGATTGTTCTTCCCTCTTTAAGTTGATTTCAATGCACTTAAGTATTAAGTATTTCCTCTCTCCAACCTCTTTACCCTTCCAGTGTATTGTTATTCTCCCCTGTTCTCCCTACACACTTCTTTATGGAATATAAATTTACTCCATTTTGTTTTCCCAGTTTTATTAATATCATTTCCTTTTTCTCCCCTCTAGTTTTGTATATATTTATACATACATACACATATATGTATCTTTTGACATTTCATCCTATACAGTTTGTCACTGTTCCCTCTATGTAAACTACTTCTATTTACCCTGTTGATAATAACAATTTTTAATATTTGCCAATATCTTCTTTTCATCTAGGAATACAAATCGATTGAACGTATTGGGTCCCTTAAAGAAAAAATCCCCACCCCTGCCCCTCTCTTAATTATTTTATGGTGATTCTCTTGAGTTCTGTGTCTGGGCAGCAAACTCTCTGTTTAAGTCCAGTTTTTTCTTTATGAATTTGGAAGTTCTTAATTTTATTTAATGACCATACTATCCCCTGCAAAAATATAGTCAGTTTTGCTGGATAGTTGATTCTTTGTTGCAGACCCAGTTCTCTTGCTTTCCAGAATATTTTATTCCAGAAAACCTCGAGAGAGGGAAAAGAAAGGGGGAGGGGGGGAGACATGATAGAATGTTTTCACTGAGCTGTCCAGCAGTAGGGTCACCCTGCTCTGTCTCACTGTTAGATCTGGTTTTCTTTCCTCTTGAAGTGCTCTGTTCTCTATCTCGGTGTGGTAAAGCCAGTAGGTCTGAAGTTTTGCTCAGTCTAAGCCACCATCTACCGAGTGTTTTTTGCTGTGTTTCTCTGGCTTTCTCCTCTAGCCACCTCCCCAGTGCCTATGTTCAAATCCCCAAGTCCAGCACCAGCAAGGCCTTCTCTCCAGGCTGGTGTGCCCGCCTGCCCCAGAGATTTCAGGAGCCACTGGAGACTCCGCACAGCCCGCGGGGGAGGGGTCATGGGATTCCCCTTCCATACCCTCAGACCCAACAGTTCAATAATTCAAGCCTTTTTCTTGGTGTACATCTTGAGCTGATCAGCAGTAGGATCCCCCTGCTCTGTCCTGTTGTTAGATTTTGTCCTCTTTCTTCTCGAAGTGCTTTGTTTTCTATCTCCGTGTGAAAAGGGTGTGGAAGTTTTAAGATTTGCTCCATCTAAGCCACAATCTTACAAGAATCCTACAAATTTTAAAATGCACTGAAAGTACTGTTAATCAAGTTTGCTTATTAATTCTGTGTTTGATACTAAGTCTGGAATATTTTTTTCCTTTTGAAAAGTTGAAGTTTCCTTTAATGAAACCATGTCAAAATACTTAGAACACAGCAAATATCACCTTTCTCACTTTAGTCTAGGACTACCTTCCATCTTGTCTGTATTCATCTTGTATATTATGATCTATATATGTGGTGTCTCTTACTAGAATGTAAGTCCTTTGAGGAAAGGAACTGTTTTGGCTTTTCTTTTTATTCCCACCACTTAGCATAGTTACGGATACATTGGAAGCACTACTTAAATGCAGTTGTCTAATCACAGGATCACTGTATTTCCATATTGGAATACATCTTAGAGAATCTAGTCTAATCCCATTGTTCTTATTCTTTCTATATAGTGACAGCAGAAAAGAAGGGCTCAAAAATATTTCAGGAAGCTAAAGAAAAGGCAATAGGGAATCTGTATAGACCAGTCAGAAATAAGCATTGACATGCATCTGGCTTCTGCAGTTTAGCTGTTAAGTAGGCATTTATATTCACCCAACATGACCTGAAAACAATAAATTTTAATTCCTATTGCCATTCACTTTCATACGTATAGTATTACTATGTCCCAGTCTATTCCTCCTTAAGCTAAACAGTTAGTTCTTTGCAGAAAAAATAAAGATACAAATGAGATGTCATACACCTAAAGGATTTCAACATTACTATTTTCTGAAGCTTCCTTCACTCTTCTAAAGAGCTATTAAGAATTTCCTTCTCATCTTTCAAAGCCCAACTAAGACGTTATTTCTTCATAAAGGCTTTCTTGGCCAAATTTACAGATGATATAAAATTTAAAGTGTTAGCTAACATGTTGGATGACAGAGCTACATTTATTTGGCTAGAAAGGTATGCCAAATCTACTAAGACAAAATGTAATAAAGGTAAGTATAGAATCTTACCCCCCACATTTTTTTAATCCCCTGCATTAGTAGAGGATGGAGGATGTATGGATAGGTTCCAGATCATATAGGAAAGTATCTAAAGGTTTAGTAGATTGCAAACTACATGAATCAAAAGTGTGACAAAGCTGTTAGCAATCAGAAGAAGGGCAAAGAGAGACTGAACTGTGTGCTAAATTAGCTCAATTAGTGTCAATTATAAGGGACAATTCCAAGCTACACTGGACTGCACTTGTTAGCATCAGTGAGTGTTTGGGGTTGGGAAATTTAATGATGTAAAAAGCAGGCTATTATATAGCTTGATAATTGTCTGAATTGTCTTCAGAAGATGAATCCAATTCAGGTGAAATTCTGGGCTTTAAGAGTATAGCTGCATAGTTGAGGCTCCTATGGGACTTTCTTGTTGCAGGTATATTGTGGTATATCTTCCCTTGCTTCCATATCCTTGGGAAACTGAATTCTCAAAAGATGGCCAGGGAAGTAGTACAAGAATCTGTCTCCTCTCTCCAGCACCTGTAGAGTTTTGTGTGCTATGGCTGTAGTTGGCATCTCTCAGTTGGCTGAAGGGATTATCTTTTGATATTAGGCAAGTTTGTGATGGCAAATTCCTTATTTGACAGTCTTGAGTAGTATCTCTGATATGGCATCTATCTGAGCTTCCACTCCCCCCCAAAATTTTACAAATGTTGTGAGATACAAGATGTAACAATGGCAGTTAAACAAACTAACATGATCTAAAATTGGATTAATAGAAGCAAACTGTCCAGAAAGAGAATTGTAATAGTCCTGCCATGCTCTGCACTGATCAGGCCATATTTAGATTAGTATGCTCAATTCTGGGAGTCAGTTTTTAGAAAGGACTGATAAACTAAAACATCTAGTAGATGGCAAGGCTAGGTACAGGTTTGGAGAGTATGCCACATGAGTAGTGGCTAAAGAAACAACATAGTTTTAGCATGGAGAAGAGACTGAAAAGGGGCATGATAACTCACTTCAAGTAGATGAAAGACTGCTATATAAGAGATTTGCTATGTTTTGCTTTGCCTCAAAAGATAGAATGAAGAGCGGTAGGTGAAAGTTGCATAACGGTAGATTTTGGTCAAAAAACATCAGAAAAATAGTAATCTAAAAGTGGAATGGACTGCACCCGGAGATACTGGATCATTTTTACTCAAGGTATTTAAATGATTCTAGAAGAATTCTATTGGAGGAAATTTCTGTCCAAGTACAGGTTGGATAAGATGACTTTTGAGTTCTCTTACAAATTTGAGGGATTTTTGATTCTTTGAAAGGGAACTCTTAAATTTTAATTTAATCTTTAAATTAAATTTAAATTTAAAAATTTTTATCATTTAATTTTCTCTAAATCTCTCCTTTGTCTGTACCACCTTCTACTTTCTAATATTCTGCACATACCATATACCTATTAGACTCTTAAGTTCTTTGAGGACAGGGACATTTTTTTTTCCTTTTTTTTCCTGGTAACACCTAATAAATTGACTTGCACATAGCGGGCACATAATAAACATTTGTTGAATTAAATTTAATCTCCAAGGTCATATCAAGAAAGGGTCAACAGGGGGCAGCTGAGTAGCTCAGTGGATTGAGAGTCAAGCCTAGAGACAGGAGGTCCTAGATTCAAATCCGGCCTCAGACACTTCCCAGCTGTGTGACCCTGGGCAAGTCACTTGACCCCCATTGCCCACCCTTACCACTCTTCTACCTAGGAGCCAATACACAGAAGTTAAGGGTTTAAAAAAATTTTTTTAACTAAGTGTTTTTTTAAAAAAAGAAAAAAGAAAGGATCAACATACAGCAAGTAAACTACATAGTTTGTGGTTCTAAAAAGGAAAAGGGAAAGGAAAAAGCCAGCAATTCAACAAAGTAATTCCTCTTTGAAACAAAATATCTAGAGGTGAACTATCCAAACCCTTGTTATGTTAAACAATAACAATTTGGGAAACATTATTAGAAAGATTGACCTTGTAAATGTTGAAGAAAATGAAAAAAGCTATTAGGTGTAATTTCTGCAAATATTTTAGTGACTAATAAGACAAAACAATATTGAAAGAGAAAAAAAATCTAGGGAAGTAAGAAATTTGTAAGTTGGTTGTTTTGTGTTTTTTTTTCAGACCTCTAAGGAAACACAACAATTTAGGAATTTTAAACAACGAGATCTATTCATAAAGAAAGCAAAGCCTTAGCAGGCAGACACCACCAACAGGCTAGATGCTGGGGAGTGGTGCAATAAATGTTCAAACATGAACACTGAAAAACTATAACCAGAGAAAATAGCAGTTACCAAGAGAAAACCAAATACGGTAATAAGAACAATTTTTTCTTTATATTGTACCACATCTGAAAGCATATATTCAATATTATTTTTTTAAATAGCAATTTGTTCAAACATGAATATCTTGGTAAACAAGCAGACAAACTGGTGATGGTGTAATGCCTCTATTTATTATTTATTAAGCTAAAAACAAATGCAGAGAGAAATGAGACAGAAGGCTTTAAAACCTATTGGAACACTCTTTGTGGAATTGGGCCAATCAGACTTTCTAGGTGGTTCTAACTCATGTTATAAAAAGCCCTCTAGAGCATTCAGATGGTGTGTTTTTTTTAACACACACAGCTGCTTGACACTAGTATGCCACTATGGGGTAGGTTAAATGTCTACCAACAGATACAATTTCAATATAGCAAGGCCTCCAGCACTTTTTAATTCTTTAATCTTTTTTCATTCTATGTCTGATGATACACCAAGAATAGGACGCTCTTTTTCTAAGAATACTTACCAAAGTCTATAACCTGGCAAGCAAAAATATTAGAAAACATTACCCAAAAAGATATTAATAAACTAGACCAATGGGCTATGCCATATTGAATCAGATGACATGTAATAGAGATAAACGTAAAATCCTACACACAAATTCAATTCAAAAGCTAGATTTCACAGGCAAGAGATTGCTAGGCAAGAAATTTTATGAGAATGCCCAGTGTCTCAGTGAACAAGAAGTTCAATGCATCAGCAGTATGAAATTGCAGTCTTAAAGCTAGCATGATACTCGATTATTTAAGATAAGAATAGTGTCCAGAATACAGAAAGTATTATTTCCACTGTACCCTACCTTCCTTGGTTCGACCACATTTCAAATATTTGGTTCCAGGTACCACATTTTAAGTAAACTGGAAAGCTGGAAAAAATCCAAAGCAGGATAACTAGGATGGTGAAGGGCCTCAAAAACATGCCATATGAGAACTAGATGAACAACCTGTGGAGAAGAGGTTTAGGGTAACATGAGAGCTGATCAAATATTTGAAGGAGCATAATGTGGAACTATGATTAAACTTGTTTTGTTTGGCCCCCCAAAAAAGAACTAGGAATAAAGATACAAAGATACCGATTTAGCCTTCATAGAAGGAAAAACTTCCTAACATTTAGAGCTAACTAAAAGCAAAATTACCTATCTTTAGAGATAGTGTGTTCTCTCTTATTAAAGGTCATCAAGAGAAAGTGGCTTCTTAAGGGTATCATAGAGGGGTTTTTTGCTCTGGTAGAGATTGAATTAGATTGCCTCTAATGTCTCTTCCAATTCTGATTCTGGGAAGGCGATAGCAACTATCTGAAAGGTTGAGCTTACACAAAACAATATTTGACCCTCAGTGACTGTAATCAGGGGGGTCCAGTTTATGTCTTTGGAGCTCTTGCCTTGTCCCTGTCCAAGCAAATGGGCAACTGCGCATGAAAAACTGAGCATATTAATTGGTATGTGCTCTAATATGATTTGCACACATGAATGAAGGAATTCTCAGTGAAAAAAAAGGACAGAAACAAACAGCAACAGCTGTTTAAAAACAGTCCATTGAAAATGTATTCTTTCCATGCTCAGAAATCATCTTCAAATCTGTGGAGAAACGATTCTTTCAAAAGAAACTAAAATGTGGTAGCTTTAATGTACATGTGTTGTTATAAAACCGTAACAATTATAACTATGTAACCAGCATCGCAGTGGAAGAAATATGAGTAATGATAGATTTGCCTCTTAGGAAGAATGGTTTTGTAAAATCATGGATATAGGGATGAGTCAGAGTCACCTGGTTTTTGCCTAGAAGTTGGGCAGAGCCAAGAACTGCTGGAGAAGAAGGGGGAAAGCTGGCCAAAAGGCAAAACACCTGTCTCAGAGATCCTGAATCAAGACTCCACCATAGTGGTTGCCAGGCTTGGCATCCAGAGAGTGCCAGGGATGAAAACCATTAAGCTTGGACCAGTCATTTAAGATCATCTGAAGGGATACTGGGATAACATCCCTGACTTTTTACTTGATATTTTTGTAACACACTGTAAATCTCTGTATATTACGTACATTTTTATTTCTTCCAAATTATAAGTAAAAATTTTGAAAGCCTTTTCAACTAGCTTAGTCCTTTGAAGGAAAGTAGATAGTGGCAAACCTATCATTACTAATGCTCTTTCCACTGGGATGCTGATTACATGTTCATAACTATTTATAATATTACTTGAATATTTATCTATCTACCTAGCAAGAAAGATACAAAGAAGCAGATAGAATCTGTGTGTGTATGTGTGTGTGTGTGTGTGTGTGTGTGTGTGTGTGTGTGTGTGTGTGTGAAGGGAGGTAGAGTGAATAGAGAAGGCACTATCTGGGTTTCTAGGGATGTCAATTGACATTGCTAAGATTGAAGTATAAGAGAAGAAATGGGGGAACCCCATATTAGAATGGGAATGGGAATATGTGAAGAGGATTAACAAAAATTCCCCAGGGAGTTAGTGTTCCATTTCCTTATAAGAACCTCTCTCCCAAAAGAGATAGAAGAACAAATAGCTTTACTTCAATGCAATGTAGTCTGCCTTTGGTTTTCTTTTTTCTCTCTTTTTTTTATTTTGATGAGAAAATATACCAGTGCTACATGAACATACTCACCAAGACAACTGAAAAAAGCAAAAAGCCTCTTCTCTTTGTCAGAACTAATATGGATATGGCCTGGGCCTTCTCTCAACATCTACCATGAAAAATTACACTCATATTGAAAGCACATTTTGGTCAGCATCTATGTAAAGTAAATGTATAACTTACAAGTCCCATAACATGCTTCATTTTTAACAGAACAAACCAGAGGACACATTAGTTCAAAGCAAACGCTTTTAATTATACAGTAAAAAAAAAAAAACAAGATTAATTTCAAGGACTTCCCCCTGCACCCCAATACACAAGGAAACATTCTACCACAAATTCCAAGCCACTGGTGGGGAATGAAATAAAGAAAGGGAATGCATATAACCAAAACTATTCACACTCCTAGGGTTGTATCACACCTGGAACAACTTACTGGCCTTGAAGATACTGCCTTCTGTTTCTGATGTCATTTTCTGGACTACCAATGGCATATGCTGGGCCATTTTTTTGTTCTGTTTTTTTTTTTTCCCTAAACTATGAACTAGTAATGTTATTTGCTGAGTTACTTTCTCAAGTGGGCTGAGGCTCAGTTCATCTGGGAAAACCATAATAGATCTTTACTGGGCTGTTACTGTCACCTCAGGTTTTGATAATGAATTATAGCTACTACTTAACTCTCTTCTTCTCTTTTGTGAGATTAGCCCATAGCCTCAAGGCTTTAGCTCTTTTATGAGTCAGACCTGAAGTACACCTAGCCAGCATAGTGGCTTAGGTCAAATTCATCTTTTGAACTATTGTGCTTGCTTATCCTTCAACAAAACCCCAAAGAGCGGTCTGATATTTGGCTTTGGGAGAGTAAATTCCTTTCAGCTCCAGTCTCAAATTTGGCAATTAGTACTAGGTCTATGCAGATTATGTACCTGGAATTTCACTTAACAAGAATGAAAAGGGAAGGGTGGAGTTAACAACTTTTGTCCTACATTCCTGCAGATGTACCTAAAATATTCTCTCCATACTTATGTCTTCTTGCCTAAAGCCTAGATAACTATGATATTCAAAGAAGCAAGAAATATTTGCTTGCTTTTTTTTTCTAGGAGAAAGAAAAAATCAAAACAAGTCTTAATAAAATTTGTCTTGTTTTGCCCTAAAATACTGGCACATTCAACACAAACCCCTTGTACCACCTTTATCTATATTTGTTTATTAGGAGAATCATAACTCCTCTTCAGCTCCTCCTTCATTGAATATCTACTATATACAAAGACCATTGGTGGACTCATCATTTTTATTCCCCTTCCATTGCTACCACCCTTTTTTTTCTCCACATACCAAGATTTATTTCCTTTTCTGGACTCCCAATAAATGGTTAAAAATTTCACACACAACCCTACTAAGATTTTCTAAGGATTTCTGTTGTTAGTAAAAAGTTGGATGGACCTAAGAGAAGGGAAAGACAAAGACAAATCTATATGCTAATAGTGGATATGTTTGTAGATAGAGGATCTACATGAAATTCATTGGCATTCAAAAGAAAGGCAATCTCAAGAAATTCTGAGTATTTGTATGGAGTCTTCTGACAGAGCATTGAGAAGACTGAACAACAATTCTCTAATGATGATACCAGTAGTAAATCTGAGGAAGCTCTTGGCAGAGGGTGGGAGGTGAAGGTGTAAAATGTTTAATTTCTAACACAACAGACCCCTTGAATAGCCCCGAGATAAAGTAATAAGCAGGGACAGAATGGGTGCATTTTCTTAGGAAGCACCTTGTATAAGAACAGAAAAAGGCAGTTGGAAGTGCCAAGTGACAGCTATATCTAGAAAGGGGAATTGCTATGACCATCCAAATCATTTTTAAGGAATAGATGTTCATAAATCAGAGACCTTCTATATGTAGCTGTAATAAATGAACACAGTTTCTCAGTACCCAGAAGACAAAAACAGTAAAAATCAAAAAACTTTCTTTTACTCTAGTTTTATTTCTATTAGTACTATAAACCAACATTTAGTCCCATCCACATAGGCAGTAACTCAGAGGAATTAATGAAGAGAGGGCCAACTTGTTGACCAAAAGAGTTTGCCTAACAGTCTCTGAGTTCCTGGAATTCTTGCCCCTGACTTTGAGGTTGAACAAGTTTCTGGAAATAAGGAAGGCACTAAGAAGGCATTATAGATGAATGAGGAGAGGTCATAATGAACTGAAAGGAGAGTTGCAACAGATCACCCTGTAGGACTAAAGTTAGAGTGCCTAATCAGGACTGAGCAACCTCAGTAGGCAAATGGATATTAATGTGACCAGAGGATAGAACTATCACAAATAAGTGAAAGCAACAAGCTTTATGGTCAGTGATACACTGAGAAAAACAACAACAACAAAAAACAACCTTTTCCTCTCTCCATCATTCTCTTTCTCTTCAAGCCAACCAAGAAAGAAGAGGAGTGCTTCCATTGTCCTTAAGGCTCTTTGAGTGATAGCCAGAAGCTAGGAAACTTTGTTCTTTTCCTAAATATTTATTTTCTGCCTTAAGTACTTAACTTGTGCTAAATCTTGTTGGCCAACAAATCCCTGGATGTTTGCTGTGTTTATTTATTAAATAGATTGAGATAAAGAAAGAGGAGAAATTTCCTCTTTTAGAAACAAGAGATAATTTTCACTCTGCAGAGGTGAGCAGGGGGCAGGATCATGGAAAGAGTTAGAGTACTGGTATTATCTGTTAAGTTGCAGAAGTATATGAAGCTTAATTCAAACCCTAGATCAATTACCTTTGCCAATAAAAAAGACAATGATCAATAAAGCAGTGCACTGTGAGGAAGAAAATCATCGCCCTTGCTTCAGTCTGAGAGGTTTTGGGTAGCAGACTACCTACACAAATCTAGCCCTTGGGGAAGGGGGAAAGCAAGGACTTTCTTGCATGGGCAGTTACCATAGCGACAGTACCACAGCAACACAAGTCTATTAGAGCCTGAAGCAATCAGGCTTAAGGCCCGAGACTCCATTTCTCTCACAAGCTCCCCCTGGTGGTTAGAGCATATATTGGAATGCCAAGCTTTGATGATCAATAACAGTGTCTAACCCCAAACCAAGTTTTTGAGATCCTTTCTCTTCTCTCCACATATCAAACTTAGTTAATTGTAAAAGGCTAAAGAACAAAAGCATACATAAATAGACTCCATAAGCATCTCCTAAAATCCACTCAATTAAATTAATACCCAGAAAAAGGATTCCCTATTGTTTCTTAACCATCAGATCCAAGGAAGTTCCTTAGCCCAGTTAAGAGTGTCTGAACAGAAAAACTACACAGTAGCAACAAAATAAATAATAATTATTATTTAATGAAGTCAGAAGCAATAACTCAATGAGTTTCAAATCTAATAGTATGGGCCCAGAGGGCAAAAGTTGTAGCAATCAGTAGAAGTACAGAACATATTCAACTTGATCCCAGAGAAAAGAACTAGGAGCATAGAGGGAAGTACAGAGACAGATTTCAGATCAATATAAGGAAGAACTTTTTAATAGAACGCTATTCCCAGAAAAGGCATATGTTGCCAGATGAAATAGTAAGTTCTCCACCAATAGAGGCTGAATGACCCTTTGGCAAGATTTGTAGAAAAAATTTCCATTCAGTTATGGACTGGAGCAGATGATCTCTGAAGTTCTTCTAACTTTGACATTCTATAATTCTATTAATTTCTCAGGAAGAATTATATATTAGAAAAAATATTGGATTTATAGAATCAGAACCTTTTTGAATTAATTCAGAAATGGGAATGATAATTTTACATGTTTACTTCACAAAGTTGCAATAAAGATCAAATGAGATAATAGATATAAAAGTACTTTGCAAACTCAAAAGTGTCATGTAAATGTGAAGAATTAAAGGTGATTGAATGGAATAAAGCAATAATATCTATCAATAGTCCAAAGTCACTTCAATCTCAATGTGATCAAAATTAAACCAATTATACAGCCATTGTAGGAACTTAGTTTGTTTAATTAGCTATATTTGCTTTAAAAGGGGGGGATTCCTTTTTTCTTTTTCTAATGAAAAGAAGAGGTCTGAGAAGAGGAAGGTTAGGGATAAGATTGTTACTGCCCTTCACACATGGGAAGGGAAAGAAAAAAAAGGAAAGGAAAGGAAGGAAAGGAAAGGAAAGGAAAGGAAAGGAAATGAAAGGAAAGGAAAGGAAAGGAAAGGAAAGGAAAGGAAAGGAAAGGAAAGGAAAGGAAATGGGGTCATTGAAGCATTTTTAAAGAGTGCACAAAAGGGAACTGAAGGAAACACACAGACAAGCAGGACAACTTTGAAAGTTACATATTGAATTTTTTAATATGGTTAAAAGGAAAAGCAAGTTGCATATATAATAGAGGTTTAAGTTTATCCAATCCATTTGAAAATACTGATATCATTTGATAAGGGCAGGATGAAAAAAAATTTTAATTAGACCAATTATCTTCCTCCTTAGCCTGTCCCTTCCCTGAACAACCCCATTTCTGTTAAAGAGACCACCACCTTTCCTTAATTACTAAGGTTCAAAATCTTAATTGTCTTCAACTCTTCCCTCTCTGTCACTTGCTCAAACAGCTCTCCAATTCTATGGATTCTCCTTTTGCATTTTCTCTCACATAAATAGAATCATCCCTTCTTCTCTACTTCTACTGCCTCCATCCTGGTTCAGTCTTTTCTGTCTTCCCTAAAACAATAAAATTTTTTACTAACTGGTCTTGGTGCCTCCAGTCTCTTCCCTCTCTGATTTATCCTTCAAGCAGCTGTCAAAAGTGTCTTCTTAATACATAGGTTATAGGAAATGACCTATGTGGGAAAAATATCATACATCAAGTATTTCAACGCCCTCATTTTGCATATGAGGAAATTTGAGGCCCATAGTGTTAAATGACTCACCTAAGGTCCCATAGGCAACAAATAACAAATCCAGGCCCTCAGACATAAAATCCAGAGACTTTACACTGCACCACACTGTCTTGCCATTTTTTCATTTTTTCATTCCTTTCTTTAAAAACTTTCCATGGTCCTTGTTGCCCATAGGATAAAATGCAAGCCTCTTAGCCTGACATTAGAGGCCCTTCACAATCAATCTCCAACTTATCACTCCAGCCTTACTTTATACATTGTAGATTCCAGACAGACTGGCTGGCTGACTAGCTTTCTACTGACTCCTTGAGTTCATACTGGCTATCTTTCCTGCCTAGAATGTATTCCCTCTGGTGAATTCTCTTCCTTCAAGGCTTAGCTATCTCCTCCCTGAAGCTTCCCTGATCCCCTATCTAAAGTTAACTCTCCCTTCTGAAATGTTATTTAAGACACTTGTTTGGATCTCTCTTTTGCTCCTAACATTTACTTAGTGACATATCATTTGAATATATACAAAGTATATTTGCATATATTACAAATTACAGCAAAGGATTGTCTCTTCTCCCTCCAACTGACAAGTATACCCACTGGGAACTGCCATCAGAAGGCTCCCCTCTCTGCCTTTTCCTTCTCTTTTACAGAGAAATAGTTGAAGGATGTTTCCATAACCTGGCCCAGCTGACCCTGAAGATGACAGCAAATGGAAAAACAAATGGAAAGATATAATGCCTTTATAAACTCCAAAAAACTCAGGAGGAAAGTGAGGAATGAGGAAAGAGACACAGTATCCTGGTCCAAAGAAGGAAAAATGATTTTCCATGAGCCAACCCAAAAAGAGAAACTGAGACCCACTTGAATAATCCAATAAAGAGGTGTTCCCATAGCCACTAGGCATGGCCCTAAATGGCAGGTGAGTTTGTAGGATCCTGTTGTAAAAAAAGTCTTAAATTGACTGGAGTCACTCAATGCCTCAGACAGTAAACTTGTCAGTTGAAATTTCAGTGTAATTGTACCACAAGGCAGCAACTCTAACATAAGTACATAGAAAGGCAGTAACAAGCAGTAAATAGGAGTAAAGGAACAGCCAAGCAAAAGAACAGTATAGCAACATAATACACTAGCAAATTTAAGCTTTTACCCTTATTGGAACCCTACACAAAGTAGTCCTTATAAGGAGTTCTATGTGTCATTGATAAAAGGGTGGTCCCCTATTGGGGGTGTAAGAGTCTCTTCACTCTTATTGCTTGGATGCACATCCATTCTGTGATCTAAATGATATAGTTCTGTGTTTTGAAGTCTTTGAACTGAAGTGCTATTTATAAAGGGAGCTAATATTAAAGTTCCCAAGTCCTGTATATGGTTGGGGGTAAAGAGACTGATAAATCGATATTCCCCAAAGCATACTCAACCTTTTACGTCAGGAAGGGGCCTCTGACACAAAAGTTATACACAAGGATGTAGTGGTCAGTGTTTAACAATTGGCTTTCTGAGGGGAAAATTGTGTGTACGACATATTTTGAAGGTTAAGCAGTAGTATTAATATTTTCTCCAACACTTTCTTAAGTGTAAGCAATAGACAACAAATCAAATCCTAACTGATAGTGTTTGCTGATTTCCAAAGCCTATATGGTCACAATGAAAATTTATGAATCAGCTCTCCAAGTGAGGTGGCTCCAACACACCAATAGCTTGTTAGAGAGTAAGCTTCTTGAGGCCAGAAACTATAATATTTTTCATCTTTGAATCACCTTAGAATATAATGCAGTGCTCTGCATATAGCAGTCAGTTAAAGTTTATTGAATTCAATTTGATTTAAATGACTTTTGAAATTCTATTTTTTAAGCTGAAACTTTTGTCCTCTTTCCTGAACTAATTGTGAAGGTGTCCTTTCACCTCTAAAGCCTCTGGGTCCATTGTTACCTATTCCTCTCTATTGTAAGCATGTCCAGGGAATTGATTACTCATTTCTTTAGCAAACTTTTTCTGTATAAGATAGTCCAAAGTCAACCAATCCAGTTTGGTTTGAATTAACATAAATTGATAGTTTTAATTTATGAGGTTATACTACATTCTTCATGTTTAAACAGACTCAATATAAGTATCCTTTCTTACATTTTTTTCTTAAAAATATAAAAAAAAAACCAATGGACCATATTGCTGCCAAGTTACTATAGAGATAAGAATGCACAGTCTATTAACAAGTAACCCCTTTTACTATAATTTTGAAGTATTTTCACTGGTGGTGTGTGCCAAAGATTGCCTAGCATCTAAATGTTCTCTCTCTGTCTCTCTTTCTTTCCCTCTCTCTCTCTGTCTCTCTGTCTCTGTCTCTGTCTCTCTGTCTCTTTCTCTCTCTCTGTCTCTCTGTCTCTGTCTCTGTCTCTCTCTCTCTCTCTCTCTCTCTCTGTCTCTCTTTCTCTCTGTGTCTGTCTCTCTTTCTCTGTCTTTGTCTCTCTCTATGTCTCATAGATTCTATCCCGACTAGTGATTGGAAGCATTTGGGGAACAGTACTGAATTTCTCTATACAGTATGTTCTCAGGAAAAGAGAAAAAGAAAGAAAAAGGAAAAATAGAGAAGAAAAGAATTAATACAAAACCTTGAAAGAACTAACAGTTGAGAAATGAATAAATCACTTCCCCAGTATTGTAAATACCACAATTTCTCTAAAATATTAAAAGATGCTTAAAACCAAAGTGATTATTAAACATGAATATATTTTAAAATGAAAAAATAACTTTAGCTCTAATTTAAATGTTTTCCCTCAATTAATATATTTTATCTAGTTCTATCTGTTAGCATAATAAGAAATGCTAAATATCATATTACTGATTTAATCCTTCAATAAAAGGACATAGAACTGAAAAAAATAGCCCTATTTACAATACATGCCTTGATAAGCAGGGTAACTATTCCACATTCAGTAACAGTGAGACCCCCAATCACAAAACATCATCATTTTAAAAGTATAGAGGCACCTCATGGGAAAACTGTGAGATTTTGCAAGGTCTTGTGGGACCCATAAAGCCATACACTAAAATAGGTTTTTGCAAGAGCAAATGAAGCTTTTTAAGTATTCATAAGCAGCCACAGGGACTCAAACCCCAATAACAGAAAATCCAAGACAGCGGCCACCAGCAAGTCTCCACAGATGTTTTCAAAGCTTTATAAAGAGTTTTCGTGGAAAAACAAAAGCAACCATGGGGACCTGCTCATGGCTGCCATCTTGGATTCACTTTTTAAGGAGTAAGTCCCTGTGGCAGTTATCAAAGCTTCATTTTCCATTACAAAGCCCATGAGAGCATATATGTTGAAATGGTTTTTCTCCAGTGAAAACAAAGGTGTCTGAAAACTACCTGAGCTCAAAAAGACTTTTGTAATTTCTAACAAACTAATTCTCCTACTTCCAAAGGGGTCATTGCTTGAGGATGGCCTCCTTCAGAATCAGGTAGGTATGCTACATATGTAGCAGCTTTATATGGGTACAATAGCTATTCACATAAAAACTCAAGTTAATGTAGTAGCAGTGTTTCTCCCCCCTCTATTTTGATCAATATTCAGCTTTCTATTTCACTGGCATATGAATTGCACTGTCATTATTTAAAAATAATAATGGAAGGGGGCAGCTGGGTAGCTCAGTGGAGTGAGAGTCAGGCCTAGAGACAGGAGGTCCTAGGTTCAAACCCGGCCTCAGCCACTTCCCAGCTGTGTGACCCTGGGCAAGTCACTTGACCCCCATTGCCCACCCTTACCAATCTTCCACCTATGAGACAATACACCAAAGTACAAGGGTTAAAAAAATAATAATAATAATGGAGTCTCCATAATTTTTCATAGTAATCTTTCTGACATCAGAATTATAGGTTTTAACCCTATTCCTCATTTCATAGAATGTTTTCTATTTCAGTATCATCATTTAAGAACCAATGTGATATCACATAAAGTGGAGAAACTCCTCTTTAAAGAGTAACAATAATAAACATATCTATAAATAAGGATAACAAAAAATCTAATGGAAGATTTTAGCAAAAAAGATTTATATAGTATTTTTAAAATACTAAAGCATTTAGTCACACCTTAAATATGTAAATCAACCGTGTACTGTCTTCAAAAGCAATGAAAAATAGATACTATGTGAATCAATTATTTTTTTAAGAAATTACAATTAGCATAGATTCTTCAGCATAAAGTATTGAATTCTTATGACTGTACTGCATATTCAATAACTGCCTTAACTTGGGAAATTTTATTGCAAAAAAAAGCATTTTATTTTCTCAAATAAACTTTGCTAATGTTAAGGTTAGCCATTAAATTCACATCATTATTTTTATAAGAATTTCTAAACTAAGAAATAATAGCCTAAATCATAGAAAATTCATTATGACTTTTTAGAAGTAAAGAGAAAGGATGCAATTAAAGACTGTTTAACAGATTTTAATCACAAGATTTTTAAAAATATTCATCTCTGAAGACAACTTACCAACTTTTGGTTTGATTTAAGTTTAAAACAAATAAGAAATAATTTCCTGAAAATAAGACCAGAGAGAGAGAGAGAGAGAGAGAGAGAGAGAGAGAGAGAGAGAGAGAGAATGCTGCCTGAACTTCATTTTATCATATTACAAGATTCTTTTGGTAAATCTATGGTCAACTAAATTAACTAGCTACCCTCAAAAAAACCTAAACTGATGACAATCAAAATGCTTCTCACCCATTTCTAATAATTCATTTATGTAAAGGGACAGCAGCAAGAAAGGATGGGGTTCCAATCAAGCTAGAGTCTGTTGCCAAAATTTGGGCATTTTCTTCTCTTAAGTTATAAAGGTAATATCATTGATTTCATCTTCATCTCTACAAAAAAGTATAAATAATAATACCATTAATAAATAAATTTTATAAGAAAATACTAACTTTGCAACTCAAGAGTAGGCTACAGTAAACTATCTAATAATTCTATTTATTAAGAAAGATTAGACTGGTGGAATAACCTTAAAAGACAACTATTTAGCAAATTATTCAATTTCTTCATTTTTGTCTTATTAACCACATATAATATTCTCTGATAAGAAAATAGCAAATTTAATTTTATATAGAACATCTCCTATGACCAAGAAGTCATGAAATAATATGGTAGGGCAGTGATTATTTCATTAGGTTAGCAAAAGACTCCATCTTCAGCCACAATGTTTTTAATGGGCAAAATATCTTTCTAAAGAACTAAAATTAATATCCTTTTTTCGATTTCTTAGAATACTGTTGTAATAAATATAGTTGAAAATTTGAAGTTTCAAAAACTTGAAATGGGGAGCAGCTGGATACTCAGTGGATTGAGAGCCAGGCCTAGAGACCAGAGGTCCTAGGTTCAAATCTGGCCTCAGACACTTCCCAGCTGTGTGACCCTGGGCAAGTTAAGCCCTACCCCATTGCCTACCCTTACCACTCTTCTGCCTTGGAGCCAATACACAGTATTGACTCCAAGAAGGAAGGTAAGGGTTTAAAAAAAAACTTGAAATGAACAAAAAGAAAGGCCCTGTTTACAGCAAAATATTTATAGTAGCACTTTTTGTAGTAGCAATGAACTGGAGATAAAGTCAATGCCCATTGTTTGGGGGATGGATAAATACATTGTGGTATGTTCAATTAATGGAATATTTACTACACTATAAGAAATGATGACTATAAAGAATTCAAAGAAGCATGATAGGAATTATATGAACTGGGAGAAAATAAAATAAAGGGACCCAGGAAAATAATATACACAGTGACCACACAATGTAAAAAGAAAAAATAACAGCAAAACTGAAAAGCAAAACTGATTTCCATTAAATTAAAATAACTAAGGCTAGCCCAAAAGAAGAAATAAGACAAGATATCTCCCCCAACCCAAATTACCTTGCAGAATGGAGAATCATGGGTATGAGATACTGTATATAACATCATTGTTATTGTTATGTTGTTTAGAATTTTTTTCCTTTTTTTTTTTCAGTTTAAAGTGATGGCTCTCTGGTATAGACAGGAGGACCATAACAGGAAAAAAAGTGTCAGTAAATAAAAGGCATCAATAAAGAATTATTTTTCTAAAAAAGACAGAGATAAAAGTAAACTAACAACCAACCTCTTGGTTCTGAATTAGCAAGTAAAATGATTGTCCTATCTCTACCCTTCTCTTTCTACTAATTTTGGCATCCTTTTATATAGTGTTTTGGTAAGTGGTTTCTAAGCAAAGGCATATTCTTGGGGGAGCAAAAAGGGAGAGAAAAGGAAAGAGGAAATTAGTTGCATGAGAGAGAGAGAGAGAAAGAGAGAGAGAGAGAGAAAACAGAATTATAAAAACTTGTAATTATCTGCATTCATTAGGTTGACTATTATATGCACACACAAAAAACAGTGAAATTCATTTTTGTACAGAATTTAATAGTCAGTAGAATTTTTTTTAAATGGTACTACAGGCCAGCTATCTAGATAGGAAAAATATTTTGCTACACAAAGAACTTTCTTTATAATTATATTTATTATGATAAGTTTATACATGCATAACTGGGAGGCACAGCAACAACAAAATAAATACTCTGCAAGAAAACTACCCCAAAATGACTGAACAGTAACTTGTAATGACTAGATCATCAATCCGTAATCAAAAGACCTTCTTAGTTCTGAATGAAGAGGTAAAATGATTGTAGATATTCTCAAGTTATTCTTCAAATATTAATTCTATAGATGTATATAAGGTTCTACTCATTTCACTATTAATTATTTCATGTAGCTCTTTCCAAGTTTTCAAAAAAATTAACCTGCTTGTCATTTCTCTTGGCATAGTAGTAGTCCATCACAATCATATGCTACAACTTGTTTAGCCATTTTCCCCAATTGTTGGGCATTCCCTCAATTTCCAGTTGTAAAACACCACAAAGAGAGCAGTTATAGTTTAGAGCATACCGTTTCTTTTTATTTTTCACCTTATCACATTAGGAAATAAACCCAATAGTGATATTAGAGTCAAAAGGTATACCAAGTTTTATAACATTTTGGGGGACATAATTCCAGATTGCTCTCCAGAGTGGTTGGATCAGTTCTCAGTTTCACCGGTATTGTATTAGTGTCTCCATTTTTCCACATCCATTCCAACATGTCATTTTAGTCAATCTGATAGATATGAGTGGATACCTCAGTTGTTTTGATTTGCATTTCTCCAATCAATAATGATTTAGAGCAATTTTTCATATAGTTAGATATAGCTTAGATGTCTTCATCTCAAAGTTGTTCATATCTTTTGGCCATTTATCAATTGGGGAATGGCTCATTCTCATAAATCTGAAAAAAAATTCTCTTATATTTTGGATATGAGACATCTATTTAAAAAATTGTCACTAATATTTTCCTCAATTTTCTTCTTTCCTTCTAATCTTGGCTACATTTTTATTTCTTTAAAACCTTTTTAAATTTAACATAATCAAAATTATACATTTATATCTTCAAGTACATAAATTCTTCTCCTATCCATAATTCTTATAGATAATATGTTCCCTATTCTAATTTGCTTGTGATATCTCTCTTTATGCCTATATCATGTATTGATTATCATCTTCTCTTAGTAAATGGTGTAAGATATTGGTCTATACCTGGTTTCTGCCAGATTGCTTTCTAGGTTTTTCCCAACAATTTTTATCAAATAGTGAATTCTTATCCCAAAAGCCTGGATCTTTACTTTTGCCAAATATAAATTTATTACAATCTCTTACTACTATTTGTTATATGTGTATTCTGTTCCACTAACTGATCTATTTTTCTATTTCTTAGCCAGTGCCAGGTAGTTTTGATAATTATTATTAAATTATTAAAATTTTCCTTTCCATTTTTCATTAATTCCTTTGATATTCTTAACCTTTTGTTCTTCCAAATGAATTTTAGTGTTTTTTCTAGATCAATAAAATCATTTTTGATAACTTAATTGGGATGTCATTGAATAAGTAGATTAGTTTAGATAGGATTGTCATTTTGATTACATTGGCTCTGTCAACTCATAAACAATGAATATTTCTCCAATTATTTTAATCTGACTTTATTTGGACAAAATATGTTTTATAATTATGTCCTTATAGTTCCTGGATTTGTTTTGGCAGGTATACTCCTGGGTATTTTATTCTACTTTTGGTCATTTTGATTGGGTTATCTATTTGTTAGTGATATATAGAAATGTTGATGATTTAAGTGGGTTTATTTTATATCCTGCTACTTTGCTGAAATTATTGATAGTTTCAACTAATTAAAAAAAATTTACCTTCCATCTTAGAATCACTGTGTATTGGTTCTAAGGAAGAAGAATGGTAAGGACTAGGCAATAGGAATTAAGTGACTTGTCCAGAGTTACACAGTTAGGAAGACTCTGAGGCCAAATTTGAACCCAGGATCTCCCATCTCCAGGTCTGTCTCTCATTCTACTGAGCCACCTCACTACCCACTCTATTAATTTTTTAGTTGAATCTAGGATATTCCATCTATACATCTGCAAAAGAGAGTTTTGTTACCCATTCCAATTCCTTCCATTTCTTTTTCTTCTCTTTTTTGCTACTGCTAGCATTTCTAATACAATATTAAATAATATTGATCATAATGGGCATCCTTGTTTCACTCCTGATTTTATACAGAAGACTTCCAATTTATCCCCATTACAAATAATGTTTGTTTATGGCTTTTGGTATATACTTCTTATCATACTAAGTAAAAATCCATTTGTAAACTATGCTTTCAAACATTTTTCAATATAAGAGAGTTGTACTTTGTCAAAAGCTTTTTCTGCCTCTATAGATATAAATCAAATGATTTTTGTTACTTTAGTTATTGATCTAAATGATTATGTTAATAGTTTTCCTTACTTTAAACCAACCCTGCATGCCTGGTACAAATCCTGTTTGGTCATAATACATAAACTTTGCGGGTTCTTATGTGAGGAATCAATTGTCTGAAGGAGAAGATTCCTCAGTAGCTTACTTCTTTGGAGAAAGAAAAAGATCCTAAAAAGGGATCCTCTCCCATAGCTGAAGCTATGCCAATGGTCAGCAAGAGAGCCAAACCTTGCCAACTGTAATACTGCTCAGTTGCTTAAAGGGTACAGGTCTGAGGTAAATATAAAATATTTTTTTAATTTTTATTTTGAATATTTTCCCATAGTTACATGTTTCATGTTCTTTCCCTTTCTCCCAAGCCCCCTAGCCCCCCTTAGCCAACACACAATTCCACTGGGTTTTACATGTATCATTGATTAAGACCTAATTCCATATTATTGATAGTTGGACTAGAGTTATTGTTTAGTGTCTACATCCCCAATAATATCCCCATCAGCCCATGTGTTCAAGCAGTTGTTTTTCTTCTGTGTTTCTCCTCCCAATGAATAGAAAATATTTGTTCAGCAGACTCCCAAAATATGTCTACCTTCCAGGAGAATTCTAATGAGATTAATGTGATACTTGAGCATTTTATTTTTCTATATTTGTTTCTGGGATCCTTTAAGATCTTTGAATCATGTATTTTCTGCATTGGATAAGACGAAGTTTGTCTCATATCTGATACTCATAGCATACAGTAAATATCTTGGTAGGAGACCCTATTACTCACATTTAGGAAAATCTAAATATAGTCATAGCTAAGCATGATTTTTCCCCAGGGTAAAAAATTAATGGGAAAGGGACAAGAACCAAAATGAAACTCACTCTTGGAGGTAATGCCACCAAAACAGATTCAGATCTAAGTGAGCCCAGAGTACTTAGTGGGACAGCACCTGGGTCATGGTTGACACTTAGCTATATATGTGTTGTTCCCTCTTCACCTATTCCTCCAGCAAATTATAAGATTCTTGAGGGTAGAGAAGGTGTTTTTTTCCCCTCAGGAGTCTTGGAACCTAGCATGGTGCTTGGCACATAGTAGATTCTTAATCAATATTTCCTGAGTTGAATACAATTGAAAATTTAAAAAGAAAACAATTTTATAAACATACAAATGGCTTTCAAATAGGGTAAATATATTATTTTGTTAAAATAATATTATCATTTCCCTAATAAAAATATTGAATTGCTATATTAATGTCAAACTTGGAGATTTATTTATTCCATATTTTGTAAGATAGCATGTCCAAAAGAAACAGATTTCAACCTTTTTCATCATTCTCCATCTTCAGCTATGTATCTCACCTGATTTTTCATTGAATCTTTGTTCCATGTAAACTGGAGCAAAGACTAGATCTAACTATTTGCTACAGCAGCAGTCTTAATGACAGCATTACAGAACCTGGGTTAGATGAGATCTTAGAAGTCATTTAGTCCAATCCAGACCTAAGGAAGAATCATTTCTACATTACAACCAATAAGTGGTCATCTGATTTTTGTCTGAAGACTTTTAGCAAAGGAGAACCCACTAATTCTATAGCCTATTTCTTGCCTAAGTAGTTCCAAGTGTTAGCAAGCTTTTCTTTACACAAAACCTAACTCTTCTTTGAACTCTTTTCCACACATTGCTTTTAGTTCTACCTTTAAAACCAAGCTGAAGAAGTCTGATTCCTCTTCCAAATGATCAGCATTCAAATACCTGAAGATAGCTATTAGAAAACCCCATTTTTCTCACTAGTTAGAGTTTAGTGAGGTAGAATCAAAGATAGGGTCTGCCCAAAATCTTCATAGTTACTCCTGATAATGTTCAGATTCCCCAAGCATAACTAGATCTTATTATAACTTCCCATGAGGGAAAGGGGGTATGCCTGAGTGGGGAGAAAAGGAGAGGAAAAATAGATTGAATAATTACAGTTCAGGCCCTGAACCACAGAGCTCTTTAGGTTTATTTACCTAGTAAAGGACAGTGAAAAGGGTTTGTCTATATATTTATATTAATTGTGGGAGAAAAAGGGGGAAAAGCATAGAGTAACTGGAGATGTCACCAACAGCTACAACTAAGAGTATTTATAAATGTTCTTTTTCTCTATGACTGATAGGACAAAAAAGTTAGGAAGTATGGGGAAATACTGAATGCAGATTGATTCAATGTGAAGTGCAAAACAGGTTACTGAACACTTTGGATATGCTATATGACCCTCGGGGCATGTAAAAATGAGTCATTCTATGACTTCAAGAAGCTTATATTTTAGTAGAATAACCATGATTCAAGAAAAAATAATGTAATAAGAGAGGCTTAAAATGTTAAGAAATTCAGGATATAAGGATCATATCAGCACAAAAATATTCAGGAGAGAAGGATCATTGCATCATAATGATAATAAAAAATGGAAGAGTAAATAATAACATATTGGACGATCAGTAAGGGAAACAACTTTTCTAAATGGACAAATCCTTTCCAAATGCAAGCCTCTTTTAAACTATAATATTAATTCGGTAACAGCAATACAGAACTCTTTTGATGAGGCAAACTTATTGTCTATGCATTTAGTTCCTAGAGGAAGCAGTATTTCAAATTATCAATGCTGATATTTAAAAATTAAGATTTAATCTGCTTAAAAAACATTCAAGTCCTACTACAGTTTTTGCTTAATAATACAACTTAATGTTCATACCTCAGAAGAAAATGGCAGGCACAGGCAATGGTACTGGCAGGTATAGTGCTTGATCCCTGGATCTGGGCCATATACACCAACATTAGATGATAATCAAATAAGATACCCAAAGCAACAGGCTGGGTAAAATGCAATGAAGCACAACTTGGAAGCAAATTGGTAGAACTGTAGACTGTAAAAAGTAATA
Organism: Gracilinanus agilis; assembly: GCF_016433145.1. NCBI lineage: Eukaryota > Metazoa > Chordata > Mammalia > Didelphimorphia > Didelphidae > Gracilinanus > Gracilinanus agilis. The sequence goes on from NC_058131.1 coordinate 312,143,118, forward strand.
GCAAGTGAGAGGAGAAGAAGATGAAGAAGAGAGGAAGATGAGGAGGAGAAGAAAGAGGAGGAAGAAAAAGAGGATGAGAAGGAAGAAAATAAAGAGAGGAAGAAGAAGGAACAAAGGGTGTCAGACTAAGATATCTTCTAATCAGAGCAAAGAGGAACAGTGAGAAATGGCAATTAGTGCTACAAACCGAGGGGCATCCATTGTGTTTGTGCACATGTAGGGGGAAAAAGAGAACTAGCTCCATCTATCTTTACATTCCCCTCCCACACATGACTTCCCGCAAACAGGGAGCAGTCATTCCTTTAACAACATTATGTGGGGAGAGGAGGAAGCCATTAAACCCTAGGTAAGGACCACTGTAAATCATATTTTGATTTAGAAAACCATATATTCGCATTATCTGTGATCTATTGGATTTTTATTTATTTTGCTAAATACTTCCCAATTACATTTTAATCTGATTTGTTCTCCTTGGTTGCTGAGGCTGCTGTTTAATATCTCTGGGTTAGTTCCTGTCCCCCTCTCCCATTTTACAGATGGAAAACATTTGGGGATGTGCAATGAGGCATAAAAAGCAAAAGATAAGGAATCAGAAGGCCAAAGTGTTAAGACCCTGATACTTATACTTATTAGCTGGGGGATATTTAAACTTTCTGAGCATTAGCATCCCCATCTGTAAAAAAAAAAAAAAAAAGAAAATGAGGCTAGGGGTAGGAAGAGATGGTAACTGCAATACCTATTCATGGGGTTATTGTAAAGATCAAAAGAGATAAGAAACAATGTTTTGAAACTATAAATATTATATGTGTGATAAAAATGTTTTTATTATATCTTGAATGTAAATTTATACCACAAATATTGATACAATAACACCAGTTGCTTTAAAACTTGGCATTCAAGGCTTGCCACAATCTAATCTCATTTTGTCTTTCTAGCTTTCCTTTATACTACTTACCTTTTTAAAGTACTATGCGCTTATTGACTTCTTTCTAGTTTATATGTCAGTTGGATATGTCTAGGTCTGAAAGAGATATAATGGGTTTCCTAACTCAAGTAGTTTTCCTTCCTAAATTTCCTTGTAATTCAATTATTCCCCTCCTTTGGCTATTTGGATTTTGTGCCATTTGTCACATATGTTATTTTTATAGAATTTCATTTTCTGTGGTGCCTTGAGAAAAAAATGTAGTTTCTCTTTTATATGTCTATTTTTGCTGTTGTCTTTTCTAAGATGAAGATTGTGACTACTTGGCTTTTTTTTCCAAATCCCCTGAGTCATAATAAATTCTCTCTAGCCATTAAAAAATAAATAAGTAAAAGGAATGAAGTATTACGTGCTCTAGCCAAAGCAAGAAATATTTTTCCTGAAAGGTGTCTCAACCTTTCTGGCCTCAATGCCTTTGTTAATACCATCTCCTAACCTGTAAAGCACTCCCACCACCACCACCACACCTACCATATGCTTGCCAAAATTCTTTCTTTCCTTCAAAGCATGGTTCAGGTAGTACCACCTCTAAGAAATGTTCCCTGATTCTTACAGATAGAAATAATTTCTTCCTCTTTGGGACTCTCCCAAGGTACTTGATTTGTATAGCTCCTATACACTATCATATTCCAGTTTTTTTGTGTGTTTCTAGTTCCTATCTGTGTTCATGTTTTTGTTCCCTTGAAAGACTGCAAGCTGCCAGGACAGAATCATATTCATTTCTATATCTCTGATGGCCTAGTGCACTGCCTGGTTCATCAGAGGTACTTAAGAAGTGTTGAATTAAGGCCATGAACAAACTAAAATCTTAATGACTACTATGATAAGGATTCTTCCTTTGACAATGCATTTGTTTGTTTGTTTGTTTGTTTGTTTGTCTGCTTGTTTTAAATACCTTATCTTTAGTCAATTCATCTAAACCCATTGGTACTTTCAGTCACAAAAATCATGCTTTATGAAAATGAACTCTATCTAAAGAGCTTCCCATGCAGTTGGATTGTTAAGATATAGTTCACCTACACAAAAAACTAAGGTGATGCCTTGGTCAATGCTGCCTCAGAGCTGCTTCTATGAAGAACACAGGTCAGCACTGTTTCTTCCCTACTCTTAACTGGCCAGAAATTGGCAAGTTTAGTTTAAAAAAAAAAAAAAGTAACTTCCTTTAGGAATGTAACACCAAAATCTCCTTAGCCCAATCAAATACTTTTAAACCAGATAAGTAAATGTCATGTCTATGTTGAATCTTAAATCTAGAAGAAAATAAGAATATGTGTTTATAGTATTTATGCGGAAAATGAAGTAAAATGATGAAATTGCAAGTAGGATTGGGGCAAAATCCTACCTAAACCGCTCCATGTCTCAAGCAACTTCCTAGACTTAATGACTAAGTAGTAAATGGGTTGTGATAAGTCCTCCACAGTGAAAAATCACTAACTCTTCTCATTCATTATTCACACATTAATGAGTGTCAAAATGTCCATAGTGCTAAATGCATTCTCATTTTTGGAAGTTCTATTCTTTACCACATACTAATAAAAAATGATCAATAAGTTGGATTTGGAGACCAAAGATTTTGGTAAAATTACTTACTAAAATGCCTTTATGTTTACACATTGCAGAAACTATTTTCCTTAGCTTTGTTATGAAATATCGTAATGAAAAATGTATCAAAGACTTAGAAACGTATTCACCAAATTTTTCCTATTGGAAGATAATTTTAAAAACCAGATCAATGATCTTTAATGGCACTATTATAGAACAAAGATGCCATCCAGTGGCAAGTTTGATTGATCACGCCTATTATTTCCACTTACATCATAAAGGTATCTATCTTTTTCTTCCCCCATGATTTCAGTACTTTTTCATTGTTACTTTATATATAATACTTGGCTTCAAAATAAATTGATTATTAGATATCCCTTGGAATAAAGGAATTGGACTCCCAATGAGGCATTCTTAGTTAATATGTTTTTAATCATAACCTAGAAATAAATTCATGATAAAACTGTGACATTATTAAATTACAAGATGCATAATGTAGGGTTTTTCTTCTGAAGAGTAAACTCTAAAGCTTTTACTGACCTAACATGGGGTTTTGCACATAGTAGATATTCAATAAACATTTGACAAGAAAAAAGGATGAGTCACCCATATTTAATATTTTCTAAAAGAACAAACAAGACATTAAAAAATACACCCAAATCTCACTTAAGCAGAACTCATATTCTTCAAATAAAAGTAATTTTTGTAGTTTTCTACTTTGGATAGTAAACTACATACATAAAACATTTGTATTAGGGATTGATTTTTTTTTAATTTCTGCATTCTATCTTGCATTTGGCATTTGAATTAACCTTAAGCTCTCATATCTCTTTTATCTTTATCCACAATCCCAAAGAATCACAACTGGTCAAAATAATGGGAGATAATGCAGGATTTTCAGTCATGAAAGAAAGAAATATGGATTTGTACTATTAAAAAGATTTTCCAGAAAGATTGTAACAAAAGGGGACTTGGGGTTAACCCTCAAGTTAGCTAGAAAATTAAATTAGGCAGAAGCCTCTCTTCTCTATCCAATTGATCAAAGTTTGATTTACTATGTTGGATGAACCATTAGTCTGACTCACAGTATCATTTCTTATGTTCTGAAGTCAAGAAGAGACCAAGTCTGTCTACACAGGTAATATAACAAAGGATAAACATGTTTAAAACCCCAAGGCAAGGTTCTTAACCTGAGCCCATGAACAGATTTCAAGAAGTTCAAGAACTGGGAACTTTTAATATTTTGATAACTGTATATATATATATACATATATATATATTTATATATGTGTGTGTATACACATATATATGTGTATATGTGTATAATTGTACAATACAATTATAATTCCTTTGTAATTCTATGAATTTTATTTTATATATCAAAAAATTATTCTAAAGGGTTCAGAGGCTGTACTAGACTGCCAAAGAGAAACATGAGACACAAAAGGTAAAAATCCTTGCCTTAAAGTAAGTATAGGCCCATAAGCACACCCCTAAATGAGTTGCTCTGATTATATTTTTTTGTCAGAATTCCCATGCACAAACTCAACAGACTTGCTTAGTTCTCTTATTCTGTCCCTATTTTCCACACCTTGTCCTTCTCAGACACTCCCACTCCCTATCACACACCACAGAGGAAAAGGTCAAGCAAAGTTTTCCCCACAAAAAGCAATCTGGAGAAGCAACATTGGGTCATTCAGATTCCTCCTTCCTCCTTAACTATTAATACTCTCACCCTTCAGTGTTAAGTCAGGGAATTCCGCCTATCATGGAAGTGTGACTGCATTGATCTCCACCTTTGGAAGGTTGGAAAATGTTAACAAAAAATAATTGGTAAGGATTATTTACCTTAAGATATAAAGTCTGTAGGAAAGCTTGAAACCTGCTTTTCTACAAGTCGTCCTCAATGACAGGTGTGGGACAGGTGAAGATCAGTATAGTCTCTCTTCCCTAGCCAAGATGCTCTGCCAATTATGAAGGCTCAGTTCCTAAGTGGTAAAGGAGAAAGGTGAAATTCAGATAAGCTGGTGCTGATTCCAAGTTCTAATAAATAAATCTTATAATTTATTTGTTTTTAATGCTATCAGGTTATTTCCTGAAGGAAAATAAAAGACAATGTCTCTCAAGCAATGGTTTCTAGTCACACTATAATTCAAGGAAGAGTCATTATGAAATAACATTTGCATTTTATTAAAAGGTACATATTGTGAGGTACCACTGGAAGAGCACATCTGGGACACAGAGAGCAGAAAAGATTTAACTGAACAAACTACCCATGCACTGGTCTGTTTTATTCAATTCCAGATGCTGTAAAACACACCCTCTAAATGTCGGTATTTTGATTAATTGTGAAATAAAATAAAATGAGATGACGTTAACAAATTCTGAATAAATCAATGTACTGTAGTTGTTAAAATTATCTTAAGTTTCAATAGAGCCTTATCTTCCAATATAGTTTTCTATACCCAAAAAGCATCTGATCATAATATGTCTGTCACATATTAGAACATAATTTTACAATGTAATCAGGTTCCTACTGTGAAATGCCACCATACTACCTTTTTACTTTACCATACCAAGCCACAAAATATGATCAATAAATTCTCTTTAAAAAAAAAAAGGACAATGGCAAACTGGAACAAATCTGAACAAAGGAGGCTGGAGACCAAGGCATACAAAGGTAGATCAAAAGAAATAGGGATGGAGAAAAGTGGAGCACAGCATGTATTTGAAAGCCCGTACAATAGAATGGAGAATAGACTTGTTCTACATTTCCCAAAAGAATTCAATTGGTAGCCATGAGATAAATATTGGAAAGAAGCATATTCTGGTATCATGTAAGGAAAAACTCTATTAATGATGAGTTGCCAATAAGTGGTGTTGATTGCTTCCCCATTACTGGAGGATTTCAAGTAAATACTTATTTGATATGTTGTAGGATAGATTCTTGGTCAAGTAGCAGGTGGAAAAGATGTCCTCTGAGGTCCTTATGGCAAAAAATGTAAATATCAAAATGGTACTACATCTTTAAAATTCAAAAATATTAAATATCTTAAGTTAAAAAAGAATATAACTATTCTCAAGAAGAGAGATAATTTGGCTGAAATTGACATTCAGACAATTTGCCTTCATGGTCTTATGGTCAAAGATAGAGACTTAACTACCAGAGTCTCTAAGGTTTGTTTCAAAATTCTAATTTTTTTAAAGGAAATCTATATACTAAAGGAGCTCACTAGAAAAGAAGGAAAATCTGGCCCCTCTGAGGTTTAAAATAATTAGCTCTTTGTTCTACTTAGCAGGAATGGAAATAGCAGAGGAGTCAGTCTGCCCCACTCCCTCTAGTTTTCTCCAAGAGTTCAAATAACTCCATTTCCAGGAGAGAGTTGCTCTCTGGCAATCTGAGTAATTGAATAGCGTTGTAAAAAGATTGTCACTTAACAAAAAATGTTGGGAAAACTAGAAAGCAGTCTGGCAGAAATTAGATTTAGATCAACATCTCACAACATATACTACAATAAACTCTAAATGGATACATGAGAGATAAAAAAGATCACACTGAAAAAATTAGAGGAGCAAGCAAGCAAATTTCATAGCTAATGTAGAAAGGAAGAATTGTCAACCAAATAAGGGACAGACAGAATCACAAAAGATTAAAATAAACAGTTTTTACTACATAAAATTTAAAGTCTCTGGACAAACAAAATCAATGCAAATAAAATTAGAATGGTGTCAGTTAAGTGGAAGAAGTCTGCCAAAGATCATAGATCATAAAGAGATGTGCAACTGATATCCAAAAGGATGTCTAACAGTGTACAGAGTTGGTTCCATCCCAGATCATGATCTCAACAAAACTAGTCAACTTGGAAATTACAGGACTGAAATGAACTTGTGAGATCTTATTTTAGGGTCCATCTCTGTTCCTTTGTACTAGCTGTGCCCCGTTCCTGGAATGCACTTCTGCTTCAGTTATTGCTTTCAAAACTCTATTAATAAGCACTTTCTTTAGAAAGTCTTTCCTGATCTCCCAAGATGTGTGTAAGTGTATATGTGTGTATTTATAAACGATGCCCTTGAAACCTGAATTACTCAATTCCAAGTATTTAATGACTTTCCAGAACCCTAAAACCTTCTTTGTGGTTCGTTTTTTTCTGTTTGATTTTTTAAAGCTAATCCTCTTTTCCTCATGATGGGTAAATTTAGACCTTAAGTACGAATTTCTCATTCACTTCAAGAATCCAGTGAAAAAATTTTGGGTTCTTTATCTGTACAGGGATCCATTAGAGGAATTTACACCTAGGACAGCATGATTTCCTCATCTATAGGAGAGGAGATGACTTTCATTCTCCAATTCCCATTGAAAGAGTTCTATGTCTTTTGGTCTTTTGGTCCTTTCCTTACGCTCTGAGATGGGGAAACTCATTATTTTTCTCCTTTTTTGTTATTTTAACTTTTTTTCTTTTAAAATTGTTTGGGTGGGGTTAGACCTTTAGAAATATCAAGAAAGGTAACTTAAGAGATTTGTACAAAATATAGTGCTTATTTATTAAATTGTATAACCATGTCCTTGGTAGTAGGTATAATATACAAACCTACCAGTTATAGTAGGAGTGGACCCTCATGGAAGACTTTATTTTCAGATTGTCCATGAACTTTGGACTTTACCATGAACATGGACTTTACTAAGATATTTTAGTATAAGTTACTTAGGCAGCACTAGAAAGTATAATTCTTAGATCTCTCCAAGGTCACTAGAGAGCTATCCAGAATTTGGGGTAACAAAAGCACACCAGTTGATTTGCTGTGAACAACAAATATTTAACTAGAGGGAGAATATAAAGGAGGTAGAAACTATTCGTTTTTTTTACTCCCTTAGGAGTCTAAAGAAGTTCCTTAATGGACATGATGGAATTATAGAGCATCTAGTAGCTAGCTAGCTAAAGATCCAACACATACTTGGTGAGCTTTAAAAAACATACTAGCTACCACTGCATATACATTCTCTAAAGTGCAATCTGGCAGTTAAGAAGAGAGCCAGCTTTGGAGAAAAAATTCAGCCCTCAAGAGGGAACCACATTATATGAAACTGAAAAGTTTCTTGGCAGACAATATTAAAATACCTAGGATAAAAAAGGAAATGATCAAATGAGAAAAATATCTTTATATTATATTTTCTGATAAGAATTTGATATCCAAGAAAGGAATACTTAATAGAGTTAATATATACATATATACATACACACATATATTCAGAGGAATCTGGTATAAAAGGGGTTTTATGTATATATGCATATATAATTTATATACATATGTATGTGTGTATGTTGTGCATGTATCTAATACACATACAATATACACATACCAACAAACCAATAAATATTACCCAATAAATAGGTGGTTAAAGGATATCAACAGTGTTCAAAAAAAGAATTGCAAACTCTTAACAACCCTATGAAAGAATGCTCCAAATCACTAATAATAAGAGAAATGCAAATCCAAATAACCACAAAGTTTCACCTCACACCCTGCAAACTGGCTGATGACAAAAGATGGCATGGTCATTGATGAAAGAGTTATGGAAAAATAGGCATATTGTTGCTTTATTGGTGAACTGTGAATAGGTAAAACCATTTTGGAAAGCAATTTGAAGCTATGCAGATGGAATGACTAAAATGTCTCTATCCTTTGACCCAGAGAGTCCATTACTAGGCTTTTACCCCAAGGAGGACAGATAAGAAGAAAGACCCAATACATGGCAAATTATTTATAGCAGTCCTTTTCTGCGATAGCAAAGAACTAGAAACAAAGTAAATTCCCACTAATTGGGAAATGACTAAAGAAATTGTGCTATGTGAATATAAAAATATTCCTATAAGAAATATGAATGTGATAATTCAAAGAAGCATGGAAAAATCTACATGGACCGATGTAAAGTTAAGTAAACAGAGCGAAGAAAACAATATGCATAATGACTACAACAACATAAATGGAAAGAACACATGTGCACACACAAATCAAAAGTGAATACTGAAAAACTTTAAAGAGCAAGCATGACTTAAAAGGAGAGATATAAAAAGATATTCCTATCTAATCTCTTTTAAGAGATAAGCCCATATGTATTGCACATATTTTCAGACTTTTTCAATGTTCTAATTAGTTAGGCTACTTTGTTCCTTTTCTTTTTCTCTTTGTCTTTCAAAAATACTATTTGTATATGAGATAGCTCTCTAAGAAGGGAAAGAAAACTAGTAGAAATTATAAGGATGTAAAAAAAATAAAGACATCAACTAAAAAAATTTTTTTAACTAAAAAAAGAGAATCACTTTTCAACCTTTTCCTTGTGCCTCTTCCAGAGTAAAGGGATTTGGAGATTTCACTCCCCCACCACTGGCAATGCATCTTGAAATAAAATAACCAATGCTGTCAGTTGGAGATATCATACCAAATGGAGAGTCAACTCTAGTAGTTTAAAAAAAAAAAAGGAACTACAGAGAAGAATTGGCTACAAAAGCCCAGGTCAGTGAACTCTCTAGCACAGACTGTACCCAGATGGAGCATCATGAGAACATTGTAAAGAAAACAAAGGATATCAAGGCTTTACAGTGTTAAAGGTATGAGTTATCTAGGCCATTTTCTTTTCCTTTTTTTTTTAACACCAAGAAGAACATTCTCTCTACTAGCGTGCGCCTCTTTACTAGTGAGGGGCAGAAGGCGTAATTTAGATAAGAGTTACTACATATATAAAGTAATTTGCCAGCAGGGAAAAGAGAGTTTATAAAGAGCAGTTCCTTAAATGACAGAACAGGAATTGCAGAAGATGTAATAGACAGGTAGGGAAAAATAAGGTAAGAACATTAGAAGATGGGGCTAACATTGATGGATATAAAGGAGCCATAGTGAAGATCAAGAAAAGGCACTTTGGTCTAGTCATCCTTCAACTGTGGTATGGGGCTACTGAGTGGACTCAGAGAAGTAGATTGTTATCCCTTTCAAAGTAGCAAAAGTAAGGTTGATTTGATTATCAATTCCTGAGTTAATCATAGAATGAGGAGGGAGTGCACATGGCCAAAGAGAAGATGTATGGATTCTAATCTCGCCTGATGGTCAAAGCAAGAATCAGAGTAGTCATAAAGTAAAAAGGTATATCTGAAGTGCTCACCCCCAGCTAAGTTAGGTAAGTTCAGTAATGCATACCCTACTACAGACAATTAAAGGACACTCTAAGGACACAAATGTTTTCTTTCTTTTTCTTTTTAGCTATTTTAGGAAAGAAGGGGGATCAAAGAAGGTATAGGACCACTGCTTTGGGAAGATGAAGTGATGATAATTAACTACAGAGATAAGAAAAGAACTGTTCAATTCTCATTTTGCTTTTGTTTTCTCTGCCCAAAACACTAAGACAAGTAATTCATGAGATTTGTGTAAAATTATGTTTATTTGTTAAATCATATGACCAAGTATTTGGTCTTAGAAATGATAAAACAGAAACTACTAATAGTGAGTTCATACTTAAAATAAGTAAGGAGGAGCCTTGGTGAATTGTCATCTGGTCCAAGCAAACTATAACCTTGAGTAGTGAAAGAAGCAGCATATGTGATGACTGAGCCACTGTTAGAGATATCTGAAAAATTGTAGAGAATAGGAAAGGTAAAATGAGATTGGGCAAATGTCCCATTTTCAAAAAATGAAAGAGAATAGAGTCTACCAACTATAGACCAATGAGTTTGACTTTATTTCCTGATAAAACTCTAGAACAGATCATTGAAGAAATGGTTGGCTAGAAAAGATAACAGAGCCAGCATGCCATGACTTCATCAAGAATAGGTCATGTTAGAGTAATCTTATTCTCTTTTTTTCCCCAGAGAGTTACTAAGCTGTAACATCAAAAATACTAGAGATATGGCTGACCTAGTTTTTGTCAAAGCATTTGATAAAGCTTCTTGTTATATGATATTATTGTGAAGAGGAAAAAAGATGTTGGATGTGGGCTAGGTGATAATACACATAGATAGATTTGGAACTGATTAAGTGGTTCAATGTTAACTTGGCAAGAGGTTTCCAGTGGAAAACCCCAGGAATCTGTGTATGGTCCTGTGCTATTTAACATTTTTATCAATGATCTGAATAAAGGGATAGATAGCATACTTATGAAAATTATAGATAGCAGAAAGCTGGAAGGTATAGCTAAAATGTTGGATAACAAAATCACAATAATCCAAAAAGATCTTGACTGGCAAGAGCATTGAGTCAAATACAAAAAAAATGAAATTGAGTAAGAATAAATGTAAAGTCTAATTTACATTTATTTCCAAAAATAATCCATTTCAAAAAGTACAAGATGGAAGAGACATGGTTATATGGTACTTTGTCTGAAGATATTGGGGTTTTAGTATATTATAAGCTCAAAATGAGTCAGTGGTATGGTATAGAAGGCAAAAGAACTGATATCATCTTTGGCTACATTTTTAAGAAAGGCATAGCTTCCAGGAATAAGTAGGTGATGGTTCTTTTGTCCTCTGAACTCTTCAAGTTTAAAGGACTGTCTGTCATGTGGAAGGGGGATTGTACTTGTTTTGTTTATCCCTGAAGGGCAGAACTAGGACTATTCTATTCTGTTCTGTTCTATTGTGTCCTCAGAGAAGGAGATGAAGAAAAGAATGCCATGTACAAGGAACAAGGAAGATGCCTTAGCTGGAACATAAACTGTGAGAAGGACAGTAATGCGTAATAAACTTAGTACTATAGGGTGAAAGCAGATTGTAAGGAGCTGTGAACAGATATATTTTTATTTTACCCCAGAAATAAGAGGGAGCTACTGAAGCATCCTGAGCAGAGGAGTGACAAGGTTAAACAAATGTTTAATGAATAATTCATTTTGTAGCTATGCTGAGAATGGATTAGAGAGGGAATAAATGGGTGCACATTGCAAAGAGGCAATCTAAGACTTTATAAAAGGGAAAACTTCCTGATGATTAGAACAATTCAAAAGTGCATTGGCCTGGCCAACATGTGATGGATCTCCCCTTCACTAGAGGTTTTCAAACTAAGGCTTGATAATGATTTATTGGCTTTGTTATAGAAGAATGTTTTTGTTAGCTTCCAATGTGACTAGATGGTCACAGAGGTTTTCTATCCTTGCGTAGTGGGAGGGATTGGGGTGCATAGGATGTTCTGAGAAAACTAACCCCTCTGGTTTGGGGCTTGCTAAACCCTTTTCAGGACTGCTCATCTACTTTTGATGTCCACCTGTCACCCAACTCTCAACTGTGGTTCCAAGAAGCTGTAGCATACCACATCCCAGTAAAACTGTTTCAAGAAAGACAGACTAAACCAGTTTGAGAATAACTAACAGACCCCTAACTCATCACTGAATTAGGAGGGTATCTACTCCAAGCATGAGAAGATATCCCCTGGAAGAATGGGCCAGATGAGTTTAATTTGTCCCAATGGCCATGAAGACAGCTGAAGGAGGCACTGTGGAGCACTGAGAGCCTGATCAGATATCAAAGATGCCAAAGTCATCCACTGCATCCTGGGCCATGGCTAGTCATCCTGACTTTTGTCTTGCTAATGGTCTTCTATGACTCTGGAAGTGAGAGTGAAGCTGACAACTTTGTGCAACTCTGCCTCACTTAAATCCAATTAAAACATCACCCTATGAAAATAAAGGACAAACAACAAAACCCTTCATGAACCAGTTCTTAACCCTTGCTGAGGCCTCCAACCCCTCCACTCCTCAGTATTTTCTCAATCTATTACCCTTGCTTTGATTTCACTTTCTTCCTTCTAGAACTTGAACCCAGTAGTCATTTCCAGCCTCTCTTCTGCTCTTGAATCCCTTTTACCTTTGTCTTCACTTCTTTTCTCTTGCCAAACCTTAGACCTGGATCACTTTGCCTCATTTAAAATCTAATTCATGCAGAAGTCAAAATGTCACCTCAAGATGTCAATGGTCCTCTTCAAAATTAAGAATAACAGTGAGAGGGGAGTGGATCCCCATATGTAGCTAAGCCCATGTGTGCCAAGCATTGTCCCCACCCTTAGCAGCATGGCGGGTGTCATCCTGTGACTCAAAGGGAGGCAGAACAGACATCTGTCTCTAGCCTCTTCTCCCTCCACTCTTCTCTGAGGAAGACTTTCATTCCTGCCCCAAGGGAGAGGAAGAGATTAGGTTAGGAAGCCACTTTGATTTTCTCAGAAAGAAAGGGTAAAAGGGTAGATGTATTTCTAACTGTTTCCATAGTTATTGTTAGTCTAGGAATATGATTAGGTTCAAGATAATTTCTGATTCCTTTGTTATTTCTGGGGAGAAGGAAAAACCGAAGCTCTATATCTGCCACTTAATCCCTTTCCCACCAAATACCATTGCACAATGAACACAGGTAGCGAAAGCAAAGAAACCCATTTATCCAAATCATAGCAAAACAGAAATTAGAGCATGTATACATAGCAGAATATATAATCGACAATATAGAGTGAAGGAGCTCTCTTGTTGGGAACAAGATAACTCAGCTCAACCAAGAGAGAGTTTTCCAGATCTCACCCAAAGGGAAAACTCCCCTCATGTCTCCAGAGTAGCAAGCTGGACATAGAGAAATGATGGAGACTATGAGCTCCTCTTATGTCTTCCCAGAGTCTTTTTTTTTTCAGCAACCTGAAGTGTTGTTGGCCTCTTCCATTTTCTCTCTCAGAGTTGGAAACCAAAAGTGCTAAAACAACTGGACACTTGAAGAAACCTGGAAAAGACTCAAAACTTGATGAGTTCCAAAGAGGGACATGAAGGGGACTGGCTAAGAACTAAAACTCTCACCAACTCTGTGTAGCACTTCTCTGCTAGGGGAATTGAGGGCATTAGAACCAGCAAGCGATAGTGGGAATTAAGTAAACCACATTGACTCCATCTTATGACTCAATTCTGGAGCTAGCTCAGTTCCTTTTCTATTCAGTATGAGTCTAGTACTATTTCTGTCTTGGGAGAAAACTTTATTCAGTTCTGAGAACTGTGAGAAAACCTTGTTGCATTGTTTGAACCACTCTATGAATGGCTGGGAAGCTGGACCATCTCTACCTGTTGCTTAGAGGCTCTTAACTGAGGACCTAGGTCAGTGATAGCCAACCTTTTAGAGACAGTGTGACATGCCCCGCTCCCCCCCAGAGGCAGTGTACCATGCTGTACCCCCCCCCCAGACCAAGGGCCACATACGCCCCTCCCTACTTACCCTACACAAGGGAGGGAGAAACCCATTGGACTACTGGGCAGAGAGGCAGTTGATGTGAAAAAAATATTGTCAGGCACAACAAAGAGGTGGAAGGAAGTAGCTCTGCCCAAGTCCCTCTGCCTTTCTAGTAACAAACTGGTGAAGAACTATGGCATACATGGCCACAGAGACTGCTTTGTGTGCCCTCTTTGGCACCTGTGCCATAGGTTCACCATCACTGACCTAGGTTATACTGTCTAGAAACTAGTCAGATGTAAAAATTGATGGGAGCTTTCTCAGTTATACATCTTAAGCAACACATATGTCCTATCTGAAAATTAACCCTGTACTGGTCAATCAGTTATTGTTTCTATGTTTCTTTGAATACAATCACTTGAGAAGAGCAGAAGAGCAGAAAAATCTTTTTCTGATTTCAGGGAATTGTATGCCCACTCTCCCACTCCCAACTTGGAAAGTCCCAAATTTTTTCTCCAACTTGATTAACTGCTTTTAATGTATATAAATTGATTTCTCCCTATATATTGGGGTCCAGTGCCAAAACTTAAGGGGGCTGAGATATGTTGAGCAATGGGCATCCATTACTTAATAATCAATATGCTCAGAAACTCCATCCTTTGTTTTCTTAGTCATTTCATCTTTCACTAGTCACACTACTCAAAAAAAGTTTAGTGGCTCCCTATTGCCTCTAGGATCAAATAAGAATACTAGCATTCAAAGTCAACCCAATCCAATCCTACAAGTATTTACCAAGTATGGGCTATGAGTAAGGCACTGGACTAAAGACTCTAAAATCAGGATCCAACCTACATTTGCAGCCCATCTTCATAATTTGTATGGAACTCAAAACTTCAGCCAAAATGAGTATAGCCCTTTGCTCAAAAACTATACTCTGTCTCTAGGCTTACCATGCTTGTTCAGGCTGTCTGTCTTCCATGGTTGGAATGAACTCCCTCCTCCATTCTACTACCCAGAACCCTTATCTTCTTTCAAGGTTCCATTTAGGTGGCACCTATTCCATGAAGCTTTCCCTATTCACACCCAATTTTTAGTACTCAATTTTCCTAGTACTATGATTATTTGTGAACATATACACAAGAGAAAAACCTAAGTTCCTTAAGGGAAGGGATTGTGTTGTTTCTGTGAGTAACTCCAACTTCTAGCACATTGTCTTAGAATTCATAAATAATTGGTTGATAAATGTTTGCTGAATTGAACTGAGATTTTATCCTATCTCTAAGTGAGCGATTACAGAAAATATACTTAAGCAACTGTGAGATGTCTATGCCCTTAGAAAACTAAACTGGGCAAATATCAATCAGAGGGTCTTCAAACCAGATATTCCCTGTAGTATTTTCACCTCACTAGAGCTCTAGGAACTCTTTAGAGACAAAGATCACTAATCCTTTTCTGAAGTATTCACTCTCCTTTAGGCTGAAGACAGAAACCATGTAAGCCAAAGCCAAGGTCAGACATAAGTGGCTATGAAAACCTCCAATTATCTCCTAATCATTTAAACTTATGACTATCTCACTGCTGAATTGTCCCAACATCCCCTCACATACCTCCAACTGGCATCTTCTTCTACCTCAACATGGACTAAAAGCATTGTCAAAATCTAATTTCTCACTATGCATTTATTAGATAGGCAGAACTGTACTACATACAGTCTCAGGAGATCACAAGTGCTACATAAAACAGCAGTATCTTACTTGTAAAAAATATTTATAACAGCTCTTTTTGTAGTGGCAAAGAATTGGAAAGTGAGGGGATATCCATCAGTTAGGGAATGGCTAAATAAATTGTGGTATATGTTGATGATGGAAAACTATTGTGCTATAAGAAATGATAAGCAAGATAATGTCAGAAAAAGCTGGATTGAATTGCTCATTGGATATGGGAGGGGGAAGGATGAGGGGAGGGAAAGTATGAATCATGTAACCAAGGGAAAATATTCTAAATTCATTAATTTTATATGTGTGTGTGTGTATGTGTGTGTGTGTATTAGGAGCTGGAAAGATCTGCAGGAACTGATGCAGAATGAAATAAGCAGAACTAGGAGAACATTGTACACAATAATAACAATATTAGACAATGATTATCTGTGAAAACTTGGCCACTCTCAGCAATGCACTGATCTGGGACAATCTTGAAAGACTTATGACAGAGAATGCTATCTACCTCCAGAGAAAGAACTCTTGGAGTTGTTTTTCACATCAGTGTTTTTATGGTTTTATTTTGGGGTTTTAGTTTTGTATGAGTGTGCTCTTACAATGATTAATATGGAAGTGTGTTTTGCATGACAAAATTTTTTAAAAATAACAGTGTCTTAGTAAAGTGCACTCCACTTTCAAATTCATTTCCTCCTTTGAGCAAAAATTAAAATAAATGTATTACTCATTGCACAATCATGTAATTCTCTATAATGTTTCTTGTTTTATATGTTTATTCTAAACTATAAATTCTTATGGGATTGAGACTCTTCTACGTCTTCTGTCACCTGCTTGTTGATTATGACAATGGTATTCATAGAGAAATCCTTCATAAATACTCATTTAATAAATTATATGTAAGGCATAGCAAGTAGAAGAAATGCAAAAATTCTATAACAGCATGTAAAAAAGGTATTAATCCTAATGTGTCTATTTAAAATTCTGGCCTGAATGTAGCTCTGGTTTTACTGAAAAGCAACTGACTTATACAACGTGTCTAGTTCACAGGTTTTAATATACTCCCGACTATCTAAATCAGAATTGCAGTTACATTCTTCATTTCCCCTTCTAAACAGTTGTTGGGAGATAGTATGGGATATTGGAAAGATGTAAAGTCAAAAGAACATAGATAGGTTTAAGTATTGATTCTACAACTTACTATAATGGGTGACCCTGGGAAAGCTTCTTCAATTATAAAATGAGGATCAGAATACTGACTTTATAAGATCCTACATTGTTATTGTGGAGAAAGCTCTTTAAAAACTTTAACGCTATCGACACCAGAAAGAAAACTGAAAACAATATTGAATATTACTATGGAAATAAAAACATAATACCATAATACTACCAAGATAATATAAGGTGTCCCAAAATACTTAGTATACTTGGCACTATTAAAGCTTAATAGTCTCTTTTCTCTAGATTTTCATGATCCTGCTTGATCCTTTCTTCTCCCATCTGCCTGAATACCCCTCAGTATCCTTTGCTGACTCTTCATCCATATCACCTCTGTTAGCTACAGGTGTCCTACAAGACCCTCTCCTGACCTCTCTTCCCTTCTCCTTCTATATTTTACTTGGTGATTTCAACAGTTCCCAAAGATTCAATTAACATCTCAATGCAGAAGATTATCAAATTGACTTTGTCCTAATTTCTCCTAATCTCTAGTCCAGCATCTCCAACTTCCTGTTAGGAATCTCATTCTGATATAAAGATATCTTGAACTCAACATTGACAAAACTAATCTCATTCATTCCCCCCAAACCCTCTCCCTTCCAAACTTCCCTATTATTCTTTAGGGTACCACCATTTAATCGATTATCTGGGCTCACAACCTAGGTGACATCTTCAATTCCTCACTCTCTCCCCCCTCATATCCAATCTGTTGCCAAGTCCCATATATTTTACCTTTTTAACATCTCTTCTATACATCCCCTTCTCTCTTCTGACATTGACAGCAGCCTGGTAAAGACCTGGTGTCATCTCATACCTGGACAATTACAATGCCTTGCTAATTGTTCTCCCTTTCACACGTCTCTCCCCTCTATGGTTCATCCCCCATTCAGTAGTTAAAATGATCATCCTAAAACACAGGTCTGACCATGTCATATATACCCCCTCAATTCAATAAACTCCATTGGCTCCTGATCACCTCAGGATCACATTTAAAATTCTCTGCTTGGTGTCCAAAGCTCTTTATAACCTAGTACTCTCTGACATTCCCAGTCTTATTTTTTATTCCTTAACCATCTTTGATCCAACGGCACTGACTTCCTTGCTGTTTTCATGAACCAGATGCTCAGTCTCCAAATTCCAAGCAGTTTCACTGGCTGTTCCCTATACTCTTCCTCTGCATCTCTTATCTTCTGACTTTCCTGTCTTTCAAAAAATCTCCAATAAAATCCAACTTCTACAAGAAACCTTTCCCTATTCCCCTAAATGCTAATGTCTTTCCTCTATTGATTGTCTCCAGTTTATCCTATATACAACTAATCTGTACAATAATGCATGCATTCTTTTTCTCCCATTATACTGTGAGCTCCTTAAGAGCAAGGATTGTCCTTTTGCCTTTCTTTGTGCCCTCAGCATCTAGTATGGAAGATTTACATAAACTGACGAATATGAAGTGTGCAGAAAGAGGAGCACAATTATATAACAACAAAGTTGTAATATAATATATTACATATAACTTTGAAAATCTTAGAAATTCTAATGGATGAAATGACCAACCATGACTCCAGAAGATTCATGATAAAAAAGATATTCACCTCCTGATAAATAGGTAAAGGACTTAGAGGGGAAAATATGACATTTTTTGACATGGCTAATGCAGAAATTTGTTTGCTTGATTATATATGTTTGTAACAAAGATTTTTTTCTTTTTTTCTCAATTTTTAAGAAGGAAAGTGATCAAGAGAAGGAAAATTATGGCTGATTTTTGAAAAATAAAGTGTAATTAAGAGAAATTGTTGTTTTCCGGATTATAATTGCTTATCGGCCATTTTCTTTTAAAAAATCTATTCACTTTCTTCTTATCCCTATACTTATTTACCTAGTCGTTCCTCAATACCTTTAAACATTTATTAATTTAAAACATACATATGGAGAATTCTATGTAGATTTATTCTTTAAAAATGTTTAAAAAATATTTTTTGTTGTTAAAGAGAATAATTATAACAAATAGCCTTTATGATTATTAATTCAACTTTATTCCAAAACCCTAAACCCTGGCTTACCCAGACCAAGTTCATTCTTTTTTTTTTTAAACCCTCACCTTCTGTCTTGAAGTCAATATTGTGTATTGGCTCCAAGGCAAAAGAGTGGTAAGGGCTAGGGAATGGGGGTTAAGTGACTTGCCTAGGGTCACATAGCTAGGAAGTGTCTGAGGTCAAATTTGAACATAGGACCTCCCATCTCTAGGTGTAGCTCTCAATCCACTGAGTCACCCAGCTGCCCCCCAAGTTCATTCTTGAAAGCAGTTCCCAAAATTATGTCTTCAGCTTGTTTCACCCTTGTTTATAGAATTTCCTGTATAAAATCTCAAAGTATATGTTATATACTTTCATTTCCTAAGCAAGTGCACAAGGTAATAATGTATATTCACTATAGAAAACAAAAATAACAGAAAAAAATAAAATAAAGAACTCAGCATAGCTCATAAAAGTCAATATAACTGTCTTCTCTCCCTCTAGTGAGTCCCACTTAATTATAGTTGAACTGAAATTGTCCAACCAATTAAGAGTCAAGAGAAATTAGTCCTCTAGAACTATAGGCACAAATTTAGGCAATTTATGCTAATTTCATTGTCTAGTCTGGTTGGTGTGTTTAATACCATGTTTAAAAATTCAGATAAAGAAAGATACAGTCTGTCTACTCGGGAGAAACAAATGAAAGAGTGGGCAGCATATCAGAATTATAGTCAAGAAGACTTGTTTTCAAAAACTACCTCTGAAACTAGCTAAGTGAACATGGTTTAATCTCTGAGTCTCAGTTCCCTTATCTATAAAGTGGGTATGATACCTAGGGTAATTATTTCACAGGGCTTTGGCGTGGCTCAACTGAGAGTATGTAAAGCATTTCACAAACTTGAAAGTACTATATAAATGTACTCCTCCTCCTGAAATTAACTCTCACAGGGCTACATCAAACAGTGTCTTAGAGGGCAATATTAGGATAACTATATTCCAAAAAGCAAAGCACATCTATTTTAATTCACTGACATACTACTCATTATGTATCAGCCTCGGGAACATATTTAGATCTACTCTATATATGTAAGTGTTCAACAATGCATTAGACACTAAACTTGCAACAAATTTAAATATCAACTATATAGCCAAGTGTCCAATTTATACTGCATTAGGATAGAAAATGTAAATGGTAGCTCAGAAGTCTCCAATGAATCTTAGACCTAATTTTTTTTATAAAATTATCTATAGGTCACAAAATATTCCATTTTCCCATGGAAACACTTTAACTCAAAAGTGCCAATTCAATCAGTTCGTTAGGCATGTTTATTGTTCTGCCACAGAAGACCCTGACAGTGATACAATGTAGGTTCCTTTGTTAAAAGAATAAACATCCATTTTAAAGAATACATTTATTTTGCCCTAAAAAAAATAAGGCACTATAATAATTTAACCTGTTAAAGGAATAAATCTACAGCCCATAGCTATGTTGTATACATTCTATGTGTTGCAAACCTAAGCATCACCTTGCTGTTACTGTCAATGTTTGCAGCTAAGCCATTATTTGTGAAGAAGTCCATATGCACTTCTTATGTGAAAATCACTCTACGTTTTTCTACTGGGGGAAAAAAATCTGTGAAATGTACCGATGACTTAGGGTTTACATGAATAAGAAAAAATGCTTGGAAAAAATCAAGTCCATGTACTATTACAAGTGACCAACACCTTACCCATGAGACTGCAAAATGAAATTAAGTTATTTTAACAGAAAGTAGAAATGAGAAATAATGAAACAAACATGCAATAATAAAACACTAAGAGCAAAATAAATTTATACAGAACACAACTATTTTTCAAAATTCTTGCTCTGCTTTAGATGCCAGTTTGCCTCCAAGCTACAAACACATTCTTCACACACGCTGGGACTGTTGAGGAAAACTAGTCAGCATTCAGAGGATTAATACAGATTCCCAGTTCTCTGCCTTTGGGCTTAATAGTCAGACATCTATTTGTCCTCAGGAGAGGTTAGAGGTTGAAATGCAAATATGCAAACAACTGAATTCTTTCTTTAAGAAGGCAAGAACAGGCTCTATCTCCATAGCTGTTTAATGAATCCTTGAAATGGTATAGACTTATTTAAATAACATAGCATCTTACAATTTTGAGGGAGAAAACAATGAAAGGAAACAAACACATTTATTCTGGCTAAAATTTGTTCTCTAGGGGAAAAAAATGACATGTGACAGCTTATTTACCAAACTCACTAAAGATTTATTGATTTATCAATCAGTGCCTTAGGCATTTGTTTCTCCCCAAGGGAGAATTAACAATTCCAACTAACCTAATATATTCTATAATATAAACTAAAGTGAATAAAAGAATCAATCCTGAATGTTTACAAAACCCAGGTGTTTTTTCAAAACTAGCTTTTATATATATGTATGTATGTATGTAAAATTGAATACTAGTTGCTCCCAAAATGGCCTTGGTATTAACCAAAAAACAAAACCAAAAAACAACCAAGTTTGTAAGACAGTACAATTGAACTCAACAGATATCCTTCTATTTATAGCTTTAAATACTCAGTGGGAGGTAAGAACATTGGAAAAAATTTTAAAGGAATGATTTTGCTTCTAGATTAATAATAAACTCTTCCATTCTTAGTTGCAATGCTGTCATGCCATTGAGCAGATATTTCACAAAATACAATAAATTTCTTACTTGCCAAATCCTAAGGATTTCAATTAGTTTTTACTTCAAAATTAATATATTAAAATATATTAAAATCTGTTAGCACTGCTTGCCTGCATACCAAAAATATTTTACCTCTACTAGATCAAGCTCTATAAAGAAGACTTTAGAAGATTCATATTCATATGTTTCTGTAGTACCTTACTTTATTCTATTCCCTAACTCCTATTTGAAGGTTTAAATGTTGATAAGGGTAGGAGACTGCAATTTACTGGGTTCCAGCACTTAGGACAGAGCCTAACACAAAGCAATTGCTTAAAAAATGCTTTCTGGCTATTGACTATCTGTTTAAAGTGAGTCTGTATTTCTAATGCTATAGCCCATAAGCCCCCATCACTGTGCTTCCTAGTAACAACCAAAATGTAGACACAATGAGCTCTTAGACAATGCATTTAATAAGTGAATACAATACAAACAGTAGCTATAAAACATTCCTCTCATTAAATATGGGTCACACTCTTTTATAAATGCACAAGGTCCATGGGAAGAATGGACTGAAATCTGGAGTACAATTATATTAAGGCACATGTGTGACAAAGGCAATTGATAAGTTCTGGTACTTCAGGGCCTAGAGGTCTTATCTCTCAGAGAGCTCTGAGCTCTCTGCTAGTAGATTGCTTAGCTAGACTTTCAGGATCTACTTTTCTCACCAGCTTGATTCTGGATTGCTAGATTGAAACTGCTTCCTCTCTCAAGTGACTATCTATTTGTATCTATGTCTGTTCTCTAATGCACACCTACCCTGTACTAGTCAAGAAATTCTGATCCAAAGTAACATGATCAGTGGGGATGGAGGAATACAGGAAGAGAAAACCCCCTTCAACCTCTTTCTTTCCTTGCTACCTTGTCCTGAGAGGTTGTGGTCACCTTCACAACTCCCAACTCTGAAATTCTTCCAAGTCTTTGCTATTTAAAGCCTTCAGAGACATAGCTAATTTGTTTACTCAGTCAACCCAGCCTTTCTTTTTCATGACTGAATCAGATAAATATTCTCTCAATCAGAGAAATGTTCTCACTTGATAGAGCTTCCACACATCTTGTTTACACATTAAGCCTCACCTGGTGAAACTACATTCTTTGGTGTGATCAACTGAGCTGCAGAGAATCATGTTCCCCTCCTTTATATTTTTTCAAATTAGACTATAAGCTTTCTAAGGGCACTGTGATGATTTTTCATTTCCTTTTCTCCAGCGGCCTAGAGGAAGAAGGTGTTTTACATAAAAGTATGAGCTTAATAAATATTCATTAAATTGAATTATCTATTTTCATAAGCACACCAGAACAGAAAGAAATCATTTTAAAGGATTCAAAATTTAGATACATAAACAGTTATGTAAAAAATGCAAGGAAATGGATACAATTAAATTTAATATCCTCATCACTGGCTGCTGCTTTTAAAATGCTAAAAATATAAATGTTTATAAAATCACATTCTGAAGTTTCTGAAGGAATCTAAGAACTAGCACAATTCAACAAACCAAAGCTGCCCTAATGAACCTCTTGCAATCACTAAGTAAGGTTAGAGTGCAAACAATGCCCCCAACTTGTGCCACATAAATCCTCTCCAGAGCAGATTGAAATGGCTTCTCTCAGGAACAAAAGTGAACTAGTTCTTTTCAGCTCAGTTGTGGGGAAGGGTTATCAATAGTGGGAAAAGAATACCTTGAGGGCTACTACTAAGTTACCCACATATAACTATATATAAATGGAGCAAGCACACCCAGTCATCAAAATCAACTCCTTAGGCAGAGCTCAGAAAGAAAAAAATATGACTAGTTGAAAAGGTATGGACTTCACATTTGTGAAATTCCTGAATTCAATTATATATTAATAAAAGGACTTATTTTTTTACATATAACTATGTGGTCAAAATACAAAACATGAAAGCCATGCCAAATAATGGACAAATCATTTAAATTATAAGATCTGGCAATTATTGTAAAATACTGCCCTCTGGTGTTGTGCATGTTTCATGTTTATTGGCAAAACAAAATCTGCCAAAAGGCAATTTTTTTTTTACCTGAAAGAATCAGGGTCATGGCCTTCTTGCTTCTTATTTGTAGAGACCCACCAAACTCCTCAGGACCTTTTTTGGCTGTATTGTTGGTGCCTTCCCTACTGCACCTGAAAAACATCATGTTATTATGACACGTCTTAGCCAATTCATATCAAAGAAACTTCTATTCAGGAGCTACATTTAAACTTTTTCTAAATTGCACACAAAAGCAAGTTGTTATTTTTATATGTTTCACTGATGAGGGTAAAAAAAAGCAATTCCTGGAAAATAAACTAAAGATGGCTTCACACAGTTATTTCTATTGGGGAAAAAGAGGACCAGCGGATCAGAGAATATAACTATATTATATAAAGCTTTAAACTTTTAAAGAAAACAAAAATCAGCATTTAGGATAAATCTACCAGTATTTATCTACAGGCTTTTCACCGTTCTCTGGAGTAGAAAGGCAAAACTACTTCAAAACAAACAATATGGACAAGAGAAATCATGCATCTAAAAATTACACAAGCAAAAACTGATGTCTAATTAAGGAACTTTAAAAACAGACTAAACCAAGAACATATGGAAAACATTACCTAAAGTTGCCATCTCTTTCATCATCATCATCATCATCATTAAATGAAAAGAAGAAAATACTTAAATTTTCCAATACTAATCTAGCCTACCAGAAAACTCTCTGGAGTTTTAAGAAACAGAATAAGCAAGTTCTAAGTTTTCTAGTTTCTAAGTATTAATATACTAATGTATTTAAGAAGACATAGGATTGCAAAGTTTAAATTATAAATGATATTAAACTTTTTAAGGGTTATTTTGTAGGCAATTTATTTCAACTTTGTAATTTTTTTTACTCAAAGGTAGAACTTCTATATGAATTCTAAATAAGCCAAGGTAATTATAAGCTGACCAAAGGTAAGGATCCAGTCATTAATTAAGATTGTATGGACAAAGATCTCTTAAGGAATAAGTTAAGAAGGCATTCTAATGCAATTTCAATTAAAATAAATAAATTCATACATAGGGGACAATTGACCACTAGAATGCAGTGATTGTATACACAGTGATCATCTGTCTATAAATGAAATTTAACATTGCTTTTTTAAATTTCTTGATATTAAATTTTATTTCATTTTCCCCAATTACATATAAAAACAATTTTCAACATTTTTCAAAGAATATTGAGTCTCAAATTCTCTCCCTCCCTCTCTCCCCACAACCCCCATTCCCCTTGAGACAGTAAACAATCTCACATAGATTTTACATGTGCAATTGTGCGAAGCATTTTTCTATATTAATACTTTTGTGGAAAGAAATGCAAATAGAAAGAAAATTGAGAAAGCAAAAAAAGTTTGCTTTGGTTTGGATTCAGACTCAGTTCTTTTTCCCTGGAAGTAGATGGTATTTTTTGTCTTGAGTCCTTTGGGATAGTTTGGATTATTGTATTGCTAAGAATAGCTGTTATTCACAGTTCACTGAAAAGTATTCCTGTCACTGTGTATAATGTTCTCCAGATCCTACTTATTTTACTCTGCTTCTGTTCACATAAGTCTCTCCAGGCCTTTTTGAGCTCCTCCTGTTGTCATTTCTTATAGCAGAAGAGTATTCCATTACAATCATATACTCTAACTTATTCAGCCATTCCCCAATTAATGAGCACCCCTTCACTTTCCAAATCTTCCCCCCCCCCAAAAAAGAACTGCTTTCAATATTAAAACATGCAGATTTCTAAGCTATCAATCCTTTGAAATGAACAGGGGAACTTAAAAGGCATCATTCAGATCCTTGGACTTCTCAATTTCACATTAATAGGATAGAGATAACTATGAGAAATTTTTAATAAAGGAAACTATAGCACTTGACATAGAAAGCAATCAATTTTTTCTTCCTTCTCAACTAGCCTTTCCAATGGCCTTGTATTGAATATTTCAGATTAACTTTAATGCTAAGAAAGTACTAAATTCCTTGGCAAATATTTTTTTCTTTGTGGTAAGAAAACTGATTAGAATAGTGTGTATTGTTTGTTTGTATTTTTATCCTAATGGATTCAACTCAAATATGAATTCCTCCATACTGTAAAATCATCACTCTGCTTCACCTTTCAACCTTAACAAACTAAAAATGTCACTAAACAATTTCTAAATTTGGCTGTTCTAAAAGGAAGTTAAGCTCTGGACTAAAGGGAGATAAACAAAATGGATAAGAATATATTCAACAATTATGAACATTCAGCCAATTCAACTTTTTATTTTATTCGTTACATAATAAAACAACCTACTGGTTGAAATAAGATTAATAAAGAATTGAAAAATTGGGAGAATTTTCCAAATAAGTTATTTATGTTGACTGGTTGCTGACATTGTTATTGTTGTTTAGTTGATTATCTGTGTCCAGCTCCTTGGGACCCCATTTGGGGTTTTCTCCGCAGAGATACTGGAGTGGTTTGCCATTTCCTTTTCTGGTTCATTTTACAGGTGAGGAAACTAAACAAATAGAGTTAAGTGAACTGCCAAGGGTCCCACAGCTATTAAGTGTCTGAGACCAGATCTGAACTTATGTTCCTCTGACTTCAGGTCTGGCACCCTATCCACTATGCTACTTCAATGCCAAGCTGTAGAAATTATAACCAATATAAACAAGAATTGTTTCCATTCTGAGGAGTGGAGAACGTTCTGCTATAAATAAAAATATAAAATTATTTTCCTTTGAAAAAATTCATCAGGTAAGTAATTTGCCTGGAAAGTTATCTCAGGTTTTCTATTTTTAAATATATAATCTTAAGTTTAGAATTAAGTAAAGCCAAATTCTCAACCTTATGGTTGCTTTCTTTAGAAGTTTCTAATACAAGTATTCCTAGACACACAAGCCATGTCTAGTTAACCATTCCAGATGTATCAAAAGGAATAGTATTCCATACTACTTTTACTAGCCATCCTTCACTAGTCATCCCCATACTATACCTGATCTAGACCAAGATGTAGAAGTTATCAATAGAAAGTGTCACCAAGTCACCAGTTTATAAGGAGAGCAGATGTAATCAGTACAGAAACACAAATCTCACTCCTAGAGAAAGAAGCAAGGTAGAAAGATTGTTTTTTAAGATTTCTTAGCTAGTTCTTACTAATTAGAAGGAATCACCCCCATTGCCCACCCTTACCACTCTTCCACCTATAAGACAATACACCAAAAATTAAGGGTTAAAAAAAAAGAAGAAATCAGGGGACTGGGGGGTGATTACAACTAAGATGAAAAAGGGCTAACGTCAAAGAAAAAACGGGAGTCATAGATAACTGTCAGAAACATAAAAAACACTCTCACAATTAAGGCAAAAATGGATTATTTAAAGGAAAACTATAAGACAATGGCTATTTACCCATTGAAACAATCTTTCAAAGATAGAGGGCCCAACACAGCTAGCAAGTAAATACAAAAAGCGTAAAGTATGAGTATGACAATTTTACCATTGCAAGTTTCCCCCTAGGGCTGATAGTTTACACACAAATGACAATAAAATTCATCAAGACAGTAATATATGCTCACTAGAATGTTTAAACCCATACCTTATGGCCTAAAGGACTGAGTTATTACCCCAGGCATCCTAATCTGGGTAGTCTGGGAGGCAAAGTTTTATTTCACAGTTTGAGCAGATGTTGACTAGATAATCTGCTATTATCTTTTTAAGTATGCTTATACTCTTTATTCCTAAACACACATTCATATTAAAATCAGTTTACAAATATATATTTGATATCATGTAGGCTTTTCAATGAAAACCAATTCACAGAACTTACTGTGAAACACATAGGTTGTGGGTGTGCATATATATTGTAAATAAATTTCCAAAAACTTCATTTGAAACAAGAAATTCATAATCTTAATTATAAAAAGAAAAATCAATCATCAGAGATCAGGAGGCTTTAAATATTTTTAAAGAAAATTATTTTCTCACATGGTTAAGTGTAGCTTTGCGCTATCTTATATTTTATAAACTTTTGACTTTTAATTTTGAAAGACAAAACTTCAAAATTCATATTTCTAAGTTACCATAAAACCTGTAAGATTCACAGGAATCTGCAAAAAAAAGGGACATTGTTGAGCATCCATATAAAATCTATGGTTGTCAATATCCTAAAAGCACATTTGAATTGAAGACTTGCAAAATGTGATCCAATTTTTATACTGAGAATAAAATCTAAAAAGCCAGGTGCCAATGACTTTGTGTCAGTGCTCATGAACTAGGTCTAAAAGAATAGAAAAGGCAGACCTGACAACAGAAAATGTTTAACAAAAAGTGCTCTGAATAACTTCTTCCTGTCTTGGTCCACTCTTGCAAAGAGTTTCATGCAGCAGGCACTTAGGAAAGTGTTTATTGAATTAAGGAATGAATGAATAAATGCATGCTTAGAGGCACAAAAGAGATTTCAATATTAAGAAAGAAATCACATAACAGAGAAATTAGAGTAAAAAGGATGAAGATTTCTCTATATGATGTCTACACAGAAGTCACAACAGACATGATAAATAAGAAGCAAAAGTTAGCAAAGCATCGAGATCTAAGGGCTCTACACATCATTCAAATCCCTCTTTCATTGTGGTCACTTTGTCATTGTATTTCTCAGGATTACCATGCTGTTTTCTCTCATTCTCTAGTTCAAGATATACTTAAAAAACACATGATGACTTTTCCCATTAGAAGAAAGCATAACTATAAGAAAGCAGTCCTGTCTGTTGTTATTACTAAGGGAAAGAGAATCTTTCGAGAGTGAAAAGAAAATATAGCACAAAGAAAAATGAGGAACCCAGGCAATATTACTTTCATGAAGAAATGATAAGAGTTTCTTTAAAACTGCATTTCAATAAGGCAATTGAAATTTTTCTACTCTGAGGGCAGTATTTTGGATAGTTCTGTTTAAGAATGATACAAAATGCTATAAAGTTCCAGTTATAGTTAACTTAGAATTAAGTAATGGATATATATATATATAGTATTCTCCTAATTTGAAAAATGTTGAAATTGAAAACCAATGTCTTAAAAATAATAGATATCCTGATGGCCTATTAATTCAGTGGTAGTTTCCAAGTGACAACATCAGCTCTATAGTACTACATAACAAATTCTCTTACTGTAGTTGATTTGTAGCTTTATACTATGGTACATGTATGATATTTTGGTATTTTACAATAATATAAATGATTGGTTATTTCATTGAGGCTATTAATACAGTGCAATGTTTTTCAAAAGAGGCATAATGTTTAACTTAATAAAGGAATCAATGTCTTCAATTTTCAATGTTATAAAAATAAAATTAAATAGAAAACCAGATACATAACTAAAATATGAAATGGAAGTACAAGGAAAAATGGACCCAAAATGAAAGTGAAGTTATTATTTATTTTATTATTTATATAAGAAAGTAAAAACACTTTTAAAATAGAAAAAAATCTAGATTTTTAATTAATTTTTAAAAATCAGATCATATATTAAATGCTCTGAATTTTTTAAATATAAAGGTAGTTTAAATTCAAGATATGATAAAAATGTTTATAAATCATTTTAAGACAAATTTGTTGTGTTTTCATAACCAATGAATAATGGTTTCAAAGACATACAAATAACATCTGTAACTTCTTTCAATTCATTCTCTTGTCAATACTCTAAGCATGTTTATTGGCATTGACTTCAAATGCTTAAAAAAAAGAGATGGTTATGACATCATCATCATGTTATGACATGGCATTGACTTCAAATGCTTAAAAAAAAAGATGGTTATGACAAACATCAAGCAACAAACTCTTGGGAAGAACCAATTTTGTGTAAAGCTGGACTTGGTAACACCAAAACTTAAGACATTGAAGACATATAACTGTTAATAAGATTTTAAAGTAAGTTCTTCATTCATCAAGAACCAATTAAATTGCAAGATTTCTTTTAACAGTAGGAAATATGTTTTTCTAACCCATTCAAAACTGGAAAATTGAGAATTAGAAAAATAAACAAAATTATATTTCTTTACCAATAGATCAATAAGTGGGAAGAGGTAGTGAAGTACATTTGCTGCCAATATTTTGACTTTGCTAAAGCAATGAGAAGTTTATTTTTAATATATATTTTGTATAAAAACACAATCTTTTTGCCAAATAATTACCTTTGCTATATATGAGAAATGTCAGTGATGATGTTGCTTTAGTTTGGTAAAAATGCCTGAAATGGTGATTTGAGCAAATATAAAGACTCTAAATAAATAGTTATCTATTGAATGATATCAAAACAATTTACATATGTTTTTTTCTGATGACAGTTATTTTCTTCCTAACATATTTTAATAAATGCACAATGCCTGGCACTTAATACTTGGTGACTGATTGATAGATAGATATCCATAAATGAATGTTCAATTTGAGATCATTAACCCTCCAAAGTGCTTCAATTCATATTCATATTCAAATCTTCTTCAAAGTGCTTCAATTCATATTCATATTCAAATCTTCTTCAAGATCCAAATAGGGATCCACAGAACAATAGAATCCAGGATCATGCATCTATTAATTCCATCTCTACCCAACTATCTGGACTAAAAGCAAATTTCATCATGCTTTTGGCTTTCTAAATAGCTATAGCTGTTCAATCTTTCTCTGTGCCTCAGTTTTCTCACCTATAGAGATTGGACTTGATGAGTTCTAAGGTCACTTTTAATTCTTTTTTTTTTACTTTTTTTATTTAGACTATTTTTCCATGGTTATATGATTCATGATTTTCCCCACCCCCAACCTCCTGGAGCTGACAAGCAGTTCCACTGGGTTATACGTGTATCATTGTTCGAAACTTATTTCCATATTATTCATATTTGCAGTACAGTGCAGATCTTTTAACATCAAAACCCTAATCATATCCCCATCTAACCACGGGATCGATCATTCTGCATTTCTACTCCCACAGTTCTTTCTCAGGATGTGGATAGCATTCTTTCTCATAAGTTCCTCAGAATTGTCCTGAGTCATTGCATTGCTGCTAGTACAAAAATTAGTTATACTCGATTGTGCCACAGTGTATCAGTCTCTGTATAATGTTCTCCTGGTTCTGCTCCTTTCACTCTGCAACAATTTCTGGAAGTCTTTCCAATTCACATGGAATTCCTCCAGATCATTATTCCTTCCAGCACAATAATACTCCATCACCATCAGATACCACAATTTGTTCAGCCATTCTCCAACCAATGGACACCCTCTCATTTTCCAATTTTTTGCCACTACAAAGAGCACAGCTATAAATATTTTTGCACAACTATTTTCCTTATTATCTCTTTGGGGTACAAACCCAGCAGTGGTATTGCTGAATCAAAAGGCAGGCGGTCATTTAAAGCCCTTTGTGCATAATTCCAAATTGCTCACCAGAATGGTTGGACCAATTTACAACTCCACCAGCAATGTATTAGTGTCCCAATTTTGCCACATCCCCTCCAACATTTTTCACTTTTCTTTGTTGCCATATTGGCCAGTCAGCTAGGTGTAAGGTGATATCTCTGAGTTGTTTTAATTTGCATTTCTCTAATCAGAAGGGATTTAGAACACTTTTTCATGTGTTTATTGATAGTTTTGATTTCATCCTGGTCACTTTTAATTCTAAAGCTATTATCTCCCATGATCCTACAATAAATGACTTTGTGCCTTTATTCTTCACCAATATGCTAATGTGCAAGTAACTCTGTGGTATGAGACATAGTTACCCTTTGATCTTTTGGGGAGGGAAGGAAGGATTTATTAAGGGTCTACTATGTGACAGGCACTATGCTAAGCACTTTACAAATATTTCACTTGATCCTCATGACAACTAGGAAATAGATACTATTATTATCCCCATTTTTACCTCTATACCCAAATCAGGCAGATAGAGGTTAAGTAACTTGCCCAGAATCACATAACTGGTAAATGAAGCTAGATTTGAACTCAAGTCTACCTGACTCGAGGTCCTATGTTTCGTTCCCTGTATCAGCTTGCTGCCTCTATGGGTACCTCCTACCCATCCATCAGTATTGTATGTAATAGGGGTAGCTGGATGGCTGGGTGGATTAAGAGTCAGGCCTAGAGATGGGAGGTTCCTAGGTTCAAATTTAATCTCAGATAAAATCACTTAAGCCCCATTGCCTAGCCCATACATCTCTTCTGTCTTGGAATCAATAAGCAGTATTGGTTCCAAGACAGAAGGTAAGGGTTATATATATATTGTACATAATGTCAGCAGTTTCACATCTTCTGAACCATCCTTTGTCCATGTTACTATCTTGCCTAGGCTATGTACATAGAAAATGAAGCTAAAACAAATTATTGTATCTCATAGACTATTAGATATCTAAAGCTTCCTATGTTATATATTATCAAGATAATAAGATTTTGAAAATGAAGATATTCTAATTAAATCAAATTCCACATAATTCAGTTTCTTTTTAAAAGTTTATTTACTGGGGACCAGGTAGGTGGCTAGGTAGATTGAGAGCCAAGCCTGGAGACAGGAAGTCCTGGGTACAAATTGGCCTCAGATATTTCCTGTATGTGTGACCCTGGGCAAGTCACTAAACCCCATTGCCTAGGCCTTACCATTCTGCCATGGAAGCAATACACAGTATTAATTCTAAAATGGAAGGAAAGGGTTTGGTTTCTTTTTTTTTTAGTTTATTTACTGCGTAAAAAGAAGAAAAATTGAACAAAAAAAGATACTAAATTTTTCCACTCACACAGTAAATGTTTTAAGTAATAAGAAAGAGGAAGTTCCCACTTGAGAGTGGTACAACTCTAGCAAATCCTCATTATCACTAGTGCCAGAGATGAGATGACTTGATTCAATTGAGGTTGACAGGAGCACCACATTGCTATTAATTCTAAACTTCTGGCCCTTCCAACTATAATGTTCCCTCTCTCTTACTCCATCATAGATTCTGAATATTTAAGTCATAGCTCACCACAGAAATGCCCCACACCAAGACAAGCTTCTACATCAACCAAAAGTGTTGGTATCATTTTATGTGTGCTAGCGGGCTGCTTCTCCCCATCAGTCATCACAGCGGCTAAGAGAGCTGCAGAAAAAGATCATCCTAGACGACCCATCTCCTCAGTTATAAGGCTGGCAGGACATACCTATCAAGTCATTATATTTGTAGAAGGCCCTTGCCTTCTATTTATTTCTATTTATAGAAAGTCACTGCCAAGAAAGGCTTCCTAAAAAGATCTACTCTGATTTAGTACCAGTATTTATAGTGTTGTTATATTCTCCTATCTATAAGCAAAGCCATTAAAATTTTACAAAGAAAAGTCAAAACTCCCTAAAAAAACTTGAATTTCAGTTGTGGGCATTATATTACATTACATAGTGCATGAAGGCTACAGCCTGAAAAGATATTTATCTTCACTCCTGAGTAAGAGCTCACTAGCTTACTCATGGCAATGCCACTTGTGATTTATCAGTTTCCCTACTCCAGAAGATAAATGTTATATCAGTGCTCAGCAAGTACACAACATGGAAACCTAAATTCACATTATCTTTATTCTCTAGGTTAAGGTTTCATCTTTAGTAGATTATTTCCCTTAGCCAGTCTTATAAATAAAGTTGTTATTCACTTGTTGCTTTTCTGGTTTCCTACAAGTCCAGATTGAGAAGTATATATTCAAGGATAGAAGCAAGCAAAAAACAGGCAGAAAGGAGTAGTCATCAAGTAATGGTTTTATTTATTCAGCAAATATGTATTGGGTGTTATGTCTAGAGCAATGTGAAGACTACTAATGCACATGGAGTGTCAATGATATGCAGGGCTGTGGGAAGGATACAAATAGGGCAAGCCCCTGCCTTTCTGGAGGTCACAGTCTAATTGGAGTTATGAGGCATGGACATAAATATAACTACCACAAAAATCTTTTTTTTAAGTGCCTTAGGTGCAGCAGAGCCAGTACATACTAGAGGAGGTCTGAATAAGGAAGAAAGTTCATTCCTTTCTTTTTTGCAACACAATGTCATAGCAAGGACCTAGAGGTACACTATTTTCCCAACCACTTAAAATAGTACATAATCCAGGCCATGAAATAAAACCTTTTCTTGCATAACTGAATTAACTGTTAGGTCCTGAAACTGTTAGGCCACTTCCCAGCTGTGTGACCCTGGGCAAGTCACTTGACCCCCATTGCCCACCCTTACCAATCTTCCACCTATGAGAAAATACACCGAAGTACAAGGGTTTAAAAAAAAAAAAAAGAAAGAAAAGAAAATGGCAAACCACTATCTTTGCCAAGAAAACCCCAAATTGGATCATGAAGAGTCAAAAACAACTGAACAACAACAGTGGCTCTGTCACTGTATAGTTATGTGATCAGTGACTTTGGAACAGACACTCTAGTTCTCAAAAATCTATTTCTTCATTGAAAAAGCAATGTTGCGCTAGATGTAGTCTATAGTCTCTTTTAATTCTCACATTCAGTGATGTACATCTCTAAGCCATCTCTTCCCAGGTTCAAATTCCAAATCTCTAAATGCCAACTGAACCATTATAATCAGATATCTTAACTATTATTCTAATTTTAAAGTTTTTTAATATTTATCGATGCTTCTTCTGTAGCCATTATTTCCCAATAAACTTCCTTGTAGAATTCTCTCTTATAACAAAGAAAAATTGTTAAGCAAAAGCAATTGACAGAGTCATGGCAACAACTAGCATATTACTGGCTCCATTGCTTCTCTATTGAAAAAGATATTATTCTGTTTCTCAGATTCCAATGTAAAATGAGCTTCTTACATACATGTATCTACAGTTTTAAGTCAAATCCTTTTAAAATCAATATTGTTCCCACAAAATTTGGATGTAATAACAACAAAAAGATTTCAAGTCTCTGATTCCATATTGATAACAATAGTCAATGGGGAAAAATATTAATACCAAAATAAAACAACTTGAAAAGTTAATTAAATATAAATTTATTGATATTATTTTAAATATGTTATATTGTTGACTATCCCGGTAAATCAGTTTTTTTATGGTGCTTTAGTTATTATCCCATCCATCCATTTACCCAGGTCACCTCACCATTTTCAACTATAGTTTGGACATGTTACTGACTATTATGGGTATGAGAGAAACTAGGATCTGTTTTAGATGAACTCTTCCAATATATCAATGCCTATTTTATTCATTTGTTGGTTGATTTAAGATTTAAAACCTGTGTAGCCCAGAAGTTCAAGACTGGAAGTCAGAAGGCAAAACTATTCTCACTTTTCCTCACTTCACTGACTGTGGGCTGTCACCTAACTTAATCTTTCTATATCATGCTTCCCAATCTGTGTGCTTCCAGCTTGCTTTTACAATAGTTCTCACAACATATCCTGATATGAATGATAGGAAATTCAAACCAAACTTCTCCAACTAAGAATCACTGTGATCGTATATTCAAAGTGCCTTTATCTCTCCTATTGCATTCCTCAAAATATGTGTTTTTAAGATCACTTCTACAAGTAAAGCAACACATAAAAACCTCTTCAAATACATTTTTGTAAAAATAAAACCAAACTATTTTGCATTACAGTACATGTATAACCAATATCAAAGTGTTTACCATCTCAGGCAGTGGGGAAGAGAGGAAGGAAGGGATAGAAACTGGAACTCAAAATGTTAGAAAATAAACACCAAAAGTTGTTTTTTACAGGTAATTGGGAAAAAATAAAGCATTACTGAAGGAAAAATAAATAATATCCAAAAAAAACACATTAATTAGAAATTTGATTATCTCATCAGGATATAAATTTCTCTTTTAAATGTCACTTGAAATAGGAGAGAGAGAGAAAGAGAGAGAGAGACAGAGAGACAGAGACAGAGACAGAGACAGAGACAGAGACAGAGAGAAGCAACTCTTTTTTTAAAATTAGTTCCTCCAATCCAACCATTGTGGAGGGCAATTTGTAACTATGCCAAAGAGCTATGAAACAAATTGCGGTATGATGGTGATGGACTACTATTGCGCTATACGAAATGATAAACTGGATGATTTAGAAATAACTGGAAAGACCTATATGAACCGATGCAGAGTGAAATAAGCAGAACCAGGAGGGCATTGTACACAATAAAGGCAATATTGTGGAATGATCAACTGTGATAAACTTACCTACTCTTAGCAACAAAATGATCCAGGACAATTTGGAGGGATTTATGATAAGGAATGCTATCCACCTCCAGAGAAAGAACTGCTGGACTCAGAAAGGAGATCAAAGCATATGATTTTTCACTTTAATTTATTTGGATTTTTATTGGAGGGGTTGTTTTTATATGAGTATTGTTATAAAGAAATAAAAAGCTTACTACTAGGGGATATATGAATATTGGTGAGGGAAGCTGTGTCTTTGTATTCCCCTAGGTTGCTGGTGACTGGGGAATACCAACTCAGTCACCTTTGCTTGATGGTATAATTCCCTTACTAAATAATAGTGCCCAGGTAGGACCCTAACTGGTCAAGTGGATGGGTAACCCTTCAGGTCCCACCTGGGTTGGATCAATTATTAATATTAGGCTCTGATTAGCCTTGGATCACGTTGTTCATCTGACTGCATTTGCTCCCTCCCCAAGGGTCATGATATAATAACCACTCAGGAAGGTACTTATTAAATATTTTATCTTTGATCTTAAATAGGGAAAGGACAATCAGGATATGGATTGGGGATTGGAAACCCTGTTAAACTATTATCTATAGGCTATGAACCCTCAGGACTGGAGGCTTATTGATTTATACAGGTGGAGCTATTGTTCTTCACAACCCCTCTGATTCAGCTTGGCCACTGCCAAACCAGAGAGACTGCTCTGCTGGATGCACTGTATTGATGATTTCTCTCTCAGCTTTCTATTATCAGTTTGTGATGTGTTAGCCTGCACAGCCTTCAGGAAGTAACCACCCTTAAGAAACCACCTTTCTTCTTCTTATACCTCCCTCCTCCCGATCACCACCGAGGCCTAGAGATCTAAATAGCTATGATGATTCAGATGCCTAAAGATCTAGGGAGATTCAGAGAGAACCAATGACCAACAGTCAGAGACCCACAGATCAATGCTCCAAGATCAAGACCCCAAAGATCAATGGTCTAAGGTCCCTCTCAGATGGCTGTTGGGGTATTTATACTCTCAGGCCAACCGACTTTTGCCCCTGTCTCACGGCATCTGGGAACTTTCCAGTGCCTCCAACTGTCTCCCTTGTCAATCAAGGTGAGACCCACATTTCCAGGGTTTGAATATAATAGTATTCACTTACAAAAATGAACAATATGGAAATATGCTTTGCATGATAGTACATGTATAACCCAGATCATGTTGCTTACCAGCTCTGGGAAGGGGTAAGGAAGGGAGAGAGGAAGAGAATTTGGATAACTTCAGAAAATTTATGTGGAAATTTGCTATAACATGTAATTGGTAAAATAAAATATCTTTTCAAAAACATTAGTTCCTTCCTCCTACCTTTAAGATATAAAATATTCTTTAGTTTTATCCTTGTTGCCTCTCCTAGAAAGCAGTATAAATTATGCTACTCCAGTACATCAATTATAATGCTTTGACAAGTAAGTGTGCCTAATGAAAGGGTACATTTCTTAAAACACTCTAAATTCAATGCTTTCATAGAAACCACTGAGAGATGTAAAAAATTGTCATTAAGTTGTCATTAAGCTTCTGTAGTCACAAAATTCAATTCCTCATTAATTCATCAAAACACTCAGAATTAGATAAATTGGTATTAAAGGGTTCTGGAATTGTAGGGGTTTATATTTTGTAAATTTCCTTTCTTAATTGATTTTTTCAATGAACAAAAATCTAGTTTTTCTCCATCTTTATCCCTTCCCCCTTATTAAAAAAAAACTGTAACAAATGTGTACATAAAATATATGTATCATTCTATACTTGGTCTATCGCCCCTTTGTCTCAGGAAATAGGTTTATAGGTTCTCTGGAATCAGGGTTGATCATTGCATTAATCAGTGATTTCTTTTTTTCCCAATTAAAGTGTTTCTCTTCTAATCTTAGCTATATTGAATATCTTTGTACAAAAACTTTCTAGTTCTAAATAATCAAAATTTCTCATTTTATCTTCTATAATCCTTTCTATCCCTTGTTTTATCATGAACCCCCACCTGTAAACAGATCTGAAAGTTATGTATTCTTCTTCCACTTTGCTTATTATGTTATTATTTTATATTTAGGCTACATATTAATTTGGAGTTTATCTTGGTATATGTTATGAAGTGTTAGTCAAAGCCTATTTTGAAATTTTTGTCACATTCCTATCCAGTTTTTCCAGTAGTTTTTGCCATATAGTGAATCCTTATTCCTGTATCTGGAGTCTTTCAATTTACAGAACACTCTTAGGCTTATACTTCAAAGAGATAAAAGGAAAAGGAAATATCTTATATGTTCAAAAAATATTTATAGCAACTTTTTTTCTTTTTTCTATTCTTCCCTTTTTTATTCAATTTTAATTACAGCTCTGAACTCTTTTCCTTAGTCTCCCTCTCCCTCATCTTTTGAGAAGGCAAGAAAAGGAAAATCCACTAACTGATGCCTCTATTTTTTAACTAGCTTTGATTACTTCTTTTTAATATAGTCCAAGATCTGGTACTGCTAGGCCCCTTTCCTTCCCACTTTTTTTTTCATTTTTTCCCTTGAGATTCTTTTTTTTTAAATCCTTACCTTCTGCCTTAGAATCAATACTGTGAATTTGTTTCAAGGCAGAAGAGTAGTAAGGGCTAGGCAATTGGGGTTAAGTGACTTGCCCAGGGTCACACAGCTAGGAAGTATCTGAGGCTAGACCTGAACCTAGGACATCCTATCTCTAGGCCTGGCTTCTCAATCCACTGAGCCACCTAGTTGCCTCTTGCCTTGAGATTTTTGACTAGAATTTTTTTTACTATTTTTCCTAGTTCTATAAAGTAATCTTTTGGTGCCTTAACACTGAATATGTAGATTAAATTAATTAGTATTGTTATTTTATTATATTGACTTGGCCTATTTATGAGTAATTGGTATATCTTCAGGTATTTGGATCTGTCTTTATTTCAGGAAACAGCATTTTGTAAGTATGTTTTTTTTAGTTTCTGTCTGCATGTTGGTATGTAGTTCCCAAGAATTTTATACATTCTATATATGTTCTATGTTTTTCAATCTCTTTCTGCTAGGTTTTATGATAAAATACAGAATACTGATGATATTTGTGGATTTATTTTATTTATATCTTTCATTTGTGCTAAAGATTAATTATTTCAATTAATTTATTAGTTGATTGGCTAGAGTTCTCTAAGTATACCATTTTATATCACCTTCAAAAAACAGTAATTTTATTTCTTCTTTGCCTATGCCTATTCCCTTAATTTCTTTGTGTTTTCTTATACAATAGCTAGCATTCCTAGCATTATATTAAAGAAATTAGGAAAATGGATATTCTTGCTTCACCCTTGATATTTTTGAAATGGCTCTATCTTATCCCCATTACACATAATGCTTGCTCTTGGTCTAGATATATATACTATTTACCATATTTTATAACAGAAGGAATTTGGTGTCCTTTTACTATTTTTGCAAATAATGTGTGCAATAATGGGATTGTTGATTGCTGTTTTTTGATAGAATTATTATGATTTTTGATAGAATTCACTTGTGAATGCCTGTGGTCCCAGGTTTTTTCTTTTTTAAGTTTACTTATGGTTTATTCAATTTATTTTACTGAGACTGAATTATTAGAATTCTTTATTTCTTGTTCTACTAACCCAATTACATATTTTTGTGAATATTCATATATGTCACAAGTTATCCATTTTAATGGCATATAGTTAGGCAAAAAAAAGTTGCTAATGATCTCCCTTATTTATTTTTTGTTCATTGTTTTCCATTTTTGATACTGATAATTTGGTTTTCCTCTTAATTAAATTACCTAATGTTTTAACTACTTTGTTAAAATGCTCATTGCTTTATTTATTACTTAAATATATGTTTTGCTTTCAAAGTGTTATCCTCTTCTTTTATATTAAGAATTTCTAGTTTGGTGTTTAATGGACAATTTTAAATTTGTTGGTTTTAATTTAATAAGACTTGCTGCGTTCCTTTTAGTTACCTTCTCAATATATTAATCTATTTTTTCTCTCTTTTGTTTGTTGAAAGTGTTTAGAGATAGAAATCCTCCCTTAAGGATTGCTTTGGCTGTATCTCAAAAAATTTTGGCCAGATAAGTGATACAGTAGATAAGAGTACTGGGCCTTGACCTGAATTCAGATCCAGTCTCAGACAATTACTAGCTATGTGACTCTGGGAAAGCTATTTTTTAACTTCCGTTTGCATATATAATATATAATATAATAATAGCACCTATCTGACAGAGTTGTTTGAAGATCAAGTGAGATAATATTTGTAAAGCATTTAGCATAGTACCTGGCACATAATAGGTACTTAATAAATACTTGTTTCTTTCCAACCTTGTCTCATTTTGTCATTATTTTTAATGAAATTATTTTAGTGATTTGTTCTTTGACTCATAAATTCTTTATCATTAAATTACTTAGTCTCTTAATTGGTT
Organism: Gracilinanus agilis; assembly: GCF_016433145.1. Taxonomy (NCBI): domain Eukaryota; kingdom Metazoa; phylum Chordata; class Mammalia; order Didelphimorphia; family Didelphidae; genus Gracilinanus; species Gracilinanus agilis. Next base: position 312,183,088 of record NC_058131.1, read on the forward strand.
TTTAATCCTTTCTTTAATAGCCCTTTATTTAACATAATCTTTATTACACTGTGGACAGTAAAGGATATATTTAATATTACGGCTTTACTTCATTTGTTTATGAGGTTTTTATGCAGGTTTTGGAACACTATAAAAGTGGCATGCATAACTGGGATATATGTTTACTCTCTTCTATTCCCATCCAGTAATATCCAGAGAAATATCACATCTAACTTTTCTAAAATTTGATTCAGATCTTGATTTCTTTCTTGTTTGAACTTTTTGTTGGTCTGTTTTTGTTTTGTTCTTGTTAGGTTCGTAGCTATGAAAGGGATGTAGTCTCCAAAAATTAAAGTTTTACTATCTGTTTCTTCCTATAACTCATTTAGCTTTTCCTTGAAATATTTTGCTGCTTTCACTATTTACTATATATATATATTCATTATTAAAATAAATTAACTTACTATAATTTTCAGCAAAATGAAGTTTTCCCTATTTATCTCATTTAACTAAGCCTATTTTTGTTGTCACCTAGCCAAAAATGATGGCTACCCCAGCTTTTTTTGAATTCAGCTAAAGCATAATTAACTTTGCAATAATGTCTTATTTTAATTCTGTGCAAGTCTTTATATTTCAAGTATACTTCTTATGAACAACTTATTGTTGAATACTGCTTTCCAATCCATTCTAATATCTTCTTCTGTTTTATGGATGATTTCATCTCATTCACATTTACAGTTATGATCATTAGTCATGTATTTACCTAAATCCTATTCTCTTACAATTTTTTCTCTCTGCAACCCATGTACTTTTTATCACAGGTTCTTATCCTGTATTTTTTTTTCTCTTTATAGTCTCCCCTTCAAGATAAAGACTTGTTTTGCTTATAACTGATTCCTCTTGAACATTATCCCTCTTGCTATTTCCTGTTCACCTGTTTCTTCCTTTCCCTTGTTCCTATTTCTTTATTAAGGTGAATATATTTTTATACCAAACTGTGTGTGTATATATGCATGTGATATACCCTCCTTTTTCCAGTTCAAATGAAAGTGAAGATCAATTGATTCCTGCTCCCCCTTTCCCTTTATGTTCATATAGACTTCTTTCTTTCTGTCTGATTGTAATTTTTTTCTACCTTAAAGCTCTTGATTTTGTCTATGATAGTCTGCTTGGTTCACTCTAATTTTCAGTGAGTCTGTTACTCATTAAGGTTTCACACTGTTGTAAGATAAACTACTTATTGTCTTTCAATGTCTCCTCTGTATTTATTTCTTTTTAAATTCTTTCCTTTACTGCTTTCATTTTATTTATAATATTGTTTTAAACTTAAAAACCTTTAGCATCATGTTTCTAGGAATCTAACTGGTCTTGGGAGAAAGCTGCTTTTCTTTGAGAATTTGCTTTTAGATATGGAGTTATTCTCCTTTTCCACATTTGTGTCTTGGGCATTCCTGATATCATAATAGCTCTTTATGATTTTTTGTTTATTCATTTTTGTGTATCAGAGTGCCCATATTGAGGTTCTATTTCCTACCTAAAGATGGCTTCTCAAATTCCACCTCCTCCAGCAATGGCGCTGAGGCCCTGCTACTTGCCTGGGGTCACATCTCAGAATTCCCTCCTTCTGGGATCCATATCAGAGTAATTATGTTGAGGTCCTCTTTTTCCTTGGAGCTGAGTCTGAGGTCCAACTGCTCCAGGAATGAGGATTAGACCACCAGAGCTATGTGTGCTACACCAAGGACTAAATTGTATGTTGATCAGAGATTGTATCTACACTGCTTCCTTCCACTCCACCTCAGCTCAGTTTTTCGGGATTCATCTTAATTTGCAGAAAGTTGTTTTCCATAATATCTATAATGTTATAAATGGCCTAAACTCATATTCAATAGGTCTTCAAAGTAGCATCAGATAATTTTCCATCAGAGTTTTTGCCTCATGGGCACTGATATTTAATGTAATAAAATAGAATTGAACCACAATAGTTATGCCTTAAAATTTTGGTCCAGCATTACCATTCTCTCTCAAGAGCATATAAAACTTCCTATATAAGTAGCTTGTGACTATTAAGGTATCTTCCATTTATTGACATTTTAATCTCATACAATATTCCTTCCAGCTCCCTGTTTTTTCATTGGCTGTTCCCCTTCCCTGGAATGCTCTCTCTCCCCAACTCCCTGGCTTCCCTGGCTTCCTCCAAAACTCAACTTAAATCTCACTTTCTGTAAGAAGCCTTTCACCAAATTGCTCACCACCTCCTCGTCACCTCCATTAGTCTTATTTTTATAAGCCTCATATAGTTTAACCAATACCAAAGATGTGCAGTAGAAGCATGGAGACCTCACCACCATCAATATCACCACCATCTCTCTCTCTCTCTCTCTCTCACACACACACACACACACACACACACACATTTCCCAGAGCCTTCTCTCTGAGAATAAACTGACATTTTGTGTGCACATAGTTGTTTACATACTTTTTCCCTCATTAGATTACAAGTTTCCTGAAGCAGGGACTATTTTTTGTTTTTCCTTGTGTCCCCTGTACTTAGCATATAATAAGCAATTAATAAATGCTTGTTGAATGACTTACTGATTTTTATTAATAACTTATGGAGGGGCAGTTAGGTAGCTCCATGGATAGATCTCCAGGTCTTCAGAAAGAAAGTCCTGGGTACAAATCTGGTCTCAGACACTAACTACCTGTGTGACTCTGGGCAAGCTGTTTAACCACAGTTGCCTAGCCCTTACCATTGCTCTGTCTTGAATGCAATACATAGTATTGATTCTAAGACAGAAGGTAAGGGTTTTTGCCAAAAAAAAATTTATGGAGCAAGTGATTTTGGAAACTTATTCATTTGCTTCTACAATAGTCTTTGGAATATGTTAGGTTATGTGAAGTTTATAAAAATGAGACTAATCTAACGTAACTCCTAAGCAGAGCAGGCTTATTTTTGGAGAAGAACATAACTGCTAACTTTAATATTCAACCTGTTCTCAGCAGCGCTATCATCCAGGTGAGAAAATGATATTCCTTAAGAATATTCACCTTTAAGTGTCCCTGGTGATAATAAATCAGCTCTGAGCCTAGAATGTATAGCTACTCGATACTATCACCTCCACAACAATATCATTGGTGTAGATGTTCCCTTTGAAAAGTATTAAGTTAAAAGGTTGAAAAGCAGTGAAGCTAATGATGACCTTTGAAAACAATATTTAAAAATTGAATCTTGCTTTTGTCCTCCTGATAGGTAAAAACTAATGTTTTAGAGACCAGATCCAAAATAAAAGCCTGTAGTTTATAGTCAGATATCATAAAGTCAGCATTAGAGGTTTGTCTTCTATGCCATGCTATTTCATAAACAAATAAAAATCAATTTAAAAAAACACCCATAGTTCATAGGTTTTTAAATTAAAAGAGACTTAGTGCCTCTCATTTTACTGCTAAGAAAACTGTGGTCCGGAAAGGAGAACCAAGGTCACACAGGTAATAACAGCCAGGATGCAGAGTTAGGCCTTTTGACACAAATTAGAGGGCTTTTTCTCACAATATGCCACTATGTTCATTATTTCCTAGAATCAGAATTGGACAAGAATGGGAGTTGGAAGAGATCTTAGAGAGTTGGCTCAAATATAAGCATTATAACCTACTCAGTTGTCTGCTACTTTCCCCAAAATATAATTTGCTATTTTGGAAATCAAGATTCATTAGCAGCCTCTACTCCAGTCATAATTATCCATTTCATGGGCTTGCACATGGCATTCAGTAACAGCCAATCAGTGGCTCTATGAAGGAAAAATATTTATATAACAGAACATTGGCTTCTAGAAAGTATGGTAATGATGGAGAAAGGAAGAAAGAAAAGAAAAAAGAATAGAAGCAAAAAGGGAGAAGGAAAAACAGTCATGGTTGCAACATTCAGTTTCACACACGGAAGGTTATTTGTGAAAAATCTCATGCATTATGCTCAGTAGTAGAGCTCCAAGCGTTCCACATGATGCTTAATAAAGATGCATATTATGTCTGTGTTAAGTAAAGGTCTTATGTATGGAACAAGGTGACAAACGGGCACTTTGACTATGTTCTTAAAATAGCCTCTAGTACCATAAAAAGCTTCAAGCTAAACAAGACTAGTTGAAAGTTTATGTTCATAATAAAGGTTCATTCAATTTTTTTCCTCTCACAAAACAATATTTCAACTATTTAAAGATGAATTAATTTAAAGGAAATAGACATTTAAGCTTCATATATTTCAATATTAATTATATTTCAAATTGAGCATCTTATATAATTTATGTCTCTGAGCATACCATGAGATTTAGGTGGATCTTATTATACATACTAGATATGTTCCTGAATGTATGTAAAATGAATTTATGTAAATCTGATCATATTTTAAATTCACTAAGGGAGTGGAGAATGTTATTTAAATAAAGCCTAAACTGAATCCTGTTGTATGAAGAAAACATTTCCTAAAATGTTCAGCATCATTGAAGCAATTCAAACTAAGATTTCTATGTCTAAAATTAATTTCCAAAATATGTCCCCTAGAGGAAGGAAGAAAAGAGGCATTTATTAAGCACCTACTATATGCTAGGGCCCTGCTAAACATTTTACAAATAGTCTCTCATTTAATATTCATAACAACTCTGGGAGGTAGGTGCTATCAAAATCTTCATTTTTTGCTTGAAGAACCAGAGGCAGAAAGAAATTAAGTGACTTGCCTAGGGTAAAACAGCTACTAAGAATTTGAGGCTAGATTTGAACATACACCTCACAAAGGATGACACTCAAAAAAAGGTTTTCCTGACTCTAGGCCCCGTGCTATATGTTATAAATATATGAAGTTGCACATATAAAGGCCAGATGAAACGATACCAAACAAAAATAAATAAATAAACAAACAAACAAACAAACAAATAAATAAATAGATAGATAGATAAATAAATAAATAAATGGATGGATGGATGGATGAATGAATGAATGAATGAATGAATGAATAAATAAATAAATAAATAAATAGGGAAAGAGCCTAACTTACAACTACTTTAAACAACAAAAATGAAACTAAGGCTTTAATCTTTATTAAAGAACTAATTCATGGAAATGGAAACATGGAAAAAATGGTTGGGAGTAGGTTTTCACTCTACTAAGAATGCGCAGAATAGAAGTGCATAATGGATATGAGTAAGCAGAACTTTCATTTGGAGACTAGTTATACTCTTTTTAATTGCAATAAAGTTTATTCCTTTTGTTTTGCATGAATGCACATGTCTAACCTATATCAAATTGCTTACCATCTCAGAGAGGGACAGAGGGGGAAAAAGGAGGGAATTTGGAACCCCAAAATTTTTTAAACTGTTAAAATTTGTTTTATATGTAATTGGGAAAAAATAAAACATTATGTTTTAAAAAGTTTATTCCTATTCTCCAATAATGAAATTTACAAAATTCCATTGTTCTCCCTGCAGTTTTTGCTCTAAATTAAAGTGAAATAAGCCTACATGGAGTGAAGTTTTAAATATGTATGTAATCACTTTTACATCTGCCATTCAGTAACACCAAATTTACAAAAGAGCACTAAAGAACGATGACAGCAGAAGCAATTAGACAACATGTCAGGACCAAGTTCACAATCTTGTTTGGCTATTAAAGCCTTGCATAACCTGGCCCCTTCCTAATTTTCCAGTCTTCTTACATATTACTCCACTCTACCTGCTCTATGATCAGGTAACACTGGCCTTCCTTTTCTCAAACAAAATACTTTTCATCCACAGCTCTCGTACCTGGAATTCCCTCCTCTATCTCCATCTCCTTGCTTCTCAGTTCCTTCAAGTTCCAGCTAAAATCTACCTTTCCTAGTCTCCTTTAATGCTTTCCCCTTCTGAGGTTGTACATAATATTTGCAGACTGTCTCTTCTATGAAACTGTGAGCTTCTTAAGAGTAGGTTTTGTTTCAGTGTTTTTTATATTCCCGGTACTTAGCACAATGACTGGCACACAGCAGGCTTATTGACTGACTGACAGATTGGCAAATTAATAGACAGATCAAAGATTTGGACATCTGCTGCTCTGGGTCAAGAGTGGCAAACAACAGCAAAACCTGAAAATAATTCTTTGCATCCAGAAGAGACAATTAGCCCTTTTCTTACATAAATAGACATGTGGCTACAAAAATCAGTATGTAGAAAGAAAGCATGTACCTCACAAAGGATGACACTAAAAAAACTATTAAGAGCTGAATGTGTTTTTACATTTAATAAAAACATATTTAATGAAATAAATATCTTTTTTCTTAAATAGCACATTTCCTCCTACATATGTTTCCCTATTTCTGGTCAATCTCATTTGAAGATAGACGACTGGCAAGTTTAGGCCTACTTATCAGTGACACACAAACAGATTTGGAATCCTGGTTTCCCAATTAGCCATCTCATTTTTTGCACAATTTCATTCTTTAAAATAAATAGATCTACTTGTACAATGTGCAAACTAAATACAAACAAAAGCTTTTCACTGTACCCCGAACATGAAGTAATAAAAATTATATTTGGCCTTTGAAGGAATCACAAAAATATGAAGGTGGTTATAACTGTCCTACATTTTCATCTGACAAAAACATTCTGCTCATTATATTAGAAACTTTAGACTTTCAAATTAAAAATTTACAGGGTGTAAAACTCAAGTAAGAGTATGGTCTTTCTATGTCAAATTTAAAACCAAGTAATTTTATTTAATGTTCTTATTCTTAAACCATTTAATCAAGTTCAAATTTTTCCTTTTTTTTCTGCCAGTTTTAAAAAAATCTCTTCTATTATGCTCATTAAGGAGCTTGTGCTATCCTAAATGACTGACACTTCCTAATCCCAGGATAACCAGCCAGAACATCCTATATGCGAACACGTGTTGTTACCGTAGAAGAAACAAGTTGCAGCATTCTGAATGACAGCTGTCTTCCCAAGTTACAATGAAAAAGTAGGGAAAAAAAGAAAGAAAGAATTTTGGACATGCCCTGTTCTTTCTTCTCCTCTGTATTCTAGTACTTACCAGTTGGGAGCTCTGGTGGGACTGTGCCATCTTTGTCCAAGGAGGCTGGGCTACTCTTGGTCTAATGACTGGACACATGCTGTTGGGCTGCCTTAGACCCACAATCTGGCTCATGAAAGCAGAAGGAACATTCCCAGAAGCAGAATGGGAATTTTCAGTAGCCCAAGTAGCAGCTGTCTTTGTAGAACAGAATGCTGGCTATTTAAGAGAAACTGTTTCAATGCTGGTAGACTCTTCTAAAAGGAAAATAAGGAAATACATATATTAAAACATTGGGGAGGGGGAAAATGTTGCAGCTTTTGAAAAAAAAAAACTTCAAAAACCAAAATCATTGAAACCAGTTGCACATCCTTTCTGAAAATCCAAGCAAATGTTTAATACCTTCCATGTGCTTCCAGGACCAAAAAAGCCTCTGCTTATAATTTGCAATTATTTCATTTTAATTTGTTAACCATCATGCAACAGTGCCCTATTGTGAAATAAAAATAAATAAATGTAACAGAACTCTGATGGAACTGGGACTTACTTTAAATGAGCTTCATGTAATTCAGATATTTTGTGGCTATATTAATGTCAAAATTAAGACTGGGATTTTTGAGATGTATGCCTCAAACAACAGACTGTCAAAGCAATGGAGTTCATCACAGCAAACCAAACAAATCAAGCAAAAAAAAGTCACTAATGGAGATTGGGGTTGGGGTTAGGGTAATGGAAATAGTATAACTATGGCAAGGACAACTGCTTGCTTATTATTTGGTGGAATGGAAAAAAGTTATCAGATTTGTTATCAAAAGACCCAGGTTCAAATCACTCTGTCACTTAACTTCTTGACATATAAGGTGTCTTGTCTTTATCATTAAAATGAAAAAAGAAATACTTTCAACATTGATCTCACGGGGTTGTTATGAGGAAAATGTTTTGGAAATCTTGTAAATCTTGGTGCTTTTTGTTTTATAAAGTAAAAGCTTTAAAAAGTATTTTTAAGCATTTTAGAAATATTTAAACATAAAATATTTCATCAATCTCATACTTTACAAGTGATGTGATTCATCATTATTCTCTACTATCTCAGATAATTCAGTAACAACACCTGGTCAGAGTAAGAAGCTTGGACTGGGAATCAGAGGATGTGGGTTCAAATGCCAAATCTTTCACTCAGTTTGTATGGCCCTGGCCTCAATTTACTTCTCTGGGTTTCAGTTACCCCATCTCAGAGCTGAAAGGGATAAAAAGGTAGGGATTAATAATAACAATAACATTTATTTGGCACCTACTACATGCCAGACACTGTACTAATTCCCACAAATATTATTTCATTCAATCCTCACAACAACCTTACTAGATAAGTGTTATTATCGTGCCCATTTTAAAGTTGAGTAAATTGAAGCAAACAGAAGTTAAGTGACTTGCCCAGAGTCACACACATCACAGTTTGGAAATTGGACTGCATTAGAATTCTCAAATATCCCACCTAAGGGCTACTTCCCACTCTGAAGGAACCAGATTGTAATGTAATTGGAGGACACCTAGGTGTTTCAGTGGATAGAGAGCCAGGCCTGGAGACTAGAGGTCCTGGGTTTAAATCTGACCTCAGATACTTACTAGCTATGTGACCCTGGCCAAGTCACTTAACCTCAATTGCCTAACTCTTACCACTCTTCTGTCTTAGGATACAACACTTAGTATTGTTACAGTATGTTTGTGGGGTTTTTTTTAAATGTAATTGGGAAATATTTAACAAAAAATTAAAAGACAATTGAACCTAGATAATGTTAATATGTGGTTTTCTTTCTTTTTTTTTTTTAAACCCTTGTACTTCGGTGTATTGTCTCATAGGTGGAAGATTGGTAAGGGTGGGCAATGGGGGTCAAGTGACTTACCCAGGGTCACACAGCTAGGAAGTGACTGAGGCCGGGTTTGAACCTAGGACCTCCTGTCTCTAGGCCTGACTCTCACTCCACTGAGCTACCCAGCTGCCCCTATATGTGGTTTTCTAAGAAAGATCCTTAGGTAGGTTTCATGGCCTGATTTCTATCTGAGTTTGACACCATTGACACTAGATAATCTCTAATGTCCTTTCCAGCTCTAAATCTACTAGCTATATGACCTTGGTCAAGTCACTTAGCCTGTTTGCTTCAGTTTCCTTTTCTGTAACATGGGGCTAGTAATAGTCCCTATCTCCTCAGGTTATCGTGAGGATCAAATAAGCTACTAATTTTAAAGCACTTAATATAATGTCCAGAACATATGCTAGCTATTTATTATTATCCTACTACTCATATATTTTTCCCTCCTTGAGCATTTCCTCACACGTTGGGAAAATAAAGGGAAAAGGCTTTATCAAATAATTCTGATAACTTAAAAAAATTGTTTAGAAAAAAGAGGCTCCCTGCAAGCATAGGCTTCTCGAAGGGGAACATGCTTTGTCTTTGATAGAAGAAACAGAAAGTTACATTAAAGAAATAGCCACCTGCTCATTTGGAGAAAATGACTGAATTTCCCTCTCCATCTCCCCATCTCAACAGGAGCTGCCTTCCAGAGAGACAGCTAGGTGCTTCGGTGGTTAGAGTATAGAGCCTGGAGAAGGAAGGGGCTGATTTCAAATCCAGCTTCAGACACTTACTGGCTATGTGACCCTGCACAGCTCACTTAACCCTGCCTTCTTCCTTTTCCTCAGCTGTAAAATGGAGATCATAATAGCATCCACCAACCAGGATCGTGAAGATCAAATGAGATAATATTTGTAAAGCATTTAGCACAGGGCCTGGTGCACGTAATAGGTATTTAGTTAATACTTGCTTCCTTCTCCCTTCTCCAGCCCCTCCAATCCAGATAACTCACTCTGTCTTTCTCTTCCACAATTCTTCTTCTACTAACCTCACTCCCACCCTTCCCCATCCTGATCCTCTGACCCTGAGTTGGAGGTTTATTGACCGGTGGCTCTCTTCCCTTCTCCTTTAATCAAAGTCACTTCCAGTTCTTTCCCAAGACCTGAAGACAAAATAAATCCCTAAATAGTTTTTTTTAATCCCCTTTCAATCATTTGATGATCATCTTACTTTGCCTCTTTCTCACAAAACTGGATGGTTCCAAGAGGCCCTCAGCAACAAGAAAAATGGCTGAAATCAAAAAGTTTTCAGCGACCTAGATTCCAATTAGCTCAAAAAAGATTCTTTAGCAAATGATGATGAGAGTCAGGCAGGTTCATGGAGGTTGCCAAGAATATCAACTGATCAGAATCCAGGTCCTTGTATAATTTTTCCTATCCATGGATTAGAATGAAATATCAAGGGAGGAAAGGGAAAAAATTATGCAAATAAATACAGTAGTTTAGACAGCTGACCTACAAGGTGTCTCATCCACCTCCCAGTTTATCCACGGGATCATTTTTTTTAAGCACAATGTATTTTATGAATAAACTTCTATACTTTTTAAATGGAGTTTTTCTCCTTTTGAAGTACAGCTCCAGGCAACTTCAGGTTTCCACAGTGCTAACCCCAGGCAGCAGCTGCTTTTAACTTCTATCTTTTATTTAAAAAACTTAATTGGAAGTTTTTGTTGCCAGAAGGAGTACTTCAAAGAAAGAAAAAAATTCAAAATTAATACTTTATGCCAGAGGTTAGTAGGGAAAGAAAGTAGAAAAATTAAGAAAAGAAGGGGTTAATGATGTAATATAAGAAAGAGGTGAAAGGGAAGAGCAAGTCAGGGAAATGACTAAAGATAGAAAGGGAGGACAGACTCCATAGCCTTGAAAGTAAAAATGGGGGGGGGGGAAGCTATATATTTATCATATTTTGCATACAGAAAAATTCTATATGTCCTGTTGACAATTTTCATGGTTTCTCTAACAGCCCAAATGTATTTTGTGCTAATCCTATCCCTGGGCAAGTCATTTTCTCCATGTTTATATTCATCACATCCCTCAATCCTGGGTAAGTTATTTGCCCCACGTCTACACTTTCCTTACCAAAGCCCTTACATCTCCCTATGTATTTCATAAGCTAGATACACACCTGTCACTGCAAACCGTACACCAGTCATGGCAAACTTAAAACAAGACTAAACATATCAATCAAGAAAAATATAGACGTTACAGCCAAATCTTACACAGGGCTAGTAAGTCACCTGGAAGGTTCCCTGACTAGGGATGCTAGCAGTTAAGTGAAGGCATTCCTTTCAACTCTCAATTCATTTATACACATAATAAGATTAAAAACACAAATTTACCTTCCAGCATTTCTTACTGATGTTTAAACAACAGAAGAACATTCAGAGTTTCTCCTAATATCAGGTTAGAGAAATTAAGTGGAAATCTAAGTTATTATGTTTCCTGAAACTGTATTAGAAACCTATCAGCTATTTCTAGGACAATTTCCAAATTGATGTGATCTTTCAATGCAAATATAAGATTCTTTACCAACCTGAAGAACTAATGTTATCTAAGAGTGAACTAGTTTGCTGCAATAAATGGCAAAGAACCCCACCAAATAATCTCATTAAGGTCTGTGCTTGGAAGGAAGTTGTCCTTCCACATCTTGAATTGTTCCCTTTTAAACACAGAGGTGATGTTGATGATGTATCTCATAGTATGGTGTGAAAAATACCCTGTTATCCTCTGGCTTCTTTTCCTTCCTCTCTGTGGACAAGGGAAGAACTATTGTGAGTCTCCAGGTGAAAGGAGGAGAGATGTCTGGCCTTTCTCTCTCAGCCCACCATGTGTCCATGAATGCACAGGCTTCTGAGTCTTTTCCACTTATTCTTTCATGATCTTGGGTGAGCCCATATTCCAAAAGAGTCATCGAAGATATCAGAGGACCAACTAGCAAGTAGGGATGATAGCTAGAGGGTGCAGTGAGGACTTGGTGCAGGAAGCCAGTGACCTGCTTGACTCACCCTAGCTGAGGACTGACCCATTAACACAGATGTTGTGCCCCTCTAGAAACTGGCACAGCTAAGCAAGAAAGTGATTATGGTAACACTAGGCACCAAAGTGAATTTGATAGAGACTCAAGGTCAGCTTTGGCATGATACCCTTCTATACCACATGTTCCCTACCTATGCTCACTACCTTGGAGCTTTTAAGTATGAGCCCACTCTCCCCAGATTCCATGTGTGTGCAGGGGGAAAAGTGCATTCCCAAACTGGAAAATGTTTACTATGCCTTTTCAATAAATAGCATCTTGAAAAAGCTAAAAATGTAAATTTTTAAACCTAGTAATAATCATAGAGGAAAAAATTTAACAATATTAGAGTGACTATAAATATCTAAATCATATTGTGACCTTGATTTTCCCTTCCATGGGGACAAAACTGGTAATAACAGTAAAAGCATAAAAATGTATATAACCATGTAAGATTTATAGTTTTCCTAATAACAAACTAAAAAGAGAACCCAAACTAATCAAATCAGGATTAACTAATGAAACTCTAGTTCCTATGCCTTAACTTGTTAACTTAGAGTAATTATAATTAATAAGGGTATAGTATCTTCCAGAGAATTTTCCTTAGCTATTTTAAAGACCTGTCAAAGAGGGATAGATTACATAGGGAAACTGTCATTGTCTGTGTGTTTTTAAGAAAAATGAGATATTCTGTGAAATTCTATCATGACACCTCTCTGTCTGCCCTATGTGTATTTATACCTACAAAATCTAGCAAATTCCCTTTCATTTCATAAATTCCCCTTATTCATCATTCTGGATTCATCACAATCAAAGAAAATGATTTTTACTCTGATAGTCTTTTACTTAGAACATAATGACCACAAGAAAGACTGACAATCAAACTCGGATATATATAAATGTCTAAAACATAATACATTATAAAATCTATGTAAAACATTGATATTTACTCCATAAATTTTCACATTTAGCCATCAGAAATTATAATTATATCCACTTTAAGAAAAAGCACTAAATATGGATGGTGAGATAACTTCTAAAGATAAGCTATAAATTATTTTGGCTCAAACTTAGCATCCTAGAAAAAATAAACTGGCACAGTTTAGTGAATTTCTCTTCTTTTAACTAGTTTTGGAGAAGAAATAATAGACTATACTTAATATTGAGATCAAAAGTGTACACTGTTGTATTATAAAAAATGACTAATCTGTGTCAATACACATGATTTCAATTGAGACATTTAAAGTTCAAATTTCCAATGTGATCTATTCATATACACTCTTTCCATACATGAAAGTTCATTTATATATGTGTATTTTTCCTTTATGCTTATACTTTCCACAAGCAAACTATAAGCTTATCTCTAAGGCTCCACAAAAACAGAATTTATACTGTCCACTTATCTTTGAATTACAGAAATGAGAGCCAGAGAGTTTAGTATTCTAGGGAGCAAACCAAAAACTCATGCATAGTTCCATTTCTGCTAATTCAGCCAATCAATCAAAAATCATTTATTAATCACTATGTATTAGAAATTATGCTGGGCATGTGGGATACAAACACCAAAAAGTAAAATAATCCTTGCTCTCAAGGAGGTTACATTCTTATGAGCAGTTATAGAAAATTATATAGCATCTAAACTTACAAAATCAGAGTAGAAAGTCCTAAGACATCTCTAGATTTTTAAATATTCTGATTGCTCCTAGTTCCATTATATTTGGATATAGATTTTCTTTAGTTACTAATTATACAATCTATTGGCTTGACAATTAAGGTTCTAATATTTTAAAACTTTTGTAAAGCACTAATACAAAAAACACATATGAATCATAAATTAGTATTTTAATTATGATGTATAGATTTACTAAACTGTAAATCTCAAAAAATGAAAATAAAATTATACAAAACATAATCTAACTCACTTACAGGAGACTCAAATCATCACTCTGACAACCCCAAGCTTGAAAAACCATAGATAACCATTACAAATGATTTTATGAGAATTAAAAATAATAAATCTATAAATTTTAATATTCCAATATTTACCACAGATATAACAAAATTAATAAGCTGACTACTTTTTTATTTACCAGCACATCTTTCACATTTCAAGATGTTTCTGGGGAAGAACTATAGGAGATGAGTTTTATAAGAGCAATCAAACTTTTTTTGCATTTCTTCACATTCTCTTGCATTTCCAGTAAAAAAGAAAGAGGTCATGTTCACCTACTAGTCTATCAGTACCAGTTCAATTAAAGAAGAAATAAATTTAATAATGTGCATCTTTCTAAGTTTCATATATGAATGAGGTACACTCTGTCCTTTCTAGGTTCCATTCTCCATTCTCTTTTATTTGCATTCTCATTTATGAGAAGTCAGAGGAGGTTACCCATGCAGTGTAGAAAACAAAAAGAAATACTGAATGGAATGTGAATCATGGAGACAGCTAGGTGGCTCAGTGGACAAAAAGCTAGGCCTAGGGACAGGAGGTTCAAATCTAGCCTCAGACACTTCCTAGCTAGATAACTGGGCAAATCACTTAATCTTAATTGCCTAGCCCTGATCCCTCTTCTACCTTGGAACCAATACTTAATATCAATTCTAAAACAGAAGGTGAGGGTTTAAAAAAAATGGAAATCAGGAGCCATTGTGGATCTAAGGTCTGACTCTCCTTATCCTGTCAATATCTGATTTTTTGCACCCCTCCCTGACACAGTGAAGAAAAAAGATAGGGATCTCCCATCTCCAGGTCTGGGAGGTAAGGTGGATTCTGGGAAGATGGCAGCTTAGATGGGGCAAAATTTCAGACCTCCATACCCTTCCACACCAAGATAAGAAACAAAGCACTTCAAGGGAAAAGAAAACCAAATCTAACAACAGGACAGAGCAGGGGGATCCTATTGCTGGACAGCTCAAGAGGTATGCCAAGGGGGGCAGCTGGGTAGCTCAGTGGATTGAGAGTCAGGCCTAGAGATGGAAGGTCCTAGGTTCAAATCCGGCTTCAGACACTTCCCAGCTGTGCAGCCCTGGGCAAGTTACTTGACCTCCATTACTACTCTTCCACCTAGGAGCCAATACACAGAAGTTAAGGGTTTAAAAAAAAAATATATATATATATAT
>NC_058131.1:312202982-312251106 GCF_016433145.1 Gracilinanus agilis
AAAAAAAATATATATATATATGTATATATATACATATATATATATATATATATATATATATATATATATATATATATATATATATATATATATATAAAGAGGTATGCCAAGAAAAAAATGCCTGAATTCCTGAACTGTTGGGTTTGAGGGTAAAGAGAAGGGGAATCCCAGGACCCCTCCCCCACATGCTGTGTGGAGTCTCCACCAGCTCCTGGAATCTCTGGGTGGGCAAACAAATGTACTGCCCAAACACAAAACTCAAGAAAATCCCCCAAAAGTAATTAAGAGAGGGGAAAAAATAGAAAACAAAAAAAATTTTTAAGGGACCCAATAAGTTCAAATGATTTGTATCCCTATAAAAAACATGATATTGGTAACTCTTAAAAATTGTTATTATCATCAGGGTAGCTAAAAGAAGTATACTCAGAGGGAACAGTGACAAACTATATAGGATGAAATGTCAAGATATATATATGTATGTACAAATATATATAAAACTAGAGGTAAAAAAAAAGAAGATAATATTAAGAGAAATGGGAAAAGAGACAAAATGGAGTAAATTTATATTCCATAAAGAAGTGCGTGGGGGGGAACAGGGGAGAGGATGAAAAACACTGGAAGGGTAAAGAGGTTGGTGAGAGGAAATACTTAATTCTTAAGTACATTGAAATTAACTTAAAGAGGGAAGAACAATCAGATCCATTGAGGTAGAGAATTGATTCGCACCCTATAGAGAAGTAGAAGGGTAACAAAATGATGGGTGGGGAGGGAAGCAATACAAGGGAGGGAGAGGATGGGGGGAGGGTAGTTTTAAAAAGACCCTAAAGAATAATAAGAGGGGAATGAGAAGGGAGGGGGGAGAAAGGGAAGTAAAATAAGGAAGGGGACTAGGGGGACTGATTAAAAACAAAACACTGGTATAGAAGGAAATAGTGAAAGAAGAAAGGGCAGGACAAGGGGAAGGAATCAAAATGTTGGGCAATACACAGTTGATAATTTTAACTCTGAATGTGAATGGGATGAACTCATCCATAAAATGGAAGCAAATAGCAGAGTGGGTTAGAAACCAAATCCTACCATATTTTGTCTACAAGAAACACACATGAGGCAGGTAGACATACATAGAGTAAAAATAAAAGGCTGGAGCAAAATCTATTGGGCTTCAACTAAGAAAAAGAAAGCAGGAGTTGCAATAATATCTGACAAAGCCAAAGTAAAAATAGATCTGGTTAAAAGAGATAGGGAAGGTAATTACATCCTGACAAAAGGCAGTATACACAATGAAGAATTAGCAGTACTCAACATGTATGCACCAAATGGTATAGCATCTAAATTTCTAAAGGAGAAACTGGCAGAGTTCAAGGAGGAAATAGATAGTAAAACAATACTAGTAGGAGACCTGAATGTTCCTCTATCAGATCTAGATAAATCAAACCAAAAAATGAATAAGAAAGAGGTAAGAGAGGTAAATGAAATCCTAGAAAAACTAGAGTTAATAGATATATGGAGAAAAATAAATAGGGACAAAAAGGAATACACCTTCTTTTCAGCAGCACATGGTACATTCACAAACATTGACCATGTACTAGGGCATAGAAACATGGCAAACAAATGCAAAAGATCAGAAACTTTTTTACAGAATTAGAAAAAAACTATAACAAAGTTCATTTGAAAGAACAAAAGATCAAGAACATCAAAGAAATAATGGAAAAAAAAGTGAAGGAAGTACCAGATATTAAACTGTAGTATAAAGCAGTGGTCATCAAAACAATATGGTACTGGTTAAGAGACTGAAAGGAGGATCAATGGAATAGACTTGGGGTAAATGACCTCAGCAAGACAGTCTATGATAAACCCAAAGAGCCCAGCTTTGGGGACAAAAATCCACTATTTGACAAAAACTGCTGGGAAAATTGGAAAATAATATGGGAGGAATTAGGTTTAGATCAACATCTCACACCCTACACCAAGATAAATTTAGAATGGTAGAATGACTTGAATGGAAAGAAGGAAACTATAAGTAAATTAGGTGAACACAGAACAGTATACTTGTCAGATCTCTGGGAAAGGAAAGATTTTAAAACCAATCAAGAGCTAGAAAAAATTACAAAATGTACAATAAACAATTCTGATTACATTAAATTAAAAAGTTTTTGTACAAACAAAACCAATGCAACCAAAATTAGAAGGGAATCAACAAATTGGGGGGAAATCTTTATAACAAAAAACTCTAACAAAGGTCTAATTACTCAAATATATAAGGAGCTAAATCAATTATACAAAAATTCAAGCCATTCCCCAATTGGTAAATGGGTAAAGGACATGAATAGGCAATTTTCAGATAAAGAAATCAAAACTATCAATGAGCACATGAGAAAGTGTTCTAAATCTCTTATAATTAGAGAAATGTAAATCAAAACAACTCTGAGGTACCACCTCACACCTAGCAGATTGGCTAACATGACAGCAAAGGAAAGTGGTGAATGTTGGAGGGGATGTGGCAAAATTGGGACACTGATGCATTGTTGGTGGAGTTGTGAATTGATCCAACCATTCTGGATGACAATTTGTAACTATGCCCAAAAAGATCATAAGGAAAAAGACACGTACAAAAATATTTATAACTGCACTCTTTTAGTGGCAAAGAACTGGAAAACGAGGGTGTGCCCTTCAATTGAGGAATGGCTGAACAAATTGTGGTATATGCTGGTGATGGAATACTATTGTGCTCAAAGGAATAATAAACTGGAGGAATTCCATGTGAACTGGAATGACCTCCAGGAATTGATGCAGAGTGAAAGGAGCAGAACCAGGAGAACATTGTACACCAAGACTGATACACTGGTAAAATTGAATGTAACGGACTCCTGTACTAGCAGCAATGCAATGATCTGGGACTATTCTGAGGGATTGATGGAAAAGAATGCTACCCACATTCAAAGGAAGAACTATGGCAGGAGAAACACAGAAGAAAAACAACTGCTTGAACACATGGGTTGATGTGAATATGATTTGGGATGTACACTCTAAACGACCACCCCAGTGCAATTATCAATAATATGGAAATAGGTCTTGATTGATGACAAATGTAAAAACCAGTGGAAATGCCCATCAGCCACATGGGATGAGTGGATGGGGGTGGGTAGAGGGGAGGGTAAGAACGTGAATCATGAAACCATGGAAAATTTTTTCTAAAAATTAAAATTAAAATAAAAAACATATTGTTATTATAAAAATTATTTAAAACTTTCATAAGAGAAGGCAATTCCTACATTATAAAGTCTGAACTAAATCTAAAACTGTAAGTCCCAAATTGAAATCCCCTTATCCCCTTTGATAAATCACTGGCTCAATCCAGCTACCACCCAGAGTTGCACAATAATGTCATTCCTAATGCATCAGATTCTTACCCTTGCCTCAGGAAGATCATGGCCTGGGTGCTACACCCAAGAAAAATAGGGTTTTTATACATAAAAGCTAAAGGTAAGGGGCAGCTGGGTAGCTCAGTGGATTGAGAGCCAGGCCAAGAGACAGGAGGTCCTAGGTTCAAATCCGGCCTCAGACACTTCCCAGCTGTGTGACCCTGGGCAAGTCACTTGACCCCCATTGCCTACCCTTACCAATCTTCCACCTATAAGTCAATACACAGAAGTTAAGGGTTTAAAATTAAAAAAAAAAAAAAAAAAAAAAAAGGTAAAGGTAAGACAGGTTCTAGCTTTGAGCACTGACCTGTGACAAAAGTGGAGTCCTTGGTACAAGGGAGATAGGTATAGCCTGAGCTTTTACTGGTACCTGTGGAGGGATACAGGGAAGACAGAGTGATGGTGAATGGCTATGAGGCTTTGGGATTTTCTCTCTAGCAATTAGTGATGATGGCTGAGAAACTGCAGTTCCAGAAGCCACAATTGTTTTACTTAAGGGTGGGATACCCATAGTAGCAACTGAAACCTATTTTTAAAAATCAAGAGTGATCAAATCATGTCTCATTCCTTTCTTTCACACCTGATATGTTCAGTCCACTTTTCCTCAACATGTCCTTCAGATTATGCTATGAATCAACAAGCCTCTCTTAAGTCTTGACTAAGCAGCTAAGAAGTGGGCCAAGCCTCAAAAAGCCTGGAGTTCAAATCTGAATTCAAGTCCTTACTAGCTGTGTGACTTTGGGCAATTCACTTAACTACTATTTGCCTCAGTTTCCTCAACTTTAAAATCAAGATAATAATAGTACCTACTTCCCAGGGCAAGTGAATCAAATGAGATAATACTTGTAAAGTGTATAGCATTGTGCCTAGCAATTAAATGCTTAATAAATGCTTATTCTCTTGCCCCTCTCCATTCTACAATGTTCCAGGCATTATGTTGAGCAATGGGGGGAAGAAGGGAAATATGAAATAGTCCTTGCCCTCAAGGAGCAATTTTCTTCCTTCTTATTCCTCCTACCACCAACCTAGTCCCATCAATTCACAGCTGGATTATTGCAGTAACTTCCCTATGAGACCATCCTTATTCATATTTCTCCCCTGACTTCTCTGATGATTCCATCCATCCTGAATAACTACAGGCTAATCTTCCTAAAACCACTGACTTCATCATACCACTGCCATGTAGAGAAATCTTAAAGAGATCCCAGTTTCATTCCCTATACTGGTGAAATCACAAGTCCAGGCATTATCCCTATTGATACAAAATCTTCCTAGTTTTCAATCCCTTTGTTACCTGGGTCTCACCTCTCTTACCCAAGCTTACTTCCCACTAATTCCAATAGAAAATGCACATGATTATTTTTGGTCTGATCACCTTACCATTTCCCAAACATGCCACCCTCGTTTTATTTTCATGCCTTTGCTTCAGCTATTCTCCTTGCCTGGAGTGCTTGCTCCTCTCCTTGGCACAGATCTGAATCCCCTACCCTATCTTTCAGGATTCAACTCAAGCTTCACTTCTTATACAAAGTCTCCCCTAAAGACTCTAAGCTCCATCCTTTTGAATTCCCATAGTCCCAAAAACCTATAGCAGATAATTCAATATTTAATTAGACATAGTTTGTATAATTGTCTTCTATAATACATTGTACATGGAAACATTCATTTTTTTGGTGTTGAGTAAGAATTTTTAAAAATAAAATGTTAAAAAAGAAAGCAATATAATATTAAGGGAAAAGTTACAGAACATTCATGAAAATTAGATTTGGTTGAATACTGTTCAATATTATTTCAAAGAGGGGGGCATCTAGGTGGCTCAGTGGATTAAGAGTCAGGCCTAGAGATGGCAGGTCCTGGGTTCAAATCTGGTCTTAGACATTTCCTAGCTGTGTGACCCTGGGCAAGTCACTTAACCCCCATTGCCTAGTCTTTATCGCTCTTCTGCCTTAGAACCAATACATAGTACTGATTCTAAGATAGAAAGTTTATATGTATGTGTGTGTGTATTATTTCAAATATCTGAAATAATAATGTCCTTAGTGCAAGGACTATATTATATGCTTTTTCAATATTTTCTATGGTACTTAAAGCATAGTAGGTACTCAATAATCATTAAATTACTGGGTCAACATAAAAAATCGAACTATAAATGAGTTATATGAAACATTCATTACTAGAAAAATGATAAAATTAACAATGTTCAAATAAAATTTATCACATTTGCTAAATTATTATAATAATAAAAGCAGGCTTAAAAAGCATTCTACAAATCTGGATTCTCAATTAACATGCTTTCTGCAGAAAGACTAAACAATAACTGATTTCATTAAGAAGGACCCCGGGTCACTGTAAGACCCTAATAAGTGTCATGAATCCTCAAAGACAGATTATGTACTGAGCATTTCAAAGTATGCTTTCTTATGCCCTAAATCTTTGACAATCAATTTTTTTAATTCATTACAATTAGAGTCTACTTGTCCTAAGAAAACTTAAAAGATCTACATGTACCAATCTATGTTGTGATATTAACTTACATTTAGAAATTCTCAAATAAACATTTTGGTTGGATTCATAATTAAACATTTTGGGGGGAAATGTTATTCACTTCCCATTGTAAAGGACAAAGTAAAATCTTTCTGGAAGGAAGGAGTAGAAGCAATGCCAGAGAGAAGAGTAAAAGGCTACACAGCTGAGCCTGGCATGGAAATGACCAAACAGATAGTCCCTGAGGCTCTAAATATCTTTTGCTTTTAATAAGAAGCTTATAATAGTTTTAAAATCTTTTCTAATGTAAAGCAAAACATAAGTCAACATCTAAAATGAACTTCTAGACTGCCTAATGAACAGGAACTTCTAAGAAAACTAAAGAGTAGTTTGGCAAAAGTAGGTTTAGACTAGTACCTTAGCCCATATAACACACTAAAGTTCTAAACATCAATAAATAAATATGATTAGGGATTCCTTTTCTTTCAATGGAAAAAAATGAGTGGAGGTAACTTTACAACAATGGCAAGGAGAAATATTCTTAACCAAATAAGAAATAAAGATCACAAAAGATATACTGGGGCATTTCGATTCTGTAAGACAGAAAAGGCTTATTAACCCAAGGAAATTTATGCAGTGGAGGAAAAAAAGAAAATTGTCAAATGAGGGGGTAAAATTCTGTATAAATTTTGTATAAATATCTTTGATGAGTCAAATATCCAGGATATTTAGAATATAAATATAAATACAATCTCTAAGCCCAATAATTATTCACAATAGGTGATTGGTCAAAGTAACTGAATAAACAGCTCCCAAAAAGATTTGCAAACAATTACAAACCATTAGAAAGTTTGTTACAAATCACTATTTATGAGATAAGTGAAGACTTAAAACTGATATCCAGAAAAATTTGCAAAAGTGACAAAAAAAAAATAATCAAAGATGGAGGGACTATAGGAAGGCAAATATCCTATTGGTGTTATATAACAGAATTTTACAGTTAGGGGAAGAAGAGGATTGGAGAGCCAAGATAGTAGGATGATAGGAAGAAATGCAAACTTCTCAAATTTCTAACAAATCTAAAAAATGCCCTAGGACAAATCCTTATGGAGAAATGCAAGAAAAAATCACAACAGATTCTTTGTTTGCCCACCTCAGAACAGGGAGACAGAAAGGGCTGTAGGAACTGAGGAAGAGACCAGGTGAGCAGCATGAGACAGACAGAGCACTTCATCACAAGAGAGAGGCTGGGCACCAGGACTAGAAGAGAACTTGGACCCATGCAAGGTCAACATCAGACGCACACTACAGTACTGCCACGGGGACAGGTAACAGCTTTGTCACCTACTACCCAGGCCCAGGTTATAGATCTAGAAAAGAGTGGCAAAGGGACTTGGGACCTGCTCACTGCAGTGGCATTCTCAGTAGGGAGGTCCTGGGCAGATTATGAAGAAAAGAGGAAGTTCAGAAGTCAGTAGTGGCAGTAGTAATGGTATATCTTAAGCCCTTATGCAAAGAAGGGTCCCATTTCCAATGTCTACCCTGTCCTGCAGAGGAATGGCCAGGGAAAGAATCCTAGAACAAAAGGGAGCCTAAAAGTCTGCCACTCTTCAGTTGGCTGCTACAGATGGAGTCCAGCAGCCTTCTGCTTTTCCTCAAACTCAAACCCAAGGCAAGAACTTGCAGAGCTCAGATGAGGGGAAGGACTATCAGACTTTGCTCTAGATCAAACCATCTTGGGAGAATTTAAGGCTTGCAGGTTCCCAGTCAGTTCCTGAGATCCTGAAGTAACATAACACTGAATACCCAAAGAAAGTATCAATAGACCTTTCCCCCAGAAGTGCAACAGAACCCAGTCCTAACATCAAATTTAAAGTTAGGAAGTAGGATGGAAGAATGGGCAAACAAAAATCTGAGTAGCTGAAAAACTAGTAATGGACTCAGGAAACAGAAAAAGAAGCATAGTTCCTCCATCATGTCAGAAAGGAAGGTGATTATTACTGCAGAACTCACTTCACTTTGAAGCTTGATGACTTCAATAGAAAGAAGAAAATAGAAGTTGGTGAGGAATATGTTGGGAAAATTGACTTAAGAAGAATGAGAATTTTAAATTTGTTCATTTTCTAGTTTTTTAAGTTGCATGCCCAATTCATTAACCTCTGCCCTCCCTAATTTGTTAATATATGCACTCCGTGATATAAATTTTCCCCTTAGAACTGCTTTGGCTGTATCCCATAGGTTTGGGTAAGATCTCTCATCATTGTCATTGTCTTCAATGAAATTATTCATTGTTTCTGTGATTTGTTCTTCCACTAAATTATTTTGGAGAATCATATTACTTAATTTCCAATTAGTTTTTGGTTTGCCTCTCCATGTATTCTTACTAATAACTATTTTATTGCATTATGATCTGAGAAGGTTACATTTATTATTTCTGCTTTTTTGCATTTGTTTGCCATGTTTCTGTGCCCTATTACATGGTCTATCTTTGTGAATGTTCCATGTGCTGCTGAAAAGAAGGTGTATTCTTTTTGTCCCTATTTATTTTTCTCCATATATCTATTAACTCTAATTTTTCTAGAGTTTCATTCACCTCTCTTATCTCTTTCTTATTTATTTTTTGGTTTGATTTATCTAGATCTGATAGGGGAAGGTTGAGGTCCCCCACTAGTATGGTTTTGCTATCTATTTCATCCTTGAGTTCCACTAGCTTCTCCTTTAGAAATCTGGAAACTATACCATTTGGTGCATACATATTGAGTACTGATATTTCTTCATTGCTTATACTGCCTTTTATTAGGATGTAGTTACCTTCCCTATCTCTTTTAACCTTATCTATTTTTACTTTGGCTCTATCAGAGATCATGATAGCCACCCCTGCCTTCTTTTTCTTATTTGAAGCCCAAAAGATTTTGCTCCATCCTCTCATTTTTACTCTATGTATGTCTGTCGGTCTCATGTGTGTTTCTTGTAGACAACATACAGTTGGATTTTGGTTTCTAATCCACTCTGCTATTTGAAAATCCTCAGATGAAAACTAAATTAGAAATACTAAAAATCAAAGGAGAAATTAATAAAATTGAAAGTAAAAGAACTATTGAATTAATAAATAAAACTAGAAGCTGGTATTTTGAATAAAACAGATAAAATAGACAAAGTACCGGTTAATCTAATTTTAAAAAGGAAAGAAAACCAAATTAATAGTATCGAAGATGAAAAGGGAGACCTCACCTCTAATGAAGAGGAAATTAAGGCAATCATTAAAAATATTTTGTCCAATTATATGGCAATACATTTAGCAATCTAGGTGATATAGATGAATATTTGCAAAAATATAAATTGCCTAGATTAACAGCATAAGAAATAGAATACTTAAATAATCCAATATCAGAAAAAGAAATTGAACAAACATCAAAGAACTCCCTAAGAAAAAATCCCCAGGGCCTGATGGATTCACAAACATTCAAAGAACAATTAATGTCAATACTATACAAATTATTTGATATAATAAGCAAAGAAGGAGTCTTACAAATTCCTTTTATGACACAAATATGTTACTGATTCCAAAGCCAGGTAGGTCAAAAACAGAGAAAGAAAATTACAGACCAATCTCCTTAATGAACATAGACACAAAATCTTAAATAGAATACAAGCAAAAAGACTCCAGCAAGTGATCAAGAGGGTTATTCATCATGATGAGGTGGACTTTATACCAGGAATGCAAGGATGGTTCAACATTAGGAAAACCATCCATATAATTGACCATATCAACAACCAAACCAACAAAAAACACATAATTATCTCAATAGATACTGAAAAATCCGTTGACAAAATACAACACCATTCCTACTGAAAACACTAGAAAGTATAGGAATAGAAGCACCTTTCCTAAAAATAATAAACAGTATATATCTAAAAGCATCCACAAACATCATCTGCAATGGGGATAAATTAGAAGCCTTTCCAATAAGATCAGGAGTGAAACAAGGATGCCCATTATCACCTCTATTATTTAACATTGTACTAGAAACTCTAGCAGTAGCAATAAGAGAAGAAAAAGAAATTGAAGTTATTAAAATAGGAAATGAGGAGACTAAGCTATCACTCTTTGCAGAGGATATGATGGTCTACTTTAAAAATCCTAGAGAATCAACTAAAAAGCTAGTAGAAATAATCAACAACTTTAGCAATGCTGCAGGATACAAAATAAATACACAAAAATCATCAGCATTTCTATATATTTCCAACACATTACAACAGCAAGAGATAGAAAGAGAAACACCATTTAAAATCACCCTAGATGGGGCAGCTGGGTAGCTAAGTGGAGTGAGAGTCAGGCCTAGAGACAGGAGGTCCTAGGTTCAAACCCGGCCTCAGCCACTTCCCAGCTGTGTGACCCTGGGCAGGTCACTTGACCCCCATTGCCCACCCTTACCACTCTTCCACCTATGAGACAATACACCGAAGTACAAGGGTTTAAAAAAATAAAATAAAATAAAATCACCCTAGACAATATAAAATACTTAGGAATCTATCTACCAAAACAAACACAGGAATTATACGAACATAACTATAAAACACTTTCCAAACAATTAAAATTAGATCTAAACAATTGGAAAAACATTGATTACTCATGGGTAGGACGAGCTAACATAATAAAAATGACCATCCTACCCAAATTAATTTACTTATTTAGTGCCTTACCTATCAAACTAGCAAAAAACTTTTTTACTGAATTAGAAAAAAACTATAACAAAGTTCATTTGGATGAACAAAAGATCAAGAATATCAAGGGAAATAATGAAAAAAAACGTGAAGGAAGGTGGCTTAGCAGTACCAGATATTAAGCTATACTATAAAGCAGCAGTCATCAAAACAATATGGCACTGGCTAAGAGACAGAAGGGAGGATCAGTGGAATAGACTTGGGGTAAGTGACATCAGCAAAACAGTGTATGACAAACCCAAAGAGCCCAACTTTTGGGGACAAAAATCCACTATTTGACAAAAACTGCTAGGAAAATTGGAAAATAATATGGGAGAGATTAGGTTTAAATCAACCTCTCACACCCTACACCAAGATAAATTAAGAATGAGTGAAAGACTTGAATATAAAGAAGGAAACTATAAGTAAATTAGGTGAATAGTATACTTGTCGGATCTCTGGGAAAGGAAAGATTTTAAAACCAAGCAAGAGTTAGAAAAATTACAAAATGTAAAATAAATAATTTTGATTATATTAAATTAAAAAGGTTTTGTACAAACAAAACCAATGCAACCAAAATCATAAGGGAAACAACAAACTGGGAAAAAAATCTTTATAACAAAAAATTCTGACAGAGGTCTAATTACTCAAATATAGAAAGAGCTAAATCAATTGTATAAAAAATCAAGCCAGGGGGCAGCTGGGTAGCTCAGTGGATTGAGAGCCAGGCCTAGAGACGGGAGGTCCTAGGTTCAAATCCAGCCTCAGACACTTCCCAGCTGTGTGACCCTGGGCAAGTCACTTGACTCTCATTGCCTACCCTTACCACTCTTCCACCTATGAGCCAATACACCAAAGTTAAGGGTTTAAAAAAAAATCAAGCCATTCTCCAATTGATAAATGGGCAAAGGACATGAATAGGCAATTTTCAGATAAAGAAATCAAAAGTATCAATAAGCACATGAGAAAGTGTTCTAAATCTCTAATAATTAGAGAAATGCAAATGAAAACCACTCTGAGGTACCACTTCACACCCAACAGATTGGCTAAAATGATAGCAGGGGAGAGTAATGAATGTTGGAGGGGATGTGGCAAAATTGGGACGTTAATGCACTGCTGGTGGAGTTGTGAACTGATCCAACCATTCTGGATGGCAATTTGGAACTATGCCCAAAGAGCGATAAAAGAATGCCTGCCCTTTGATCCTGCCATACCATTGCTCAGATTGTACCTCAAAGAGATCAGAGATAAACAAACTTGTACAAAAATATTTATAGCTGCACTCTTTGTGGTGGCAAAAAACTGGAAAATGAGGGTATGCCCTTCAATTGGGGAATGGCTGAACAAATTGTGGTATATGTTGGTGATGAAATACTATTGTAAGCTCAAAGGAATAATGAACTGGAGGAATTCCATGTGAACTGGAAAGACCTCCAGGAACTCATGCAGAGTGAAAGGAGCAGAGCCAGAAGAATATTGTACACAGAGACTGATACACTGTGGTAAAATCGAATGTAATGGATGTCTGTACTAGCAGCAATGCAATGACCCAAGACAATTCTGAGGGATTGAGGAAAAAGACCGCTACCCGCATTCAGAGGAAGAACTACAGGAGTAGAAACACAGAAGAAAAACAACTGCTTGAACACTTGGGTTGATGAGGACATGATTGGGGATGCAGACCCAAAAAGACCACACCAATGTAACTATCAATAATATGTAAATAAGTCTTGACTGACCACACATGTTAAAACCAGTGGAAATGAGAGTTAGCTACCGGGGGTGGGGGTGGGGGTTTGAGGGGGTGAAGGGTAAAGTAAAAACATGAATTATTTAACCATGGAAAATTTTTCTACAAATAAAAATTTTTTTTTAAAAAGAAGAATGAAAAATACCAAAGATTTGCCAAATATATAGAAACCTCATTCCTATACTTCATGTACAATTTTTTCAAGAGAAGAACTAGAAGGAACTGGACAATGAGGGCCTTTATATAGCACTTAAAGATTTGCAAAGTCCTATAAATATATCATGTCATTTGATCTTGACAATAACCTTGTGAGGTAAGAGCTATTATTATTCTTATTTTACAAATGAGGAAATTGAGGTTGAAAGGATAAATGTGGCTCAGGGCCCACTCAATTCATAAGTGTCTGAGACAGGATTTGAACTGAGGCTTTCCTGAATCCAAGTGCCACCTAATAACATCACAAAAATGTTAACGAATATTCTTTTTTCTTTTTGCTCTGAGCTGTAATTTCACCTGGTCTTTCTTGGATTCCCAAGGTCAAAAAATTTGTCCCTAAGTGATCAGCTTCTTAATACAAAAAATGTTTGTATTAAACACTAAACATGGATAATATTATATTTGCTTTTTGTAAACAAAAGAATCCACCCTTTCTGGTACTGTGTAAGTAATGGGCTATATAAATGGGAGTTACTCTAAATTCTTGACTCCAGTCTTTACCCTATTTGTTTATTTATTTGTTTGTTTGTTTATTTTTAAAACCCTTACCTTCCATCTTAGAATCAATACTGTATATTGGTTCTAAGGCAGAAGAGTTCTTTACCCTATTTAATATGCCCTTAATAGTGCTGTTTCCCACTGCTTTGCACATCATCCCCAAACTCAAAAATTTTCAAAAGCTTTTGGTCACTTTAAGAACATAGTTCAAGGGGGCAACTGGGTAGCTCAGTGGATTGAGAGTCAGGCCTAGAGACGGGAGGGCCTACGTTCAAATATGGCCTCAGACACTTCCCAGCTGTGTGACCCTGGGCAAGTCACTTGACCCCCATTGCCCATCCTTACCACTCTTCCACCAAGGAGTCAATGCACAGAAGTTAAGGGTTTAAAAAAAAAAAGAATATAGTTCAAATAACCTGACCATAATCTGCTCCATATATACCTCTCCAAACATGTTATCTCCTATTCCCCCTCATATGAACTCTCTTCTTCAGTCAATCTAGCTTATTTTCCCTCAAACCCACAAGGTATATTTGTCATCTTCTTGCTTTTGCTTAGGCCATTCCTCTTACACACAACCCTGTCCCCTAGCAATCCAGCTCCTCACAAGTGGAGACAGTCTCACTCAATTCCTGCAAAGCTCATGATGGACCATGGTCTATTCTATCAATCAGGGTTCACAGTGAGTCTTGCAGAAATTGCAGAAATATTCTATTGTCCTCAGGACTCTTGTTTCCCAGTTTACAAACCAACTTACTAACCATCTTGCACACACTTCTCTGTTTATCCAGGTCCAGTTGGAAGAGCTCACTGTGCTTTCTCCCTCCTCTGATTTCCATCCATTCTCCTTCTTTGACACTTAGCACATTACTTTATGTTGTTATTTGTATATACATATATAGAGATATTCACACATGTATAGATACACACATTATACATATAGACATGCACCTGGCATGGAGGACAGAGCCAAGACTGAAACCAGGAAGGACCTAGCTGCTTTTGTCACATCCTGGCTGTTGATCCTGGGCAAGTCACTGAATCTCTTAGAGATCTAGGCAACCCTAAGACTATAAGTTGCAGAGAAGTTACCAATCTGCATTAGCAGAAAGCGTTTCCTCACATGGAAATTCTCCATACTAATGAAATCACTGGTCAGGTGTCTATCTGTGCATATAGGTCTATTTGTATATCCTGGTTCCATAACTAGATTGTAAGTTCCTTGAGAGTAGGAACTTTGTCTTATTTCACTTTATATCTCTGGCAGCCAGAATATTATACTCATTCCACAAATATTAGTTGATGATGATAAAACACAGACTTCATTTAACTCAACCCCTTGAACTTGCACATCTTTAGAAATTATCAACTATTATTGGTTGGTCAGCTACTATCTCCTGCATCTTCTATGGGAATATAAGCCTCTTGAAGTCAAGTACCAATTTAGTTTTAATTTTCATAATACTAGCACCTGGAACAATAATGTGGAAAGTAGGTCCTTAATGGGCATTCCTTAAAAAATAAAGATTTACCTATTTGGCTCTGACTTTCATGGATAAAGTAGAAAGTGAAAGGTAGAATAAGTCTGAGTTAAAACAAAGGAAATTGTTTTCATAACCCACTTTCTTTTTCTCTCTACAGTCATAAATTAAAGTGGGTGGGGTGGGAGTTCTCTGCTATTGCTGAAGTGTGTCGTTTTTTAAATTAACAAAAGGAAAAAAGATTCTTTCAAAAACACTCACTTGAGGGACATGAAATTTTGAAAAGAGTTGAAGGAAAGAGTTTTTACAAGCTCCTATCTCTCAAAGACATAATTAATAGAATAAGAAAATACTCATTTTCCTGTTTTCTGGTGCCCTCCACTACCCTCTTCCCTAGCAATCCAGTTCTTAACAAGTGGTGACACTCTCACTCAATCCTGCACAGCTTACTATGGACCATGATCTATTTTATTCTATTGACCATGGTCCATTGTGAGTCTTGCAGGAATTGCAAGAATATTCTATCATCCTCAGGACTCCTGATTTCCAAATTTACAAATCAACTAAAAGGAGTGGTGTTTTTATATACTTTGGAAAGTCCAACATGCTTTTTCCATGTAAACTATGGTACACATATTAGCAGATATGACTCTTTTAGTCATCTTTCCACCATACCCTCTAATTTGGGGGTTAACTTTTTTGTGACAAGGATCCCTTTAATAGTCTGGAGAAGCCTTATAAATCCTTTCTTAGGATTAATGTATAAAATAAAAAGAGTGGCTAACTGGCTGAGTGGATAGAGAGTCAGGCCTGGAGATGGGAAGTCCTGGGTTCAAGTCTGACCTCAGATATTTCCTAGCTCTGTGACCTTGGGCAAGTCATTTAACCCTAATTTCCTAGCCCTTACCCCTCCTCTTCTGCCATGGAATTGATATAGTATCAATTAAGATAGAAGGTAAGGGTTTTTGAAAATTGATTTTAATTGAAATAATAACATAAAAATAAAATACAGAAGAATACAAAGAAAATTAATTATATTAAAGTACAATTACAAAAATATTTTCCCAACCAATTTCATAGAACCTCTGAAACTTATCCATAGACTCCTGAGCATATTGTAAAGAAAATCAGACTTGGATAACATGATAACTGTTCAGTCTGGACAGTATATCAAACAAGCAAAAATAATAAAACCTTATTATTGAACATTAAGTATCTGGGTTAGTGGATCTGGTCACAAGAACAAAAACTGAAATGTAGAATGGTATAATAAAGAGTTTTGGATTTAGAGACTGAGAACCGGGGTCAAATCTCAACTTTTCCACTTATATCAATGTGAACTTGAGTAAGTGATTCAACTTCTGCTAGCCTCAATTTCCTCAACTATGAAATACTGGGGTCAGATTATATGACCTCAAAAATCCCTGCCACTTCTAAAACTATGAGTTGTCCCCTAAAAAGTATCTTGCTAAAAGTATGAGATTTTAACTACATACAAAAGTTTTGAAGAGGTAACACAGTCCATTTCCTAAGCTGATTTAAAATGTAGCATCTATTTCTGGTCAGTAATTAAACTCTTTCAATAATGATTCTTAACATTAATCTCATTTTCAGTTTTAGAATTTATAACGCTAAATATAGATGTGGCCAGTTCTCCAACTTTCTTCTTCCAAGTCTGGTCTGGAATTTGCTTTTTTAAATGAAAAGGAAACACTGCCCCTAGAAGCATCACACAGTCATCATTTAGGACACCCATGTACCTGGGGCTTATGCACAGCATAAGACAAATGGTGATATTTAGCCCTACCATCAAGCTGTAATAATCAATCTCTATGATAGGAGTCAATGTTGGAAGATAGTTACTCAGATTTGAGCAAAAACTTTTCAAAAGCATACAAAGTAAGTGAAAATGGAACACATGAAGGTTGTGCCTAATATTCTTATACTTAACAGTGAAACTTCACAAACCACAGACCTGCTAAAACCAGATATGTAAATATAGGGAAAAAAAACAAATGAACTGCTGAATCTAATGTCCAAGAAAACAATTTCATCAGGTTCATAGAGCTAACACTAAAAGTAATGTTTGAGCTACAGCATAAAAAGGATTCTCCAACAATATACAAACAGAAAAGGGCTCTTTAGACAAAATACCAAAACAGACTTTAAATTTTATTAGTCATTATCCACATGAAGTCTTTTGGTTTTTTCCTAAACTTCTGAACTGGAGAAAGGTAGCCATTTTAAGGAACTATCAGCATATTCTTCAAAGCAAAAGCAAAAAGTCTTTGTTTTTTTATACAATACAGGGTATATAATAAGCTTGAATAGCTTAAAAACTACACTAAGATTATGGGAAAGCCCTATACCTACATCTACTAGAAGAAATACGAATGGCTACTCAATGCATATAAATAAAATCAGACTCATATGTGCAATAAATTATTCTGTCTTTCTTATAACCTTTCCCTCTACTATATACTTTAGCTGTCTTGCAATAAAAATTGTCCTAGGCATACATCAAACCCATTATTTTTAATGGTCTATTTTCATGTAAAGAGATAAATCTAATAATTTGCCTCTGAACAGTCACATTCCAAGTTTCGCTATAAAAGTGTATCAAGAACATGAGTGTAATTTAACCGCATGTAAATTTTAAAGACTACAACTTAAAATTTATCATGCAGAAGCAAATAAATGTATGGCAACTCGGATATTCAGTTGCAGATAATGCAGTTGCCAGTATCAATCATGACTCTATCCTAGTTTCATGGAAGAAAATTTTATTAATATAACAAATCTATATATAATAAATTCTCTATTACAAAAGAGATGGCAGCAAGCATTATGCTACATAGCATCAGTTTTTCTCGAGTGGGGGTTCTCTGCCCTGATGTTTAGGAATTAATAGTTTCATAAGGAGTTTCAACACAGAGACAGTTGTATATCACTGGGAAAAAAATTCAGGGTAAAGTATGGCTATGTCACAAGTCTAAACCAAGAATCAGATCACCACAATGGGTTCAGTGGATAGATAGTGCCTCCATATTGGAAGGACTAAGACTGGAAAATATAAGAAATGTTAGGAGTGATATAACTTGTCTTCAGATAAATGATGAGTACTGACATTGAGTAGAATCTGACCAGAGTTCTCAATCTCCTAAAGGAGAAAGTTATCTAAATTGTAGTATGATAGAGAATTTAAATATAAAATGGACCACTTGAGTGAGGTCGATTGGGGAATTCCCTTCCAATTCATTCATCCCTCTGAAATTAAACTTGGTCCTTCTAAGCTTAGAACCATGGAAAGAGTCAATGTGACCAGTTAAAGATCACTTAAAACCCAAAGACTGCATGACATACACGCTATTAGACCTGATTTAAAAAATCAAGGCTAAAAAAATCTAAAATAAAAACATAGTAATGCCAGTTAATAACATGAAAAAAACCAGGACTCTGAATTTTTAAATGTTTCTATTTTTACTATGAACTTAATAGTGTTATGGAATAAAGTGGAAATATGAAGGGCTGGTAATCAATGAGGCTTGTACTTGAGGGCTCTGGGTGATATCAGCTGGGTCTTTCAAGCAGGGAGGCTATCTCTACAATATAAGATGAATTGGGTCAGCCAGAGATTGTATGGGTCTGGCTGAAGGTTTTATTCAGCCTCACTGCTCTTATTCTAAGCTCCCTTGAGGGAAGGAGTAAAGAGCCCCTCCCTTCTGGAGAACAAATCCCAGATTACAGGAAGAGGGAGCTAATCCACTTCCTGCCCAAGATGGATGCTTGGTTTAGCCCTCAAGAAATAAAAGAAAGTTATTCCTTTCCTTCTTCAGCCTTTGCCCTACTAGTGGGTACAATGATTCACCAGAAGCTCTTTGTATAAAAGCCAAAAGGGTTTATTAATGCCAAGGGTAAACTGAGGGAAACAGGGATTAGGGTCTGGAAACTGCTGCTAAGGGAGAAGCTGGTACTGGGGGAAGGTCACTGAAGAGGGGATGAAGCTGACAGAGGTGGGCTCCCTCAGACAGGGAGAATTTCACTGCCCTGAGGTAATAAGGTTTAGCAGATTACTTGATGAGGTGATGGCTTGGTTTAGTTTGTCCCTCCCTGCCTATAGAAGCTAGTTCCCATGATTTCCCCTCACCAAAAATACCCTCCTCCCAGGGCCCAATGGGGAAATCCAGGGAATAGCAGGATGTCAAGGGAGAGGTCAAGGGAAATCAGCCAAAACCCCAAAAGCCCCAAAGCAAAAAGGCCCTTCAGTTGGTACTCCAGGAATATTTATACTCCCAGGCTCCAATGGTTTTTGCTGTGAGACCAGGGTCAACATTCCATCCCTTCCAACTGTCAGAGCTGCCACAGTTCTGTTTGCAAAAGCAAGAGCTTTTGCTGCAACCCTGCATTACAATAGTTATAAAATTTGCAAAAAAAAAATTTTTTTAATCACAAACCTCTTAAGAAACAAAGTAGAATAAGAAAAATTACTGAAATTGAGAAATCTATTACATGAAATTTGTTTTGTCCTTTTAAGAAATATGTATTAAATTTAACAAGATAGTAACAAAATTACTCTTTTATGTCCCCCATCTGTACTTTCTATTGCAAACTACATGTAAAAATGTGGGTTTTATTTATTTGCTTGTTTGTTTTTGTGATGTTTTAAAGAAGGAAAATTTTGCTTTATTTAATTCTAGGAACTGCATTTTAGGAAATAATATTAAGAAGGTGATGGAAGTCCAGAAGGGAAATCAGAATGGTGAGGGTATTTGAAACCATGTCATAAGATAATAAATTGAAAAAAGGAAGGATGATTAACCTGGAAAACAAAAGACAAAGAAAAGGCTTGGCACATACTAAGGATGATAAAAATGTCAGCTATCATCACTATCTTTATCATCCCATCACTGATCATGCATTGCCAAGCAGCAGCCTTAGATTTCTCCCACTATCCACTGCCTTCGCTCTTATTCATATGATGATAAATAAAGATAGAAGAATCATGAAAACATGTTGACTGGTTCCAGTACAAATTTATGTTATGTGATCTCAATTGCGGGTGATGCATTGGATAGAGTGTGTGAGATCTAGAGAAGGAAGACTCATTTTTCCTAAGTTCAAATCTGGCCTCAGACTCTGGGCAAGTCACCTAACCATGTTTGCCTCAGTTTTTTCATCTATAAAATGAGCTAGAGAAGGAAGTGGCAAAACACTATAATATCTTTGCCAAAACACACACACACACACACACACACACACACACACACACACACACACACAAATGGAGTCTAAACATCAACAACAATCTTAACTACAGGAAGGCAATCTTTTTATACCTTCCTAATAGGCCAGATGCTTTTCCAAACTTTTTTATCCCTCCTTAAAATTCCTGTGGTTTCTTCTCCCTTC
The DNA here is from genome assembly GCF_016433145.1 of Gracilinanus agilis. NCBI lineage: Eukaryota > Metazoa > Chordata > Mammalia > Didelphimorphia > Didelphidae > Gracilinanus > Gracilinanus agilis. The sequence continues at coordinate 312,222,947 of NC_058131.1, forward strand.
ATTCTCTCAGGGGAGAACCTTGCCTCATATTTCACTGAGAAAAACTGAGTACACTCACTAAAAGCTCTGCCTTCTTCCCTCCTCTTCAACTCAACATCACTCAGCTGTTTTCTGCCAGTATCTCTACTTTCTTCTTTTTCTCACATAAAAAGATGGCCCTTTTTTCCAAGGAAAATTCCTCTACATGCACAAGTCATCCAATTCTATCTCATCTTCTCCAGCAGTTTGGAGATGAGATGGAATGGGATCATCCTCACTCTCTCCTTTCAATTTCTCCCTATCTAGTAGCTGATTGATTCCCTACTACCTACAAACATGCTTATGGCTCCCTCATCCTCAAGAAACTCTCTTGCTTGATCCAACTATCCCTACTAGTTATAATCCTAGTTGTCTACTATTTTTTGTAACTAAATTTCTTGAGAAGGCTATCTACATTCAGTGCCTTCACTTCCTTTCTTCTCACTCTCTTAACTCTGCAGTTTGGCTTCCAACTTCATCATTAAATTGAAATTGCTTTCTCCTGGTTTTCCTCCTACCTGTTTCCTTAGTCTCCTTTGCTGGATCTTCATCCAGATTACAGTTACTGATTGTGGGTGTTCCCAAAGGGAATATGCTATAACGCAATCAAATGATATGGAGGGAGAAGAGAAGAGGGTCAGAGGTGTCCCTTTGCGAACACCCAGATCTTGTTTTCCAGCCTTAATCTCTCTCCTGCCCTCCAGTCTTGAATCTCCAACTACCTCCCCTCTTTCTCACTTCATTATTCTTATCAAGGGTACCACCATCCTCTCAATCATCTAGACCTACAACCTCAGTGTCAACTTCAATTCCTCATTCTCTCTTTCACTCCATAAGTAATTGGATACTAAATCCTTTAATTTTATCTTCATAACATAAAATCTTCATAACATTTCTCCTATACTTCCTCCTCTTCCCTGATATGGCCACCACCCTGGAACAGACCATTATCAACTAAAATTTCCTTTAAAAAAATAAATTCAAGTCTCAGTTCAGACAAAGATACTTCAAGAGAAAGAATCAAGAAAATATTAAAATTTTAACATAGTATCAAGGGAACCAATAAAAAATGTGAAAGATGATGACCTAGCAGTACCAGATCTTAAAATGTACTATAAGGCAGAAATCATCCAAACTATCTGGTACTGGCTAAGAAATAGAAGGGTGGATCAATAGAATAGATTAGGAGTAAATGACCTCAGCAATCTAGTGTTTGATAAACCCAAAGATCCCAGCTTTTGGAAAACTGTATGGCAAAAATTAGGTATAGATCAGTATCTCACACCCTATACCAGTGATGGTGAACCTATGGCATAGGTGCCAAAGATGGCACACAGAGCACTCTCTATGGGCACACACAGCACCCCCTCACACCCACCCCCAGAATTCATTACTAGAAAGGTAGAGGGACTTGGGTGGCATTGCTCCCTTCCCCCTCTCCACTGTGCCTGAAAACATTTTTTCACACACCCCCCACCCCTCTGCCCAGGAGCCAATGGGAACACACAGAAGGGAAAGTTGGCAGCTTACAGGTGGCAGAGCTGGAGGGGAGCAGAGCACTCAGGACACTACCTTCCCCCTCTCTACACTCCCTGAGGACATTCCTCACTTCACTTGTCCCCAGCCCAATAGTCCAATGGGAATGCTTTCTCCCTCCCCTGTGTGGAGTAAGGTAGTGGGGTGGATCATGGCACATGGTCTCTAAAAGGTTTGCCAACACTGCCCTATACCAAGATAACCTGAAAATGGGTATATGATTTAGACATAATGGGTAATGTTATAAGTAAATTTAAGGGACCATTGAATAGTTTACCTGTCAGATCTATGGAGAAGGGAAGAATTTATGACCAATGAAGAGACAGAGAACATTACAAGGTGTAAAATGAATAAATTTTATTATATTAAAGTAAAAAGATTTTGTACAAATGAAACCAATGCAACCAAAATTAGAAGGTATAAGAAATAAAATGGATATGAAAAGATAGATTTAAAAATATTAGGGAATTAAAAGATTTATTGGTATCCATTAGAAAAATGAAGCCATGTGCCATGTTAAGGGTTCATTTTAAAAGACCTGCCATTACCTCCTCCACCATGCTGCTTCAGCCAGAAAAGAGACAGTGCAAGCCCAGCCACCCATTTTTAACCTCTGGTCCATGTCATTATGTAACTGCCTACATCATTACATAAGCCAGGAATCATGGGAATTGTACTTTGAAAGACCCCTAAACTTCCACAGGAAGTTTAGATCAGAGACCTCAAAATTTCAATTATACATTCCTCCCTGAAGAGCCAAGAGAGACTTGTCTCCCTGAAGGCTCTTGTAAACATAACTAACTTTTAAATTACAGAAATTTGTGAATAAAAAGAAAAGAGGACAAAACCAATGATCCAATGATTGCTAGGCACATTGACAAAAAGCCAATTAGGGGGCAGTCCTCTTTGGCATAAGAGTATACATTCAAAACAAATGCATTCAACTCCCCATAGTTCAATCAACTGCACCCCAAAGTTCATTCTGGATCTTCTTGATGTAGTGTAGGTTCTTCAGGCATCTTCATGGTGCCTTCTCCAAACAGGTTCGTTGTCTGGATTCTGGGGAGATGGCAAATTTCTTATCCTGAAATTACTCTCAAAAGAATTTAAACTTTACATTATAGATTATAATATATACATTCTGATTATAAAACATACATACCCCCCTAAAGAGAATTAATAACCACATTCCCCTCTGAAGAGGATTAAGGCCAACACCCAGATCAGCTAAGGATACATGGCTGAGTTATGGGGTTGTATGAGTCGATTGGCAAAAGAAATAAAGAAAAAAACAGCTGGGCTTGCACTGTCTCTTTTCTGGCTGAAGCAACATGGTTGCAGAGGTAATGGCGGGTCTTTTAAAAATGACTCTTATTATGGCACATGGCTTCATTTTTCTAATGGTTACCAATAAATCTTTTAATACCCTAATATTTTTAAATCTATCCTTTTGTATCAATTTTATTTCTTACAAAGGGAAACAACAACCTGGGGGAATTTATCATTTTTTATAATTTATACTTTTATATTTATATTTATAATTTTATAATTTATAATTTCTCTGATAAAGATCTCATTTCTCAACTATATAAAGAACTAAGTCAAATTTACAAGAATACAAGTCATTTCCCAATTGACAAATGATCAAAGGATATGAATAAGCATTTTTCAGATGAAGAAATCAAAGCTATCAATAACCATATGAAAAAAGGTTCTAAAACTCTCTTGATTAGAGAAATGCAAATTAAAACAACTCGGAGGTACCAACTCATACCTATCAGATTGGTCAATATGACAGTAAAGGAAAATGAGAAATGTTGCAGGAAATGTGGCAAAATTGGGACACTAATGCGTTGCTGGTAGAGTTGTGAACTGATCCAACCATTCTGGAGGGCGATTTGGAATTATGCCCAAAAGCTATTAAAAAATGCATACCCTTTGATCCAGAAATACTACTACTAGGTCTGTATCCCAAAGAGATTTTTTTTAAACCCTTACCTTCCATCTTAGAATCAATACTGGGTATTGCTTCTAAGGCAGAAGAGTGGTAAGGGCTAGGCAGTAGGGGTTAAGTGACTTGCCCAGAGTCACACAGCTAAGAAGTGTCTGAGGTCAAATTTGAACCCAGGACCTCCCATCTCTGGGCCTGACTTTCAATTCACTGAGCCACCAGCTGCCCCTCCAAAGAGATTTTTTTTAACAGGAAAGGACCTGCTTGTACAAAAATATTTATACCTGTTCTTTTTGTGGTGGCAAAGAATTGGAAACTAAAAGGATGTCCATTAATTGGAGAATGGATGAACAAATTGTAATATATGATGGTGATGGAATACTATTGTGCTATAAGGAATGATGAGCAAGATTATTTCAGAAAGAGCTGGAAAGACCTACATGAATTGATGCAGAGTGAAATAAGCAGAACCAGGAAAACATTGTATACAGTAACAGCTATATTGTGGAATGATCAACTGTGATAGACTTAGCAACCATCAGCAATACAACAATTCAGGACAATTCTGAGGGACTTATGACAAAGAGTACTATCCATCTCCAGAGAAAGAACTGTTAGAATAGGAATGCAGATGAAAGCATACTATTTTTCACTTGTTTCCTTGGGTATATGTTTTGGGATTATTCACTTACAATAATGAACAACATGAAAATATGTTTTATATGATAATACACATATAACAGAAAAAGGGGGAAAACAAAAAAAAATAACAGTATTAGAAATGCTAACAATAGCAATAAGAAGAAAAAGTAGTAAGAAGAAAAAGAAGTAATAAAACTGCCTCTTTTGCAGATAATATGATATATGTGGAAAATTATAGATTCAACCAAAAAGTCGGTTAAAACTATCAATAATTTTAGTAAAGTAACAGGATATAAAATAAAGCTCCATAAATCATCAGAATTTTTACACATTACTAACAAACTTTAGCAAGAAGAGATAGAAAAAGATTCTCCATTTAAAATAACCACACATAGAACAAAATACCTAGAAGTATATCTACCATAACATACTTAGGAACTACATGAATATAATTACAAAACATTTTTTATCTAAATAAAGTCAGGCCTAAATAATTTGAGAAATATTGTTCATGGATGGATGAGCAGAGGTAATATAATTAAAATGACAAATCTATCTAAAACTAATCTACTTATTTAATGCCATCCCAATCAAATTACCAAAAAAATTATCTTATTGCGCTAGAAAAAATAATAACAATATTCATTTGGAAGAACAAAAGATCAAGAATATAAAAAGAATTAGCAAAAAAGACAAAAAGGAAAAAGGGCTAGCAGTTCTAGACTTTAAATTATATTATAAAACAGTAATTATCAAAACTGTCTGGTAGTGGCTAAGAATGGAAAGTAAATCAGTAGAACAGAACAGACATGCAACAAACAGCAATAAAAGATTATGGTAATATTGTATATCACAAAATCATAGATCCAAACTATTGGGATAAGAAATTACTATTGGTAAAAAAAATTGTTGGGACAAATGAACTAGGTATAAGTCAATATCTTATACCATTCATTAAAATAAGCTCTAAATAGACATATGATTTAAACATAAAAGTAGATATGATAAATAAATGAGAACAGGGAATATATTACCTATCAGATCTGTGGAAAGGAAAGGAGTTTATTAGCAAACAAGAGATGGAGAGCATTGTTAGATGTAAAATGGATATTCTTGTGTATATTAAAATGAAAAGTTTTTGTCCAAATAAAACAAAGGTTGCCGAGATTAGAAGGAAAGCAGAAAATTGGGAAAAAATTTTAATAGCTAGTGCCTTGGATAGAGGTCTCATATATAAAATATATAGAGAACTTTATCAAATTTATAAGAATAAGAGCCATCCCCCAATTGACAAATGAGCAAAAGATATAAAGACAGTTTTTGGATGAAGACATCAAAGCCATATATAGATATATGAAAAAATGTTCTAAATCATTACTGATTAGAGAAATTAAACCAAAACAAATTGACTAAAATGAGAAAAGGGCAAAAATGACAAATTTTAGAGGGTATATGAAAAAATGGGGACATTAATACACTATTGATGGAACTGTTAACTGATCCAACCATTTTGGAGAGCAATTTGAAATTATTCCCAGAGAGTTATAAAGTTATATATGTCCAAGGAGATCAGGGAAAAGGGGAAAGAACCTATAAGTTCCAAAATATTTAAAGCAGCTCTCTTTCATGGTGGCAAAGAAACAGAAATCAAGGGGATGTTCATCAATTGGGGGATGGCTAAACAAACTGTGGTATATGATGGTAATGGAATATTACTACTCCGTAGAAAATGTTGACAAATTAATTTTTTTAACTTGGAAAAAATTACACATGATAATGAAGAGTGAAATGAATAGAACCAGGAGAACGTTATATACAGCTAAAGACTTCATATTTCAAGAATATGTGACTTGTGAATGTTCACCTCTAGAGAATGAACTGAGAAATGGAAACACCAAAAGCATAATCTATATACACATATCTATTTGCTTGATGATGCCTTCTATGGTGTGAGGAGGTGAGGAAGGAGATGAGATATCTGGAAATAAATTCAAAAGATAAATAAATGAACAAATGAAGGAAGGAAGGAAGGAAGGAAGGAAGGAAGGAAGGAAGGAAGGAAGGAAGGAAGGAAGGAACAAAAGAACAACAAAACTAATAAGCCATTAGTTAATTTGATCAAATTCCAAAATAAAAAAGATGAAGTCACAAGAGAGGAAAAAAGAGAATGATCAGATTCTAACATTTGCCAGCAAAACTGAGGATTATTGATAATAAAAAAGATTGTTTGAAAAAAAGAAAACATTAAGAAAAACACAGAAATTATTAATAAGATTAAAGGCTGGTAAGACGAATAAAATTGATAAACCTTCAGGTAATCTACTTAAAAAGTAGAGAGAAGAAAATCAAATCAATAAAATAGCAAATGAGCAAGGTAAAATCACAGAAAAATAGAAGAAATAAAAAGAATATTTCAAAACTATTATACTTTTAAAGAATAGTTGGTACCCATTCTTCACAAATTATTCTCAAAAACTTAGAAAAGAATGAATCCTACCAGAATCTTTTAATGAAATACATTTAGTCTTAATACCTAAACCAGGGAAATCTAAAACATGGAAAGAAAACTATATGCCAATATCTTTTGAATATTGACTCAGCAATTTTAAACAAAATCTTATCAGATTACATCAATTTATCCAAAAAGTATTCATTATGATCAAGTGAGGTTTATACTAGTAATGCAAAGTTCAATAGTTCAACATTAGGAAAACAATCAACATTAATCATATTAAAAATCAAAATGCCCCAAATCACATGGTTCTCTAATAGATGCAGAAAAAACCTTTGATAAATTACAACATTCTTTTTTGCTTAAAATCCCTACAAATTATAGGTATTAAGGGACCTTTTTAAGACATCATAAAAAAGCATCTATCTAAACCCAAAGCAAGCATCATATACAATGAAGATATACTAGAACCTTTTCAAGTATTCAAAATTAGGATTAGACCACCATATTACACCATAACTGCAATACATTTAAGGCATATATGGCCTTAAAATTAAAGAACATACTTTTAAAAAATTAGAAGTGAAACAGATCATAAGACTCTCACAGCTATGCTAAAAGATGTATTCTTAACCAAGAAGAGACTGAGGCAAGTACAATAGATAAATTGATAACCTGATTACTTAAAACTAAAAAGCTTCTTCACAGACAGAATTGATGCATCTAGAATAAGAAGGGAAATAGATGAATGGGGGGGTGGATTTGTTTCAAATTTCTCTGATAGGGGCTTAGTGCCCAAGAAAATTAAATAAATATAGATAGATTTGCGTATACATGTATACATATAAAATAATAAAACATATGTAAATAATATATAATATCAATATAATGTGTATAAAACTAATAGCTATTCCACAACAAATGGTCAATGGGAATGAACAAGTAGTTCTCAAAGGAGAATTGTAAAGTATTCATAACCACATGAAAAAATAATCCAAATTACTAAAAATAAGAGAAATGTAGATTGAAACAACCTCACACCCTGAAAATTAGCAAAAATTACCAAAAAAAAAAGCAATAGTAAAAGTTGGAGGGATTGTGGGAAAATGGGCACACTAATACCTTGTTAGTGAAGCTCTGAAATGGTACAACTATTTTGGAAACTAATTTGAAATTATGCAAATAAAGTGACTAAAATGCCTGTATCCTATGAACCAGAGACTATTATTGAGCTTATACTCCAAGAAATTCATTAATTAAAAAAATCCCTATATTCTCCCAAATATTTATAGCAGCATTTATTTGAGATAGCTAAGAACTGGAAACTAAGTAAATGCCTATCAACTGGGGAATAGACAAACAAATTATAGTACATGAATGTAACAAAATACTACTGTGCTATAAGAAATGATGCATGTAACAGAGAATCATGGAAAGATCTATATGGATTGATGCAGAGCTAAGTAAGCAGAGCCAAGAGAACAATATACACAATGACTACTGGAAACAATGTAAATGGAAAAAACACACCAAAAAATCAAAAGTAAATGTAACAAAATTATAAAAATCAAGCAAGACTCAAAAACAAATGAGAAGATACCCTCAAACTACCTTTCTTGAATGTGGGAAGTTCACAGGTATTACATATTGTAAATGTTTCAGACTTTTCCAATATATTTATTAATTGTGCTGATTAAATTCTTTCTCTAAAAAAAAAAAATACTATTTTTTGGAATCAGCAAGGTAGATCAGTGGATTGAGAGCCAAGCCTAGAGACAGGAGGTCCTGGGTTTAAATCTGACCTCAGATACTTCCTAGCTATGTGAAACTGGATAAGTCCCAACACCCATTGCCTAGCCCTTACTTTTCTTCTGTCTTGGAACCAATATACAATATTGATTCTAAGACAGAAGGTAAGGGTTTAAATATAAATATGATTTGTCAATGGAATGATTCTCAGTGAAGGGGATACCAATATATGGGAAATTGTAATGAAATAGAAAATATCAATTAAAAACAAAAAAATTTTAAATACACACAAAAAAAATATGAAGTTACCTATGTCTCTGGATTCTACCCTAATAACATCTATCACATCCTCTTCTCCATTCATTTTGTCACCACCTTGGATTATTATTCTCATTCAGATTATTTTAATTGGTTGTTTTGTTTTATTATTATAATTGTATAATTATTATAATTATAGACTATAATTATTATAATAATTGGTTATTCTGTACACATAGATTTGCCAAAATAATATTTTTTATTAAGTGACCATTACACTACCACTGCTCAAAAAATTTAAGTGGTTCCTTTTTTTCCAATAATACAAACTCTTTAGTATTTACAGCCTTCACAATCTTGTTTCAATTCTCCGTTAGTTGTTTTTTTAACCTTTACCTTCTGTCTTAGAATGGATACAAATATGGGTTACAAGGCAAAAGAGCAGTAAAGGGTAGGCAATTAGAGATAAGTGACTTGCCCAGGATCGCACAGCTAGCCAACTTGTTAAATTTTATTTCTTCTTACCTCTCCCTATTAGATAACCTTATGTTAAAACCAAGCTAGATGACCATAAATGCACAACCCAAATTAAATTGCTTTCCTTCTCAGGATGGGGGGAGAGAAGAGGGAAAGGGAGAAGAATATTACAATTTCAGAAAATGTATGTTGAAAACTGTCATTTCTTATAATTGGGAAAATAACATATTTTAATTTTTTTCATAAAAAATATTTTTAAACCATGCTAGACTACTGGCAGTTCCTCAAAACTGACTTTCCAGACAGGTCATCCTCTCATACTTGGAATGTATTCCTTTCCTAAGAACAGTTCCCATCCAGTGAAGCCTTTTCTGATCCTTTTCCAGTAGAAAGTATTTATTTACTCTCCCCTGCAAATTTTCTTAGAACATTTTATCTGGATCTTGATGCATTAAGGTTATGTATGATCCCTGGCCCATTAAAATATAAATTCTATGAGGGCAGGAATTGTGGGGGCAAAGGGGTGGTTCATTCGATATTCCTAGTGCCTAGGATGGTTAATTTGTACAGTGTATGAACTTAATTTTTACTTGGTTTAACAAAAGAATAAGCAAAATAAAGAACAATTATGTTTAGCTTCTTTCAGGTTCCTACTGCTATCTAGTCACTCCCTATATAAAATATTCCTCATTCACTCAAATATTCATTGAGTATCTACAATGTGCAAGGCAAATTCAGTGTATTTGTAAGAAATTTCTAAAGGGAACAGAGGCCCAAACATATAACTAAGGCTTCCAGTTTACAGTTATTTCACCAGCACTTTTCTACCATTTATCAATTTTCTTTACTTACAGAGAAAAAAAAAACTCTGACATGAGAACAAATCCCTTCTTTTGTGTTTTGATAGTTTTCGAGATTTTTTTTTTATTTCAAAAGGGAAGGTCTTCCATTCTTCTATACTCAAGCAGTTGATAGGCAATACATAGCAGCAGCACAAAATGATGGAGTAGTCTACTTATCTTTAGGAGCTGGTGCTGCAAGGCAAGGAGGGCTGAGAGAGGTACCACTTCTTTTTCCTTTCAAAATTACTCTGACCCCAGGGCCGTGGGGGAGGGGGCGCAAGGAGAGTGATAACAAACAACAACAACTCAATTTTTCACTTTATTTCCTGCCCACAATTAAACACACAAAACAATGTAAAGTTCACACCCTTACACACACACACACACACACACACACACACCCCACCACCACCACCACCACCACCACCACCACCAATCATTCTCACTACCAATTTTTTACATAAGGGAACTGGAACATATTTTGTATTAAAATTACTAGGTTTAGGGTTTTTCAATGTTTTCTATCTGTGATATCTACACCAGAAATGTCATTATGAGGATCCTTCAACCAGCTGAAAAAAGAAAAATTATCTTTGTTTACAGCTAATTTTTTATTGGATATCATAGAAACTTTCTTAAGATTTTAAGACTACTTGCTTAAGAACTCCAATATATCAGTGAAGATGATAGTTATAGATTAGAAACTAGATGGCAGCACCTACCTGCTTTTTTACCAGTTCACAAATCAAAGAGGCCAAAAACATTTTTGTAAGTTCACAGATTTAGAGGTAGAAGACATTTTACAAGTAAACAAATTGAACCACCTCACTTTACAGATGAGGAAAATGAGACTGAGAGAGTAAAGTGGGAGAGTTGGAATTTGAACCCTGGTTTTAGGTCTCAAAAATCCAGTGCTCTTTCCATAGTACCAAACTGATGTGTGCTAAGTTTAAGATAGTGGTGGAAAATCCAACTGGAGGGACTTAAAAGGTAATCATGGGTGTACTAGAGTGCTGTGAAAAGGCTGGTAGTGGGAAGTGATAACTTTGGGATCTACATTAAGATGATAATTGAAGTCATGGAGTATATGAGATGACAAAATGAAAGCATGGAAAGAAAAGTCCATTCAATTTAACTCAAAAGACATTTATTAACCTACTACTATGTAATAAGCACTCCCTAGGTCCTGGAGGATGCAAAGATAAAAACAAAGCAATCCTTAACTTCAAAGAAATTATAATCTTTTTGGAGAAAACAGTTTACATAAAGGTGAGTAAGTACAAAATACAGTTAAATGCTCAAATGGATTTGCCATCTCAGCAAAGCAGGTCTCAGAATAAATATAACGTAAATATAGAAATAGAGTGTTGGACAATGGGCTGAATTGGTGCTGAGGCAGCATGCAACAGATAGACAATAACAGAAGCTATGTCACAAGGCAGCACATAATTATTAAAGGGATTCTATAAATAATAACTGTCTAAGAGTTCAGAGGGGGAGGGGTGAAGCATCCTTTTTTGGCTTGGATAGTCAGAAAAGGTTTTCCAGAGGAACTGGAATTTGAATTGGGACTTGAAGTATAGAGGGACCATGGACATGTAGAGAAAAGGGAAAAGAAATGCAGCATTCCAGGCACATGAAACAGCATGAGAAAAAAGCAAAGAGACCAGAGAATGAAAGTATAAGAGACTCCAGTTTGTCTTTTTGGAATGAGGGAGACATGATAGGGGAAATATACACAGCAAAATGACTAGAAAGGTACCAGGCTAGGAATTTTGGTCTTGATCTTACAGACAGTTAGGATCCTGTGAAAGGAGTACCAAATTGGCATTTTGTTTAAGAAGATTAATCTGGTACATGTTAAATGAGATGGAAAAGCAATGGGCCCAGGAAGGACAGCTTATGAAGCGATTCAAGTCTATTCCAGTCTATATTCTTCCATGTCTGCTTCAAAGCAAATTTCTGAATGACTTGTCTTCATGACTCCCACATTCTGTTTAGTTTGAAGAATTCACAGATGTACAAAATCACAAACTGATGCTAGCTTCTCATTTCTTATTACAGGATCAACCTGGCTGAATAGAAAAGGCTAAATAACACAGTTCTACTTCCCTCTATTGGTGATATGGAATGGATGCAACCAGGCCAGATCTACTCTGAAGACATACTCTGAAGAAGTTCTCTAACTGCATGGAAATTTTGTGTGGCTTAACTCCATTGATTTACATAAGATCTGTCATCCTCTCACACGTTAATGTCTCCTTTGTGGAAAATAAGTCAAAACAAAACAGTGTTCTACGTAATGCTCTAAATTATTTGTGTCGAGGGATCAGAGACAGAGGTAAGGGGGAAGAAAAATCATCATCATTACTATCAATTACTGGGTCAACCAGGCTACATAATGGCAATTTCACAACAGGAAAATTATCTTAGCTATGCATAAATGAAATATTGGGCCACTTGTGGGCATGGAATGCCTTGGAGAGATGTTGGGAATCATGCTTGAACTTAAAAGTGAACTAAAGCCTGCTGAAGTGCCATTACAAGCTGTCCAGTCTCTGTTCAAACCAAAACCATACCTAAAGCAAATGATCAAAACCAAATGCTAGACATTAAAGAGGATGCATTCTTTTAGCCATTTTCTTTCATCACAACAGAGCACCTCCATTATCACTGGAAATAGAGCCATCACTGTGCATTCCTGGGACAAAATCAATATGTCAGGTGCTTCTCAGAATAACTTCAATGAAAGGGACAGATTAGACCAAAAAAAAAAATCATCAACATGTGGTAAAGTTTATGAACCACTGTGATTGGAATCTGATAGACTACTGAATCTATTTCCTCTTTTTTTTAAAACCTTTACCTTCCATCTTAGAATCTGTGTATTTGGTCCAAGTCAGAAAAGTAGTAAGGGCTAGGCAATTAGAGGTTAAGTGACTTGCCCAGGGCTGCACAGCTAGGAAGTGTCTGAGACCAAATTTAAACCCAGGACCTTATATCTCCTCTTTTATGAAGGTTTGCAGGCAAGTAAGATAGCAGCAGAGTCTGGGGAACTTTGGCACAGACTGCTATGCCAGCATCAAGGATCTATGATTCTAGAAAGAGAGAAAGAGTAGGTTACACAAGCAACCATTTTAGAAAAGCAGAACCTTCTTAAATCGTCTCTGTCTCAGAAGTTTTCCCACTATCAAAATATTTATCCAATTTGTCCTCACAGGATCCTAATGAGAGAGGTTATTTTTATCCCTATTTGAGACAAAGAGGATTAACTGAAGTTACACATGAAATCGTCTGGAACTAGAAACAAAGATTACTTACCAGTGACCTTATTCTTATTATAGATTAGTCATTCCTGCCTGGTAAGCCTTTCAAAAGTAACCAAGCATTACCTTGGTGATGAATTAACTTGGGGATAATTTTTTGAGAAACTCAATTTTCCAGATGTCCATTTTATTCTCTGATTTAACCCCTGCTACTATTAAGAGATACACTTTGCTCATGTACTTGAACATCAACAATAATAAAGTTACTATCTAGAGACATAAGATAACAAGATAAAGTAGGAGACAAAAAATCCCAAGTTATGCAATTAAATGAAATCATGCCAATACAGCCATCTATTCATTACAACACAGACCCCAGCTCTTATGTACAACCATTTTATAAGTCAGGTACAAATCTCAGTTGGGATTTAGTCAATAATCTACTTTAGACTTTTCATCAGTCCAGTGAAAGAGTTCTCTTTCTCTATATCTAAACATTTCTCAATCTAATCACTTTCCCCTCCAGCCCCCAGGCATGGCCTATATTCTTTGCTTGCTTTTGGCACTAAAATGACACTGAAAGCACAACCACTCACTTGATTTTAGAGTTCATCTAAGAAAACTTTAAAATCTTACAAATTTCTTTTAAGTCCACTAACTCTGGCTATTATTAAAGAAGCAAGAGGTCTTCAAGGCAAAATGGAAATAAAGGAACACTGGTTCACAGCGACAGAACATGCTGCATAGAGCTACTAAGATATCAGCATTACAGGGTGCAGCAGGATGGCTCAGTAGATTGAGAGCCAGGTCCAGAAATGGGAGATCTTGGGTTCAAATCTGACCTTTGTGATCCTGGGCAAGTCACTTAATCCCCATTGCCTAGCCCTTACCACTCTTCTGCCTTAGAATCAATACTGACTCTAAGGCAGAAGTTAAGGGTTTAAAAAAATTTTTTTTTATTTTAAACCCTTAACTTCTGTGTATTGGCTCCTAGGTGGAAGAGTGGTAAGGGTAGGCAATGGGGGTCAAGTGACTTGCCCAGGGTCACACAGTTGGGAAGTGTCTGAGGCCGGATTTGAACCTAGGACCTCCCTTCTCTAGGCCTGGCTCTCAATCCACTGAGCTACCCAGCTGCCCGGGTTTAAAAATTTTAATTTAATTTAATTTTAAAAGATATCAGCATTACCCTCAGAAATAAAAAATGAAAAAATTTTATTTTAGGCCAAATTAGCTTTCTTAAGAATTGCAATCATTCTCATCTTCAAATAAGCTTTCTTAATTTCAAGATTCATATTCCTAGAATCATCAAAAAGATGTCACTAATTCAACAAATTCAAATTTTGTTAAGCACCTATTATGTACCAAGTAAATGCCAAGAAATATAAAAACTTTCACATATCCTTGCCCTTATGATTTCTTCTTCTAATTTTGAGTTCATTAACATATAACCATTTGTCCTGGCACTCCACATTCTCTCTAGTACATAATATTTTGTAAGCCATTAAAGTGACAAATTTTTACCTGTGAGTCTCTCAAAAAAATCCCATATAAATTCAAAATGACATTATTACTAGCAAAAATAAGAGCTTACAATCTAGTAAGAAGATAATGCACCAATCCAGATAGTTATAATATTACATATGTGCATTAAAGAGTTATAAGACCAGAGTGTTATATTAAATCCAAAAGGGTAGGACCCACCAACAGAGAGAATTGAGAAGGCTCCCTGGAGGAGATGGCATTTGAGTTGAGCTTTAAAAGGGAGGCAGAAATTCAACAGGCAAAGAAAGCATTTCAGGAATCGCCTTGGCCAAAAGCATAACAAGAGCATGAGAGACATTCATGGAGTAGAACTGTTTAATTTAGCTGGAACACAAAATATATAAAGAGGAGTACTATGAGAGAAGACTGTAAAAAGGAGGGTGGTACTGAGTTATGGAACACTAGTCAAAGGAGTATAACCCTCATTCAGGAGGCAATACTAATACTTCAGTTCTCCGGATGGATGTAGAACCTCATCCCTGTGGATACTCCTTCCAACAATACAGGTCACAGCCTATCCAAGCCCTCTGATCCTGTGTGATTCTGGATTGTGTCTTCCCATAAGTCCTCTCTATGGCTAGGGGGAAGGTTCTCTCCACTGTGCTGGAGGCCTTTCTTTGACTCTTTGAGCATTATGGGAGTACTAGTAAACCATCTAAACCAGTGATGGACAAACTTTTTAAAGAGGGGGCCAAAGGAAAGGAAATGCTCATCTTTCAGTCTGTTTCTAAGGCAACTCTTTGGAAGTTTCATTGTATTGTATCCTACTCATTGTATTTGTCACATTAGGAATAATGTCAACCGGCCAAAAGGACATTTCAGAGGGCTGTATCTGGCCCACGGGCAGTAGTTTGCCCATCACTGGTCTAAACCATATATTTTCCCTTCCTGTTGCTACACAGGTAGTTCCTGCTTTTCTGGCTCTTTGTTTCTCTGATATTATCTCCTCCTCTACTCCGGGCATGCAAGTTATTTCTGATTATACAATGTAGTTTATATACACCCATCCTCATCATCTTGGCTGAAGTTTACATATCATTTCAACATTTGAAGAATGCTGTACATCCATGACTTTATCTGATTCCCACAACAAAATAAGTACTACAGGTATGAACTGCCTCCATTTTATAGATAAAGAAAATGAGGCTGAGATATTAACTGACTTGCCCATTTAGGAGTCAAACTCAGGTTGTTCACTTTTTTCTTGTTTTTTTCCTGATTCCAAGTGCAAGGGTTTGTCTATTCTATAGTGTTGCCTGTAGGAAGCTCCAAGAGATTCCTGAGCCAAGAAGTAACAAGTGACATAACTAGAAATATGTATAATAAATACTATCCTAGGGAGCAGCTAGGTAGTTCAGTGAATTGAAGCCAGGCCTAGAGACAGGAGTTTTCTATCTCTAGGAGACTCGGTTCAAATATGGCCTCAGACACTTCCTAGTTGTGTGATCCTGGGCAAGTCACTTACCCTCCAATGCTTAGCCCTTAACACTTTTCAGACTTGGAACCAATACCCAGTATTGATTCTAATATGAAAGGTAAAGGGTTTTTTTTTAATTTAAGTTTTTTTTAAAGTTATCCTAGCAATAATCTAAAGGAAGAATGGGAAGAAAAAGAGAGGAAAAGAATGGAGAAAGAAAGGTCTGTTAGGAGGCTACTGCTATCATCCAGTTATACATGGTACTGATGACCTGAACTAGCAGTGGAAAAAGATAAAGACTAGTCTCAAGAGAAGACATGGAAGTATAATAAATAGACCTGGTAACTGACTACCTGTGAAAGGTGAGAGAGATTAAAAAGTCAAAGATAATCCCTACTTTATAAGCAGAGAAATCCAGGTAAATAGTGTCAATGACAGAAATACTAAAGTGAGAAGGAAGAGTAATTTTAAGGCAAAAATGATAAGGTAGGTTTTGAACATATGTTTGAATAAGACATTCAAATGAATATTTCTCATAAATAATTAGACAAGCAAGCTTGGGGTCCATATGAGACAACAGCACTGGAAATGCAAATTTTGGACATAGACGTGATAGCTAAAATAACTGGAATAAATGAAGGAGAGAAGGTAAGGGAATAAGCATTTTTATATCACACCTACTATGTGCCAGGTACTGTGCAGATGTCTCATTTGAGCCTTACAACAATGCTGTGAGGTAGGTGCTCTTATGATTACCACTTTACAATTGAGGAAACTGAAGCAACCAGAGTGACTTGCCCAGGGTCACACAACTAGTAAATGTCTGAGGCCAGATTGTCCTGACTCCATGCTCAACTCTCTATCTACTGCTTTAACAGCTACAATCAAGATCAAGATCTCTCCTCTTCTGTAACCAGAGAAAGAAGAGAAATAATAGAAGCTTAGAAGTTTCAGGGAAGACAGTGGGTGTACAAAGGGAGTTCATACTAGATGGCATCTGTTTTCTCCTATCTAGTAGAAGATTAAGGGATTTGCTCTAAGTCTTAGAGATGGTATGTGGTACCAAGAGGAAAGAAAATAATTTAGAACAATAGCTATGGGAAATGAGTTGGAAAATTAATTGATAATGATATAATGGAATTATCAAGCATCAGCAAGGGCCCAGGTAAATTTTGTACCATGAATTTATGGTACTAGATGTAGTCTGTCCCTCAATAAATACTGAGGAGATTGATTGGCTGTTAACTGCCACCAAGCTCTACAAAACTGTATGTACCTTTGGAGCAGCTAGGTGGTTCAGTGAATAGAAGCCAGTAAAGGAAAATAATAAATGCTGGAGGAGATGTGGCAAAATTGGGACACTAATGCATTGCTGGTGAAATTGTGAATTGATCCAATCATTCTGGAAAGCAATTAAGAATTATGCCCAAAGGGCTTTAAAAGAATGTATGCCCTTTGATCCAGCAATACCATTAGTAGGTCTGTATCCCAGAGATAAAAAAAATGGGGATGAACCTCTTTGTACCAAAATATTTATAGCTGCACTTTTTGTGGTAGCAAAAAAATTAGAAAATGAGGGGATGTCCTTTGATTGGGGAATGGCTGAACAAACTGTGGTATATGGTAGTGATGGAATTCCTTCCCTTCTTCCAAACTTCCCTATTACTATCTAGGCATTACCATCCTCCAAATCACCCAACTTTATAATTTTGATGCCATCCTGAACTTCTCACCCATATAGCATTTGGCAATCAGGTACCAATCATATTTCTACTTTCACAATATCTCTCCTCCTTTTCCTTTAGACTGTGAATTCCTCAAAAGAAGGAATTATTTTTGCTTTTCTCTGTATCACCAGTGCTCAGCATAATGCCTGCCACATAGATTTTTAATAAAGGCTTATAGCTTTAATTGATTTCTCTCTATTCACATAGCTACCACCTTAGAGCAGACCCTCAACAACTCTCACATAAGCTATTGTTACAAACTTCTAATTGGTTTCCCTGCTTTAAGTCTCTCTTTTCAAATTCATCCTCCATTCAGATGCCAAAGGGATTTTTCTGAAGCTAGATCATCCACTTATCTCCTCAATAAACTCCAATGGCTTCCTATTACCTATAGGATCAAAGGCAGAGTCCTTGGTTTATCATTTAAAGCTTTTTATCATCTGGTCCCTTTCTACTATAGAAATTGAGTGACCAATATGACTCCATCTTGCAACTGAGATCTGGATCTCAGTTCTTTTTCTGTTCAGTTTGAGTCTAGTCCAATTTCTGTCTTGTCAGAAAACTTGATTCAATTATGGAAATTGTGAGAAAACTTTATTGTATTATTTGAACCTAGCCCTCTGTGTCTAGGAAGCTGGATCACCTTTACCTGTTACTTTAAAGATCCTTAACTAGGATCTAGTTATGCTGACAAGAAATCCAATCAGATCCAAAGACTGATGCAAAGGAGTTTTCTCACAATTATACATCTCAAGCAATACATATGTCTTATCTAAAAACTGCCCTGTGCTGAACAATCAGTTACTATTTCTTTGTTCCTTTGATCAAATACAGTCAATTGGGGTCCCATTGCATGAGGCAATCTGCTTGGCACACCTGATCTGTATAAACCCAGAGTGAGGCCAGGAGCCCCAGCCCAAGCTTGTTGTGAAGACTTGAACCCCAGCATGAAGCAATCTGCATGGCACACCTGGTCTATGTAAGCCCTGACGAAGGCCCAGAGCTAGCTCCTACAAAAGATCAAGGCAAAGCTACAAGGCCCAGAGCAAGGAAGTCCATAGTGCCTGACCTGATTAAGTCCATTGTGAGGCCAAATGCTCCCACCCAAGTCTAAGGATAGACTTTGAGCCCTAGCACAGAGTAGTTCACAATGTTCTGAGCTCTGCAAGACATCATCAGTCTCAGGGTATGAACGAATCAGCAATGGGAGATGGCTTTTGGAATTCCTAACCCACAGGTCTTCATACTACTTTGGAAGAACTGAATCTTGCAGAAACCCAGAAACAGAGCCAAGAGTAGCATCAAGGAAAAATTGAAGTTTAAGAGAGCACTCTCTCTACCCTAAGAACAGAAACCACCTTTAAGACAAACATGAAAGTCAAGAAAAAGGCTAGGAAAATTAACCTCCAAAAAAGAACAACTAACAAGAGAAAAAAAATTGGCAACGAAGAAGAGGAAGACATAGATACAGATGGGGATAGTAAAGGCAAAGCAAAAACACACAAAACTTCAAAGAAAAATATGAATTTGTCTCAGGCTCCATAAGAGCTCAAAAAGGATTTTAAAAATCAGTTAAGACAAACAGAGGAAAATGGGGCTGAGAAATAAAATCAATGCAAAAAAGAAAATAACAGCAAAAAATTACAGAATAAAATAATTCCTTAAAAATTAGAACGGGGTGACTAGAAGCTAATGACTTCATGAGACATCAAGAAACAATAAAACACAAATCAAAAGAATTAAAAAAGGAAGAAAATGTGAAATATCTCATTAAAAAAAAATAACTGACATGGAAAATAGCTCTAGGAGAGACAATTTAAGAAATAATGGTCTACCTAAAAGCCATGAGTAAAATAGAAATTGAAAGAATTCACAAAAAACCTCTGGAAATACACCCCCAAATGACAACTCCCAGGAATATCATAACTAAATTCAAGAGCCCCCAAGCCAAGGAGAAAATAAAGCAAGAAGCCAAAAAGAAGCAATTCAAATTCCATGAAACTACAGTCAGGATTACACAGGACTTAGCAGCCTCCACAACAAAGGATTAATAGGCTTAGAATATGATATTCCAGAAGACAAAAGATCTAGAAGCACTTATTCAGCAAAACTGAGTATCTTCTTTCAGGAGGAGAAATGGTCATTTAAGGAAATAGAAGATTCCCAAGCATTCCTGAAGAAAATACCAGAACTAAACAGAAATTTTGATATCTGAACACAAGACTGAAGAGAAGCCAGAAAGATAAATGAGAAAGAGAAAACCTAAGGGATTAAATAAGGTCAAATGCTATGTACTCCTATGTGGAAAGATGATATTTATAATTCTTAAAAAAAATTTTATCAGTAGTAGAGCAGTCAGAAGGTGTATACATAGACAGAGGGTGTAGAAGTAAACTCAGTAGGATGACATGATATGCAAAAAAAAAAATCAAGAGATGAAAAAGATTTCACAGAGAGAAAAGAGAAGGGAGAGGTGGAATGGGATAACTTAACTCACCTAAAAGAACATGAAGAACTACTATAGTGGAGGAGAGGCTGAGGGTAGTAACAAGTAATATTTAATCCTTACTCTCATTATAATTGGCTCAGAGACAGAATAACAACCATACTCATTTGGGAATAGAGCAGGGGTCGGCAACCTTTTTGGCCGTGAGAGCCATAAATGCCACATTTTTTAAAATGTAATTTCGTGAGAGCCATACAGTGCTCACAGTGCACGCTCCTGTAACAGTGCACACTCCTGTAACAGCGCCTGAAAAAAAATTGACTTTATGGCTCCTGCAGAAAGAGCCCTCAAAAGAGCCAGATATGGCTCAAGAGCCATACGTTGCTGACCCCTGGAATAGAGTCGTATTTAACCCTATGGAGAAGTAAGAGGAAAATAAGACAAGGTGGGAGGGAGGAGGTAATAGAAGAGAAGGAAAACTAGGAAGTGATGATTAAAAGCTAAACCCTGGGGGCAGCTGGGTGGCTCAGTGGATTGAGAGCCAGGCCTAGAGATGGGAGGTCCTAGGTTCAAATCTGACCTCAGATACTTCCTACCTGTGTGAGCCTGGGCAAGTCACTTAACCCCCATTGCCTAGCCCTTATCACTCTTCTGCCTTAGAACCAATACATAGTATTAGTTCTAAGACAAAAAGTAAGGGTTTTAAATAAATTAATAAGGCAAAACACCTGTGAGGAGGGGCAGAGTGAAAAGAGAAAGAGCAGGATCAAAAGTAGAAAATAAGATGGAAGGGAATACACAGTTAGTAATCATAACTGTGAATGTGAATGGGATGAACTCACCCATAAAATGGAAGTGAAGAGTGGATTAAAAACCAGAATCCAAGATATGTTGTTTACAAGAAATACATTTGAAACACAGATTTATACACAGAGTAAAGGTAAGAGACTGAAACAGAATTTATTGTGCATCATTTGAAGTAAAAAAGCAGCAATAGTAATCATGATCTCAGACAAAGCTAAAGCAAAAATAGATTTGATTTAAAAGAGATAAGGAAGGAAATTATATCTTGTTAAAAAGTACTATAGATAATGAAGTAATATCAATACTAAAAATATATGTATCAAATAGTATAGCTTCCAAATTTTTAAAGGAGAAACTTAATGAGCTTCAGGAAAATAGACTAAAATAGATAGTAAAACTATACTAACAAGTGACCTCAATTTCTCCCTTTCAGATCTAGATAAATCAAACCAAAAAAAAAAAAAAGAAGTAATGGAAATGAATAAAATTTTAGAAAAGTTAGAACTAATAGATCTCTGGAAAAAACTGAATGGGAATAGAAAGGAATATACTTTCTTTTGAGCAGTACATGGCACTTATATAAAAACTGACCATGAATTAGGGCATAAAAACTTTACAACCAAATGGAGAAAAGTAGAAATGACCAATGGAAGCTTTTTAGATCATAATACAATAAAAATTATGATCAATAAGGGCCCATGGAAAGACAAATCAAAAATTAATTAGAAACTAAATAATCTAATGCTAAAAAGAGATGAGGAAAAGAACAAATTATAGAAACAATCAACAATTCCATTAAAGAGAATGACAATAAGGAGACAACATATCAAAATTTATGAGACTCAGCCACAACAGTACTTAGGAGAAAATGTATATCTCTAAACGCTTACTCAATAAAATAAAGAAAAAGCAGATCAATGAATTGGGCGTGTAACTAAAAATATCTAGAAAAATAACAAATTAGAAACCCCAATTAAAGATGAAATTGGAAATCCTAAAAATTAAAAAAGAAATTAATAAAATGGGAAGTAAGAGAACCATTGAACTAATAAATAAGACTAAGAATTGGCTTTATTGAAAAACACAAAAAGAGAATTGGTTAATTTGATTTTAAAAAGGAAATAAGAAAATCAAATGATCAATATCAAAAATAAAAAGGGTGATCTCACCACTGATGAAGTGGAAACTAAAGCAATCATTAGGAGCTATTTTGCCTAATTATATGCCAATAATCTGATAATCTAAGTGAAATGGATGAATATTTACAAAAATATAAATTTCCCAGATTAATAAAAGAGGAAATAAGATACTTAAATAACCCCATCTCAGAAAAAGAAATTGAACAAACCACCACTGAATTCCCCAAGAAAAAACCCCCCAGGGCCAGATGGATTCACAATTGAATTCTATGAAACTTAAAGAATAATTAATCCCAATACTATATAAACTATTTGCGAAAGTAGGCAGAGAAGGAATTCTACAAAATTCTTTTTATGACACCAATATGGTTCTGTTTCCTAAACCAAAAAGAGAAAAAACAGAGAAAGAAAATTATAGGCCAATTTCATTCATGAATATAGAATCAAAAAATTTTAATAAGATACTAGCAAGAAGACTACAGCAACATATCAAAGAAATCATTCACTATAACTAGTTATGATTTAAACCAGGAATGCAAGACTGGTTTAATATTAGGAAAACTATCAGCATAATTGACTATAACCAATAACTAAACTAACAGAAATCACATAATTATCTCAATAGATGCCAAAAAAGCCTTTGACAAAATATAATGCCCATTCCTATTAAAAACATAGGAATAGGGATAGCTGGGTAGCTCAGTGGAGTGAGAGTCAGGCCTAGAGACAGGAGGTCCTAGGTTCAAACCCAGCCTCAGCCACTTCCCAGCTGTGTGACCTTGGGCAAGTCACTTGACCCCCATTGTCCACCCTTACCAATTTTCCACCTATGAGACAATACACCGAAGTACAAGGGTTTAAAAAAACAACAACAACATAGGAATATAAAAAAAATTAAAAAATAAAAAATAAAAAAATGCAAAAAAAAACCAAAAAAAAAACATAGGAATAAATGGATCATTCCTTAAAATGATAAGAAATATTTACCTAAAACCATCAGCAAGTATCATCTGTAATGAAGATAAGTTAGAGCCCTTCCCAATAAAATCAGGAGTAAAGCAAGAATGCCCCATTATCAACACTATTATTTAATATTTTAATAGAAATTCTAGCTTTAGCACTAAGACAAGAAAAGGAAATTGAAGGAATCAAAGTAAAGCGGGCAATGAAGAAACTTAACTATCACTAGATGATATAATGATACACTTAGAAAATCCTAGAGAATCAATTAAAAAACTAGTTGAAATAATTAATAATTTTAATATAGTTGCAGGATAAAAAATAAATCTACATATATCATCAGCATTTCCAAATATTATCAACAAAGTTCAGCACCAAGAAACAGAAAGAGAAATTCCATTTAAAATAGCTCTCTAAACAATATAGATCTACTTGGGAATCTATTTGCCAAGATAAATTCAGGAATTTTATGGACACAATTACAAAATACTTTTCACACAAATAAGGTCAGATCTAAACAATTGGAAAAATATTAAGTGCTCATGGTATGCTCATATTAATTGCATAGATAGGCCAAATTAATATAATAAAAATGACAATTCTGCCAAAATTAATTTATTTACTCAGCACCATACCAATGAAACTACCAAATAATTATTTTATAGAACTAGTAAAAATAATAACAAAATTCATCTGGAAGAACAAAAGGTCAAGAATATAAAGGAAACTAATGAAAAAAAATGTGAAGGAAGGTGGCCTAGTGGTACCAAATCTCAAACTATACTACAAAGCAGTAATCATCAAAACAGTCTGGTACTAGCTAAGAAATAAAATGATATGAATGAACATAGAAATTGAATGAAGGAATGAAGAAATAGAATGGAAAAGATGAGATACAATCTATAGGGGTAAATGATCTTAACAATCTAGTGTCTGATAAACCCAAAGACCCTAGCTTTTGGAATAAGAACTCACTTTTTAACAAAAACTGCAAGGAAAACTGGAAAACCATATGGCAGAAACTAAATATAGATCAATATTTCACACACTATACCAAGATAAGGTCTAAATGTTTATGATTTAAATATAAAGAATGATACCATAAGCAAATTAAGGAGATATAGAATAGTATATCTGGCAGATTTTTGGAGAAGGGAAGAATTTATGACCAAATGAGAGATATCATTATAACGTATAAAATGAATAATTTTGATTATATTAAATTTAAAAGCTTTTGTACACACAAAACTAATAGAATCAAGATTAGAAGAGAAACAAAAAACTGGGAAAAATTGAATAACAAATTTCTCTGATAAAAGTCTCATTTCTCAAATAGAGAACTAATTCAAATTTATAAGAATAAAAGCCATCCCCCTATTGACAAATGGTCAAAGGATATAGACAAGCAGTTTTCAGATGAAAAAATCAAAACTATGAATAATCATGTGAAAAAATGTTCTAATTCACATTTTTGTGGGATGAAATTATGCATTATTCCCCAATATACATTTATTAGTATTAGTAATCATAGATTGGCAAATTCCTATAGAAAATTGTTGAATGCCCATACTTTCCCCTGGAAGTATATAGTCAGTTTTGATGGGTAGTTGATCCGTGGCTGAAGGCCCAGCTCTCTTGCCTTTCTGAATATCATATTCCAAGCCTTGTGGTCTTTTAGCGTGGAGGCTGCCAGATCCTGTGTGATCCTGATTGGTGCTCCTTGATATTTGAATTGTCTCTTTCTGGCTTCTTGTAAGATTTTTTTCTTTTATTTGAAAGCTCTTGAATTTGGCTATTATATTCCTGGGTGTTGACTTTTCTAGGTCCAGTGTAGAGGGTGATCTATGGATCCTTTCAATGTCTATATTGCCCTCTTGTTGTAGGACTTCAGGGCAATTTTGCTGAATAATTTCTTTAAGTATGGAGTCCAAGTTTCTATTAATTTCTGGTTTTTCTGGAAGACCAATGATTCTGAAATTGTCTCTTCTAGACCAGTTTTCTTGGTCTGTCACTTTCTCATTGAGATATTTCATGTTTCCTTCTATTTTATCAGCCTTTTGACTTTGTTTTATTTGTTCTTGTTGTCTTGAGAGATCATTGGCTTCTAATTGCTCAATTCTAGCCTTTAGGGACTGGTTTTCCTTTTCAATCTGGTCATTTCTGGTCTTCAGTTGGTTTGCCTCACTTTCCAATTGTGAAATTCTGCCTTTTAAACTGTTATTTTCTTGCCAGATCTCTTCCATCTTCCTCAACATCTCATTTTTGAACTCTTCAATAGCTTGTGACCAGTTTTCATCGTTTTGGGAAGGTTTGGATACTTGTTTGTCCTCCTCTGTTGTCTAGATTTTCTCTGTGTAAAAGTTGTTGAGTGTTCCAGCGTTTTTCTTGATAATCTTTTTCTTCTGGGGTTCTCGGCTTGCCATTGTCAGCCCCGCCCCTTTTCAGCTTTGTCTTCACATTCAGGGTCTGCCTGCACTTTCTAAGCTCCTGAGGGCTCTGGTCTCCTTGTCCTTGGGTTCAAGCCTCCTGGTTGTTCCTGGTCTGCCCCTCTGCCCAAGGCTCCTTCAGCAGTCTCGGGAGCTGCTTCCACAGCCACGCTCCCGTCTTCACCGGGTCCCCACTCGAGGTCCAAGCCTGCACTCGAGATCTTTGTCCACGCCTAGGGCACTGCCTTCACCCACGCAGACGCTCGGGAAAGTCCATGCGCTCGAGATCTTTGTCCGCGCCTAGGGCAATGTCCCCACCCGTGCAGATGCTCGGGAAAGTCTGTGCGCGTTCTTTAGCCACTTGGGGTCCTACGTCCTATAGCTCTCAGGTACAAACCCTAGAGCTGCCAGTGACTCACTGGTTGCCCCAATCCCGCTTTCACTCTTGTGAGTTGGCCTTGGCGCTGTGCGTGGTGTGGGGGGTGGTGGAGGGGCTTCTTCCTCTCACGTTTTAGTGAAAGCTGTTTCACCCCTTCACAGCATGGAAATGCCCCGGTTCCGCGTACCTTCAATGCTGCGCCCCATTGTGGGGTTCCTTTGTTCGTCTGGATTCGTTTTTATGTCCCCTTGAGGAGTCCTGTATGCTTCAGTTAGAAGAGATCGAGCAGCTGCTCCTTACTCTGCCGCCATCTTAACCGGAAGTCCCCCACAGAGATTTTAACTGCATCCCTGGCTGTTGTGAAAGTTCAGTTACTGGTATTTTTCCCAATCTGTTTTCCCATTCCCCATAAAGTTTCATTAGTTTTATTTGTTACCCCTTTCCCCAGTGGGATCTGTGTGCCTCATCATGTGTTTCTCTGAGTTTTCAGTTTCTTTCCTGTCAGGTAGCAATTGTCAAGTCTCCATTCTTTCACTACATGTCCTGAGAAACGTTGTGATGCTATAGCCCAAGAAATGTTTCAAAAGAGTATTTTCAGCCTGAATTGTTGCAATGCTGCAAATCTTTGGACAGGCCTAAAAACTTGACTCAACTAAAAACTGCAAACCTAAGGAATATTCCCATATGCTTGGAAATGTTGGAAGATAAAGAAAAGACACTAGGAAGCATTGGGAAAGATTAAGTAGGATAGCAGAAGGAGGGTAGAATAAGATACAGTTGATGGGAAAGTGAAGATAGCATTGTGCTAGATCCCTATAAAATCTGAGCCCACTACTTCTGAAACCTCTCAGATTGTGGAGCCTCTCTCTCTCAGTCTCTCTCTCTCTCTCATCTAGTCTCCTGTCTGCTCATTAGAGTGATTCATGGAGGAATGACCCCCACCCCAGAACTTCACTCCACACACATTTGATTAGAGACATGCAAATTAAAACAACTTTGAGTTACCACCTCACACCTATCAGATTGTCCAATATTATAGTAAAGTGAAAATGTTGGAGGGGATGTGGCAAAATCGGGACACTAATGAATTGTTGGTGGAGTTGTGAACTGATCCAACCACTCTGGAAGGCAATTTGGAATTATGCCCAAAGATCTATAAAACTGTAACTACTCTTTGATCCTGTAATACCACTACTGGTCTGTATCCCAAAGAGAGAATTTTTTTAAAGGGGAAAGGACCTACTTGTACGAAAACATTTATAGCAGCTTTTCTTTTGTCACGGCAAAGAATTGGAAATTGAAGGTATGTCCATCAATTGGGAAATGGCTGAACAAATTGTGATACATGATAGTGATGGAATATTATTGTGTTATAAAAAATGATAAGCAGGATGATTTCAGAAAAAGCTGGAAAAGATCTGCAGGAACTGATGCAGAGCAAAATAAGCGGAACCAGGAGAACACTGAACAAACAGCAATACTTGATTAATCAACTTGGCTACTCTCAAAAATGTAACGATTTGGGACAATCCTGAAAGACTTATGATGGGAAATGCTATCTACCTCCAGAAAAAGAACTGTTGGAGCCAGATGGATGTAGATCAAAGCATACTATCTTTCACATCAGTGCATTTATGGGCTTTTTTTGAGGTATGCTTTTGTATGAGTGTGCTCTTACAATGATCAATATGGAAGTGTGTTTTGCATGATAATAAATAAATAAAATAGAAATACTTGGAAGTTCAAACCTCAAGTCCTCAGTTATTTCAGATTTCACCTGCCACACTATCCTCTGGTCTCTTCACTTCCCACACACACTCTGATCCAGCCTCAATGGCCTTCTTGCTGTTCCTTGAATATGGCTCTCCATTTCACTTCTCTTTTCCTTTACACTGACTGTCACCCATGCCTTAAATGCTCTCCTTCATTATCTCTGCCTCCTGGCTTCTTTAAAGATTCAACTAGGATCCTTCCTTCTAAAGAAGGCTTTTCCTAAGGCCCTTCTTTGCTAATGCCATCAGAGAGAGAGAGAGAGAGAGAGAGAGAGAGAGAAGAGAAGAGAAGAGAAGAGAAGAGAAGAGGAGAGGAGAGGAGAGGAGAGGAGAGGAGAGGAGAGGAGAGGAGAGGAG